>NC_140968.1:48380585-48498085 GCF_056783735.1 Eptatretus burgeri
ATAGCATAACAATTGTGCATTTTGTGAAGAAAGCACCAAATTTGGCACAGTAGCAGCCTATCATATTATGAACAGATTTGGATATTGGGCCATCTCAAATTCAGCGGCTGATGGCTGTGGCAGCCATTTTCCACTGCCATCAAAAATTTTGAGATGGCCCAATATCCAAATCTGTTCATAATATGATCGGCTATGAGTGTGCCAAATTTGGTGCTTTCCTCACAAAATGCACAATTGCTATGCTAAGTTGACCCACTACAAGGGGAGCAGGATATAAGAGGGGCATTAGAGGGAAGGAAGAAACAGTGGGGAACAGAGACATGAGATCTGTGGAAGGGAGAGGGATGGGGTGGGGTACACAGGGTAAACAAAGATGGGCACAACAGGGACTTTCAGGAAGCAAAGCATGGAATTTGAATGAGGTGGGTTTGGGGTGGAGTAACAAGGTTAGAAAAGATCTTAGTTTTCGTAATCTTACAAAAGTAAACACAAACTTAAGATATTAAGTATTTTTGAGGAATAAATTTAGCAAATTTTATTCAGAATACTTACCCACAATCTTTATTACCCCCATTAACCCTTCATAAGCGAACTCTCTTATTTGTAGGTTGCTGTCTTTCCTTCCCTCCTTTTTATCCTCTTTTCCTGTTTGATCATTCATTTGCTTTTTGCATACCCACCTCCAATATTGTGAGTTCGTTCCTTCCATCACCTTTCTCTTTTATGATCACTCGTCTTGAATATAAAGAAATCCCCCCCCCCCGACCCTCCCACAATTGTTATCATGATGTGAAAAGAGTTAGCATGCCAGAAAAAGCAATGGAATTAAAATATCAAGCTCAGTTACTCTAAAATATATTCCAAACAAATAAACATTTCAATTAATATATATTGGCTGTGATGATAAGCGTTTCCACTGCATTAATCAAACTCAAATATATATAAAGAACAGACTTGCTTTCCTTTTCAGAAGGTGAAAGCAGTTGTTAGGTGTGAATTTAAATCCCTTCAAATTGCTATCGAATATTTACCTCCACCACAGATGGTGGACAGAGGTTATGTATTAACCACGGTTTGTTTGTGAGCAGGACATCTCAAATCTTACAATGTGGACAGATTCAGACGAACTTTGGTGGATCAGTTGGGTGTGTGACAAAGACGAATTAATTAGATTTTGGTGAAGATCCAGATCCTGATAATAGAATTTTTAAAGTGATTTTTTACCATTGAGTGAAATGGGCAAAAAAGGATATAGAGCACAATATCTCAAAATGTTTTGGATGGATTTGGATAGAACATGGTGGATGAGTTGGTTCCATCCATCCATCCATTGGGACCATACTCTGTGCAGAGCGTTTGTGCTGCCTTCGGAGTCTCCTTGGTGATTGGACACAATCCTGGACGGGCTTCTTCAAAGAGGACACCTGAAGATTCTCAAAGAAAGCCTTGGCACTGTGGTCTACCAACTGTGAGATTGTGTCAATGTTGTTCCATCACAATCCAACAACAAAAGTAAAATGTCAAAAGATGTCGCGATGGTAATCCATAAAAGGATTGTGGTGTCGTATTGTGGTGTCATTCCTCCCTTATTTAGTTGCTTTTTGAGATTTCATCCCTCTATGTTTTTACATTTTTTTTATGTTTTTTTCCTTGTATGTATGTGTCTGTGTGTGTATATATATATATATATATATATATATATATATATATATATATATATATATATATATATATATATATATATATATAAATATATATATATATATATATATACATATATATATATATATATATACATATATATATATATATATATATATATATAGGCTTTCTTTGAGAATATAAATATATATATATATATATATATATATATATATATATATATATATATATATATATATATATATATATATATATATATATTTGCGAATTCGCGCCCGCCGGCGTGCGGACGGCCACATAACTCGGATCGCGGAATGTCGCCCACCGGACGGACAATTCAGTCGTGACCCTCCGGGAACTATCGCCCGGAGCCAGTCACGGGTGGGCCTTTCGACCTCACCACAATCGTGCCAATCGACCACCCGCGTAGGATAGGGTTGTTCGCCAAACTCGACCTACCTAAGTACCCACACAGATGGTAAACCGGGCGATCGTACCTCGCCGCAGGTCGACTCCGGACACGAGCCGCTTAGGCGGCCCGTTCCGTACTATTGGGATAACCGAGCGGTGTTATCGTCAACATGGACGGTTCAGATTAATTACCGGGATGTTGTACCCACTACGAACCCCTTACGTGAAGCAAGATGGAGGGTCAATAGAGAAAAGACAAAGGGAAACGGGCACAGTTCAACATGCAAGCATTTTATTCACACGCACACACAGACCAGCACGGAAGGCACGTATTTACAGCCATACAATAATCGAAATGCACATGTAACAGCCAAAACAAAAGTAACAATGCAGAGCTACAACCGGATACGCGCACACACGGCAACACTTAAACAGTTCTACTTTACAACACACGGCGCCACAAGATCCATACAAAAAACCCCGAAAAGAAAATGGTGACTTCCCTTTGGGCCGGCGAGTCCCTCTCCTACGTCCGTCGGCGTGGTCACGCCTGGCCGCAACTCCGATCCCTGGCGTGGTAGGCGAGTCCTCTCCAGCGTGCCTCGCGCCGACACGTGTTGGCCGCTCGACACCACGGATGGGGTTTCCGGCGCTATCTCAGCACGGATAGAAAGGGGGGGGGGACGTTGTTGTTCGAGGTTGTGGTGTGGGGAATGGCAGACGCTCTGTCCCGCCAGCGGGGTCTCGGGACCGCACCACAGAAGACCAGGCCAGCGGCCACCACGCAGAGGAGACGAAGAGGAAGAGCGAGCCGGAAGAGAGAGAAGAAGACGAAGTCAGCCAGAGAGAGAGCGCTCCGCCCATGTCCGACTTTTATAGCTTGGGGCTCTGCCCTTCACTCCGCCCCCGTTTTCGGCTCCACCCTCCTTCGAGACGGTTCTCGAAGAGGGGCGTTCCCTCTCCCCGACTGCCTAACGCTGGTCATCCACCAATCGGCGGCGATCTGCCCTCCCCTCTTCCTTCACACCAAGCGCGGGGAAAAATGGCGGGAAAAACAGGCGGGAAAACCCGCGCGTCCTCGCAGTTCCCTCCTTTGCGCCTTTGTTTGCCGTTCGGAAGCGGACGTAGTGGCGAAGATGTAGTAGCGTAGATGGTGGAGGTGGCGTGGCTGCAGTGTGGTTGGCGCTGTGATGGGTATGGCGTGGTTGTTGAAATGTTGTGTGTTTGAAATAAAAGATAGAAAAAGAAAAACGCCTAACTCAAAGCGTTGCAGCCCGGATGGATCACATAAATTCCCTCTATACAACGGGTTTGGGCTAACTACACATGTACCTATGAAGATATCTCAACTGAGGGTCCTTTATGGAATATGCGAATTTCCACAGCCGTAACAATATATATATATATATATATATATATATATATATATATATATATATATATATATATATGTATGTATACATGTGTTTGTGTATACATATATATATATGTGTGTGTGTGTGTATACATATATGTGTTTGTGTATACATATATATGTGTGTGTGTTTGTGCATACATATATATATATATATATATATATATATATATATGTATGTATATATGTATATATATATATATATATATATATATATATATATATATATATATATATGTATATATATATATATATATATATATATATATATATATGTATATGTATATGTATATATATATATATATATATATATATATATATATATCTGTATATAAATGTGTGTGTGTGTGTGTGTGTGTGTGTGTGTGTGTGTGTGTGTGTGTGTGTGTGTTTGTGTATCCATATTTTTTTTTTTTTTTGCGGGCCGGGGGTCGGTGGCGAGAACGACCACTAGGTGCGGGAGGTTCGTCGTCTCCCACCAGACTCCCCGGAATTGTAGGCCGTTGCTCCGGATAACTCCGTGATGCGGCGCACCGCTTAACCGATTGTGGACACCAATATCTCAACCGCGTAGCGTAGGGTCTATTTGTCTAGAACCAATTTAGCTAATTAACTACGCGATTTCGACTACCGGGGAAACCACGCCCTTGGCACGTCTTGCTTGAACTGGGTCACTCTACCGACTGCAGTAGAGTTCCAAATACCGACTACCAACTCCGGTTCGGGTGCAGCCGAGCAGAAACTGCCAAAGCCGTGCCAGCTGGAATAAACGGATTATCGGGTATAAAACCCGGCTAAACTCAGATCCGAACCATTCTGTACTGATTCTGAACTGAACCAATGAACTGAACCATTCTGAACCAATGCAAGAAGGGACGGAAATGGACTGGGAACATTTCTAACATGATTTATTTACAGTAAATGGAAAGACACAGGAAAGACTTATCGCGAATATACAAGAAATATTTACAATAATCAATTAAAAACAGTTCTACTTAAAGACGGGCCCAACACACTCAGACACATAGATGCTTTATTGAAGACCCCCACAGCTGGAGAAGGAGAGACGAGCTGCGGGTCACAGTTCGGTGGGGTACCTGCACGCTGGAGATAGGGGGTGCTCTGCCGTGTGCCACCTGTCGATGGTGGTCTGGCTCGGGGGCTCGTACCCATGGAGGAACCCACGTGGAACAGACGGAGTCCCTGGGCAGAAATCAGGGTCATGGACAAGACCCACTTCTCCCCATGGAACACCAGTGAGACGGCGCGCAACTGACTTGTATTCCTGGCGGTAGTGGTGATGTCCGACGGGTGATGAAGTCTCCTCTCACTCTTATTGGATCTACACAGCTCTCTGACTTCTCTTTGTCCTTCAGATGCACCCCTCTCTTAAATACCCACAAAAGGGAACAAAAGAGACTTCGTACGGGGTGGAGCTCCGTGAAGCACACGCCACTGTCCGCCTTGATTGGACAGGGTTCCACCTCCTGCCCTTCCTGGGAAGGGTTTCGGGTTGGGCGAGCGAAGCGCTCGCTCAGTAGCAGGCTGGATGGTCCGCTGGATGTGGCGTTGGAGGATATGTGGTTTGAAGATATAGCCTACCTAAAAGACATCGCAACGCATGCCTTTGATTCTCCCACTCGACAAAAGGAAGGGAACTGTCTCACATATACTTCATGGCATAACTAAATTTTGGGACTTGTCTGTTGAATGCACATGATTTCCAGATCCGTAACAATATACATGTGTTTTTGTATACATATATGTGTGTGTGTGTGTGTGTGTGTGTGTGTGTATGTATATATATATATATATATATATATATATATATATATATATATATATATATATATATATATATACATATATATATATATATATATATATATATATATATATATATATATATATATGTGTGTGTGTGTGTGTGTGTCTTTGTCTATACATATACATATGTAAATATATATGTATACACATACACATATAATGTACATACCATGCGAATCAGATGAAAATTGATGATTTATGTGACCATGACCTTTTGATATATTGACCTCAAAAACAATCGGATTCCATCTTGTCATTGCCTCGATCAGGTGGTGACATTCCATGAAGATCATGACCCCTTTGCAATGCAGTACATTGTGACCATAAAGGAAGCACACCTATTTAGCTTGGGAGGGTTGTTGGGAGGCGAGTGTGCATAATTATTTTTCTAAAGGGTAATTCTAAACGGTGATTCTAAAGGACAGCTTCGAGTTGGCTCAGGAATCAAACCTAGACGAGACAGCTCAAAAATAAGTGTGCCATCAGACAAATATCCAGAAAGAAGATCAATGTTTACATATTTTCTCATCCAGAAATTGTGGAATACATGAGTACTCTGAAAGGGGGACTCTGCAATGAACTTCCTGATGTTTTTGAAGCAGCAAATAAAAATTGGCAAACATTTCTGACCATTCAGTCGAAGATCAACTGGAGCGAAGGCGATGGTGCACCATCGCAAATTCCCACGCATCCCACTTAAAGCAAAGTTGAAAGATGGCATATACAGTTGTTTCACCCAACATCAAAGTTTGACTTTAAAATCTTTTTCTGTTTTGACCCCTGTGACCCCAAGTTCCCACCATCTGGGGCATGAACCGGGGGTGAAATCCAAAAAATAGTTAAATATTTCACATGTTCCCCAACAAAGTTTCATTTTAAAAATGTTTAATAATGTGCCTGTAATTGCATTTTTGGGGATTTGACCCTTTTTTGGTAATATGAAAAATGATACTGCTCTCACACCTTCTTGCCATGTAGTGATCATAACGACCAAGTTTGGTGAATTTCTGCGCAACTGTTTCAGAGTTGATAGCGCGACAGACGGACGGACAAACGGACGGAGCCGATTACAATATGACCAATTTTTTTTTTAAGTGTGGGGATAATGAGCAATACAGATTGGTTGTAGCAGTTTTTCCTTATGAATGTTTGTTACACCATGGCACTATCACCTGGATATTTTGTGAGTTGATGAGATTTCTCTGAGGAAGCCGAACGATTCTTGTGGTTGCTGGTCCTTTATCAGGTCTTCATTCATCGTTACTTTCTCCCTTACCCAGCCCATTGCTGGCCTTCCATAACTTGGCTGAGGATTCACCCCCAATGTACAGTTATGTCTTTTGGCAGAAGGACATTAAAGAAACTAACAACGCGAAATGCTACAACCATCTAGTCAAAGATAATACTCACTCGGTGCGAGCTATTGGTGTGTATTAATTACTATCCATTTTTTTTTTTAAATCTCCAGAGAACAACTTGTTGGGGTGTGTTTTCATAAGTTATCACAAAAATCCAAGCAGTTTTTAATAGACATATTCCTTTATAATTTCGTTCATACACCCATTGTCCTTTGCCATTTTCAGCACCCCATATTTTCACACTCATACATGTATTGAATTAATGTGGTGTTGACAGAGCACAGGCATGGTGGACAAATGGCCACCTTTCATCCTTATGTGGACTCAGATGGATGTGACAATTTTCATCAGTAACTATCTCTCTCTCTCTCCCTCGAGAAATTATTTATTTAACGTCCAGTACCCTCACTCCACTTTCACCTGACAACATGGTGCAGATCGGTAGCACACTTGCCTGTGAGCGTTCAACATGGGCTTGATTCTCAACACGACTATAAAACTAGCGAATTGCTGCTTCGCAGGCAGGACATTGCATCATTTAGTGTACCATCCCTCAGACGGGGTGTTCAGCAGAAGATCCATCTGACAGCATTAGCTGTCATGGGAAAGATCGCACGGTGTCAGTTGATGAAGAGTAGTTGTGCTATTCAAAATTTGCCAAATTCCTGTGCCAATGTGCAGTAGACACTGCACCAGCTCATCGATGACACACACATGTTGGTCGAATTCATACTTGAACACCTGTCCAATATGCATTTGGTAAGGATGATGTCTCCACATTTAGTTAAAATCCTCACCATCATCCACTTGACTTCCTCAGGCTTTGTATTGTAATCTCTTCTCTTTCTGTCCTGTTTCCACTCTCAAAGATGAGTTAATGTTCAATATCATTGGTGAATATTTCTTCATCTACAATTTACATAATACTAGTGCGGGCCCGTAGGTGCGTGCCCGTAGGTGCGTGCCCGTAGGTGCGTGCCCATAGGTGCGTGCCAGTATGTGCAGCTTCCTTCCTTCCTTCACTCCAGTAAACGACGACTGGATTGGGGCATTTTCTCAATTATATCGGACAAACCGTATCATAAATAGCCATAACTTGGGAAACACCTGGGAAACATACTCAGGTCCCCAGCATCAATTGTAACGTCATAACAAATAAAGAAGAATTGACGCCCCTCTCTCTCACCCCCCTCTCTCCCCCCTAGTCTCGCCCCTCCTCTCTCCCCCCTCCTCTCTTGCCACTCACTCTCACCCCCACTCTCGCCCCCACTCTCACCCCCTCTCTCGCCCCCTCCTCTCTCCCCCTCTCTTGAAATGTGATGTCCCTCTCTCTCACCCTCGTCTCTCGCCCCTTCTCTTGCCCCCCTTTCTCACCCTCCTCTCCCCCCTTCTCTCCCCCCTCCTCTCTCGTCCCTCTCTCTGTAAATGTATTCACAAATGTCTACCAAGCACAACAATTAATTCAAACCTTGGGAAAAAACAGCTTTCAAACCCTTGGGAAACAGCTGTTTCCCTTGAGAAAATTCAAACCTTGGGATTAATTAATAATTTGAACAATTATTTCAAACCTTGGGAAAAAAACAGCTTTCAAACCTTGGGAAACAACTGTTTCCCTTGGGAAAATTCAAACCTTGGGATTAATTAATAATTTGAACAATTATTTCAAACCATGGGAAAAAACAGCTTTCAAACCTTGGGAAACAGCTGAAACGGATGAAGAACGATATCAAACCTTGAAAAGGCACATATTCAGGTCCCCAGCGTCGATTGTGACATCATACCAAACGAAGAAGAAGAATTGTGACGGCAATCGTGCAAAAAAAATAAAAAATAAAAAATAAACATTCATTGTGATGTCATTCGTGAAGACGTCACCATGTCCTGTCATTGGTTGACAGATGTTATTGGTCATTATTGGTTGACAGACAATATATAGGTAATTATTGGTTGACAGACATTGGTCATTGTATCACGATATTCTTTTTATTACTGCCAATTATTGTGCTATTATTATTACTATTATTAATATGATGTTATCATTATTCTGAGATAGCGTTGGGAAAAAATGGCATGATAAGGTGGAACGACACTTCCGCTGCGATATATACACCTTTCCAACACTGAAAAAAGCAATAAAATGGCGTAACTTGGGAACTGCTCGTCCGATTGATGTCAAACCTTGAAAAGGCACATCCCCAGGTCCCCGGCAATATTCATGGCAAGTTTCAATCAGATCGGAATGGTGGTTGTCGAGAAACGGCGGTCGCAGACAGACACACACACACATTGCTGGAATTATAGATAGATGACAGTAAATACCTCTGCATCTTCCCATAGTTAAATCATTTTGTATTTCCTTACTTATTATATATAATCCTGTTCTTTGTGTTTTCATGATATAAACTATGGCAAAACCATTATTGATTTTACCCTTATCAAATTATTTTATTTGTTGTTTGCTAATTGTGCTCCCACAAAACTCATTCTCGGCACCAAGTGGAAATATTCTTCCTTACGGGACTGATTTAATTGTTCCAGGTATTCTAGGTTAATTTTAAATGACCAATTATACCCTAAATCATTCATATCATATCCCCATTGTTCTATTCTCATACAAACGAAATGCCCTTCTTTACAAAATTTTGTTTTAATTGGAACTGTGAATTCTGTATGACCTGGAGATAAAATCCACACTTCTGTATCTTTGGAATACGGAGCCGTTTTATTTAAGGATATATATTGTGATAAATCACTTAATCTCACCAAGTCATTTGTGTCAGTCGGGCTTGGATAATTTATTAATTTATAAGCATTTTTCAGATTAATATTTTTGCTATACTATATTTCTGTCGTTCAGCCTGTGCCTTTGTGTAATAATTTGATAAATCAATATCCAGTTCTTGGGATACACCAAGGATAGAACCATCTTTTCCAACAAGTCATTTATATTGGATTAAAAATAATATCATAAAATTTTTGATTTTTGTCGAGTTGAAATAACACATAGAGACATAATTGACCACAACACTTGGAATTTAATTCTTGGACTTGAAATGTTTGATAAACACCATTCTGTAAGAATTTTATTACTTCAACAGGTGGTGGAAGACCAAAACTATCAAAATAATATTTGTCTTGACTATTAAAAATATAAACCCAATGAGAACCGTTCCCATTATTATCTTATAAGTTCATAATACTATTCTTTGTATGTGTAGGCAAGCTTGTTAATTCATCTCTCACACAAATAACCACATTATTAATTTTTAATTTCTTACAATATTTGACAAGTTCTAAATTTGATGTTGTCTTCTTTCCAAATTCTTTAAACCACTCATCAATGCTCATTTATTTATTAGAAAGATATAATCCATTACCCCTTTTCGTTAATTTTACACCTGCTTGTGCGACAGAAGAAAGCATATCTCCAATGAACAATCTCGCTTTATCAGGCAGACTTTCAAGTTTTTCAGCAAAATCTACAATTACACTACTTCCACTAATTTGTTTCTCCAACTCTTTGTGATGTCTTTCCAATTCTTTTTTAGCCCAGAGTTGAGCCTTACTTTCGTTGGCAGTTTTCACCGCTGCTGAAATACCACCCGTCAATGCTCCAGCAGCACTTAAAGCAGCAAATCAAGGAATTAGAAATGGGAGAAATTCTCCACTCATCTCATTGAATATTTCTTCAACATTGGTTTTAACATTTTAATTATAAGTGAGCCAGTAACGTTCAAGATTTTCACCTGTTCTCTTGTGAGCAAAAGATCAATTCTCACTGCTCCTTTTCTCCGAATTGTATTAACGTTAATTGTACAATGCTTTTGATTTTGAATACAAGATGATAATTTATTAAGATTGATTTGATTAACATATACCCCAGTTGGCACTTTACTACTCATTTATTTATCAAAAAAAATTAGGTGAGACTAATCATAACATCATAATCTGTATTAATCTGCAATTCTGTTTCTTCCAAAAGCAAACAATATGTATCAACTTCTTCACTCTCTCCTCTTTATTTATTTTATTTTTTTGCATTGCTTTCACACATCTTTTGGTAAGAGTTGTATGCTTCAGTTAATTAATTTCCAATCCATCTCTTGGATAAAATGTTCCATATAGAGAAACGCGAAGTTGTTTCACCTTAGCATTATCACTCAATGCATTATTCTTATCAGAAGCATGATCACCATCTGGTTTTTAAAAAATGAGCCACAGATATCGTGGCTTTCCTTCCAGAACACCCAAATTCCACATGTAAGTGGTTTGGTTCAGTTTAACGTGTTGGCATCTTTTTTTGAGGTATGATACATTGAGTGGCTTCTTTGAGTTAAGTCTTCTATTCAACATCGCTTCTGTTTTAAGATTAGGAGTATATTCACAAATATACCAACTAATTTCATCAATAACAAATTTATTCTGATCAGCAAAAGCATTAGCCACACCAAAAAGCAATCTATTTTCGTTATCATTCCTTTGCAGTTGACATCTAATTGGAAGACCATATAGAACTTTATCATGATCACAAAATCCAAATATACCTTTAAGACAAACTGCCACAGTAAAACTATTATCTGCTTTTGTATCATCATTATACATTCCTATCCTTTGACTATATCCAGGGTCTGTGTTTGTCCCCGTTGACATATCAGGAATAAAACCTTCGACAGCCCCCTTTCCCATTCTATCACAAAATAAATATAGTGTAAATTTCATCATTTCCGATGTTGCAGAGACATAATCAACCACTTCAACTTCTTGTCATTACTTTTATTACATGTCTGTTGGAAGGCTAATATGAGTGTATTCCCGGTTTTATGTAATTCATAAATTCGTTTGTACAATGTAAAAACGAATACTATCAAACATTTTCCAGAAGAAATCATTTACGAGTGTAGCATTTGTGTTAGTCTCAGCCTTAGTGAATGTAAATTTACACAATAAGAAACTTTCGGTGAGATTCAAATAAGTTTGTTGTTTATTTATTTCAAAACTTTTTGTTCCACTTGCATTCCAGTCTGTTCCAGTTATTGCATTTACCTTGAAGTAGTCTTCTTTTTTAGTAGAGTTTGAGATGTCAATGGTATCATCCAAATCATAGATACTATCAATTGCTTCTATACTTGTATTTATTGAGGAAAAAAAGATGTTAAAACTTTTGAAACCCTGATCCAAGTATTTGAATTATTTTCTGTCGTTCTTGGGGAGACAACTGAGTTTTGCCTTCCTTAATTTCTTTTATTGCTTGTAATTTATGAGATTCCTTTTGGGTATCTTTTATACTCTTTAAGGCACTTGCGACATTTCCCACAGCAGAAGCAGTTGAACCAATTAGGTCTTTATGTTTTAGAATAGTTGAACCCATACCCATTAGAGTATCAATTATCCCATCTCCTTTTTTTTCTAAATTGATGTCTGACACACCTTTGTCTTTTAGGTTTATAGTATCCTCTACCAAGTATACCTTCACCCTTGTAGTATGGGGAAAGGAACATCCCATCCCTGTAATTATTTTATATTTTCCCAACTCGTGTTTCCTCACAATAACCATCATATTTATTTATTGGAAAAATTCACGTAGGTGAATTCTGATTGATATAATTTCTCCATGAAAATAAATCATGCGATTATCTTGGTCGGTTATCCTAAAATTTACTCTGTATTCGGTTTTTCCTGACACAGGCAGATAAACCAGATTTTTGGGTTCCATATTGAATTTATAACCAATTGGGATTGAGTATACGCTGAATGAAAATATTGTATTTGTTCTTATTCCATCATTGTAAGCGCCATCAATCAAATCACAGTGAATTAATACCGAATTTATTCCTGAGGATAGTTGAATGACATTATCACTGTAAAACATCCCTATAGTTTCAATCTTTTTTGAGGAGAAACCCAATAACTCTCTAAATGAAGTATCAATTGTGAAATCAACCTTGAAGTTATTTTTAAGTTTAATCGTTGATCTTTAAGTATGTTTTTGAATATTTATAACAATATTTTTGGGTTCATCACCCTGATCTTTCATAAGACGAGCAATTTCGGAAGATATTTGAGAAATCTCATATGCTCTGGGTGAAACTGTTATAGTTTTGTTTCCACTTCCCGGATTATAACTAAACTTGTCATTTTTCTCGGTGATATTAAATAAGGTATTATAAGTTTCCTTGGACAATAAAGACCCCTCATATTCTTTTGTTGCATCAAGTTGTCATGGGTATGGGAAGGAAGATGTCTTCATATTGACATTTATTAATTGTTTTCATGTCTATCAACTGGTCTAAAATGGCTGATGCTTCATTAAAACAATTATTTCCAGCCTTCTTACTACCTAACAACAATAACAGTCTATTAATTAATTGTGATGGGTCATTTGGAAGAAAACTAACACCTGAACCAAGCCTACTTAAAGCCTGAATAATGTGTTTCTGCTTCTCATTCTACCGACTTTTACCAGATTAACTAACCCTGTAATTAAGAGAGTCCAGCAGATGAATATATACTCTATCATCCTTATTTTTGATATCCAATGGTTGATCAAAATATTTTGATTCATCTCTCACAGTTGAACCTTGTTTTCCATCTTTTGTTGGAAGAAACATTAATCTCAGAGTTAGATTGACAGGGGGTTGAGCAGAACTCAAGAACCTTAATTCATCAGTAAATATCAATACCTTTTCTTGAACAAGATGAAATATTGCTGGTTGTTCTGTTGGAATGAGTCCTGCTTTAGTTTTTGAATCGGCTGAATATTCATTGTTTTGAAGAGCATTCACAACAGAATCAGGGGGTTGATTAATCTCTTCCAATTGTGGAAATAATCCTTCATCATCATCTTCTAATTCTCCTATATGCTCTCATTCCTCCTCCGTCATTTGACTGAAATCTTTTAGTGTTTGAAGTTTTTTAGGAGATTATTCTATTGTGGGAACTGTGGAAGCATCTATAATTTTTTATTGGGAAGTTTTTGAAAGTGGTTGAAAAAATTCCTCTTGTTTTGTTTCAAATGCTTCTTCACCCATTAGTTTGTATCTGTGTTTCTTCTTTTTGTCTTCCTGTTGTTTTACAAGTTTTGAAACCAACTCTTGATGCTCCTTAAATCTTGTTACTCTTTCTTTCGCATCCATTTATTTATTGGAAAATATCACTCACTGAATTATAAAGGTCAACAGGGAAATTTTCCTTTTCTTCATCCTTAAAGTTCAAATAAATCCTTTTCTTTAAATATTTCATCAAATCCTTGATTAACATTAAAACGAGTTGTAATTTCTTCTTCACTAATACTTGTATCTCTGCTTTTCATACATTTGCGTTGATTTTCTTCATCAACATCAAAACCGAATGATAAAATCTTGCCCCCATTACCACTCAGATGTTTAATAATTTGTCTCATCCCTTCTGGATTAGTTTCTAATATCCCAAGACCACCAGATTTTAGTTTCTTTAACTCACTCTTGCAATGTGAATATTTTCTTGTACCAAGAGAAACCTCCTGAAATATTTGATTATTATATTATATTGAAATATAATAATCAAACGAGAAAGTTGATACAATATGAACTACATGGTGCTTTTTAAGCAAATTTACAATATTCTCATTTGTACTGTACAAGAACTTCGATATATGAAAAAAAATTCCAGAAGCAGATTTACCCACAAGATTTATAATAATAGTTGTCATTTATATATGTAATTGTTTATAAAATAAAAAAATATATCCCTTAATATCTCATCTTCTTTCACAACAATATATTTATATTTTTCAGTCATGTGCTTCATATAATCCCCAAATTCCTTTTTACTCCATAATGTAGAACAATTGTCTCTCCAAAAATTGTTTATATCTATTGAATTAAACTTGAATAAAATAAAAGTATTGGCATTGTTTCTTATTGAGCGACGAGGGAGGTGAAAGTTTGATTGACGAAGATAAATACAATTACAAGAAGAATGTCTCCCTCTTGTGTAGTAGCTATGCATTACCGTTTGGTTTCTCTCATTCACAGAATCATCAAAGATAACGAGGTTCTTTTTTGATTTATCCAAATCTTGGGGAGAAGGTATATCTTCCGTATTATCACTAAGAATACAAGTTATCAGTTTTGATTTCTTCATATATCTCTGTGTATCACAAAATAGTTGTATTATATCTTCAATGTTGTAATCATTTAGTTTGTTTTGAAGTTTAAATAAACCGATTATATCTTCTTTTTGAAGACCAGCATTAAATCCTTGTGAGAGAAGTTGATACTCAGGTTGAAAACTTGACTTTGTGAAAATTATTAAATTGTCATAATCTAAAAAGTTGGGAGTAAGGAGCGTCTTTAAAAGTAAGCAGGTTTTTCCACATCCACTTGAACCAACTATGAGACATCTTAATGAATTTGGAGGATTTTTATGATTGTTAAATTTTATCTTATTTTCCCAAATGGGTAAAAATTCATTCATTTATATATTTGTAAAACAGGTTATTAAATTTCTTATTGGCTTTTTTATAAACTCTATATTTTATCCTAAGTTCGGGTTTAATTTCAAGATAATCTATTATTTTATTTATACAATATCTTGTGTTGATATTTGCCTGAAAATGGCAATCGTGAATAATATATAACAACAATCCTTTGAACATTTCTCGAATATGTTCAGTTTCTTCCATTGCAAGGAAAGGTGTATTATCACCCTCATAAGTTACATTCATTTCTTGAATTAATCTTGTAAAATAATTCATTTTTGGTGTAAATCTAAAATAACTATATTCCTTTTTATATTTTTTATTATCATTGATTAGAAGATAATCACAGAATATACATTGTTTATAGGCTTTTGATTCTGTGTTTAATCCCACTCTATCACATGCAGGACAATTCTCAAATTTGTCCAATGGAGAATCAGGGAATTCAAGGGCTCAAGATCTTGTATACTATTCATATTTATAAAGTAAAACTTGGCATGAACTGAAATTCATCTTCGGTATCATCTTCGGTACTTTCATTGGCAATTTCACAATCATCTCTAAAACTACTTTCATAACTACCGTTTGAACACAAACTCTCAGGACCATAACTGTCTTCAGTTCCAACAGAGATACTATCATCACTCTCATAATCTTCAAAATCTTCAGTGAATAATGACTCATATTTAATTCATAGAAAAAACATTACCATCTATATCTACATACTTTTTTTATTAGCAGATTCAACGACTACATTTTTTATATTAAAGGTAATTTTAAAATGATCCTTAACTACTGTTATATTGAATGAGATGTCATTTCACCTGATATATTAACATTCTTTATTTCATCAGGCTTTACATCTTTAGGGTTGTTGAAAAAAATACAAATTTCTCCTTGCATATTACAGATGGTCTTATCTTTTCTTTCTGAAGCTTCATCCATGAGGTTTTTCTTTTTTGATACTTTTTCTTGTTTCATTGCTTTTTCTAGTTTTGAATATATTGCCAGAAGGAGAGGAGAAACTTTTGTTGGAGCTACTTTGATTGATGTTCTTGCAGATATACTAAAAGCCCTTCCACTGAAGGAAATTGAAGAACTCATATTATTCACTATAAATGTTTTTATCCAATAGTTGTTATATTTATCTTTATTCAATTTTACATCCTTGACATATTTCTCAGTATCCTTTACAAATGAAGAGATTGATTAAAACTTGTATTTTGTGTCTTGATACATTGTATTTATTAAATGAAAAAAGTTGGAGGATAAAATGGTTTTAAGCACAGATTCACCAGTAAATTAAACGGAATTTTCATCAAGAAAATTTTATTTCAAGCAAAGTTTTGTGATATAAATATGGTGAATACTACGGACTGTGATGTTTGTAATCATGAATATAAATGTTATAAAAAACACCTTCAAACCAACAAACACACATTCAATATTTTCAGACAAATATCACCACTTGATCAAGAAACGAAACATTGTGATAGATGTGATAATGATATTCTTTTAAAAAATTATAATAAACACCTTCAATCACGCAAACACAAGAACAATGAAGAAAGGGAAGGTGCCACTAAATTCTCCATTGAAAACACTGATGGGGCATTTAAAGGGCTTATAAAAATAAGAATGTTTCGCTTTCAAGACCCTGGACCATCTACAATCATGGAAGCTGTTGATATGGTGAAACAAAGTATTGAAACTATAATTAAAAACACATTAAGTGAAATGAAAACTTATAAATTTTTTATGGGAGTAAAATTGAACATGGCAAGAGAAGGTGATAAAACTACTCCCTTTCTGAGGACAAACCCTCACTTTATCTCATCATTTCAAGATTTTGTAAGATGTGATGTTTACGATGAACTCCAGAGACAAGAACACGATGTTGATAACACTGCAGTACTTAGTGGATGTACTATTACAAAAATAATCTTTTTAGATATACACATCTTAAAATCAGATCCTCTTCAAGCTTCTTCTTATATTGATTTTCCAAAAGAGATAAAACTTAAGGAAGCAGTTGTTAATATTCTAAACAAAGATAATAAATGTTTTCTATGCTCTGTTCTTGCTCACTTACATCGTCTACAATGGAATCCTGAAAGGGTTGAACATTATAAGAAATACAAGAATACATTAAATGTTAAAGATTTAAAGTTTCCAATGTCATTGAGAGATATTCCTAAATTTGGGAAAATGAATAATATATCTGCTAATGTATATGGATTAACGGATGCAAACAAAGTTCAAATATTAAAAATTTCAAAGAACTATAAAAATGATGAAACACACATTGACCTTCTCTACTTTATGTCAAAGGAAAAATCACATTATACTTTCATCAAAAATTTCTCAAGATTAACCAAATCACAACTATGCAACAGAAAATGTAAAACGTATCCTTGTAAGAGATGTCTCAACTCCTTTTGTACAAAAGAACGATTAAATCAACATTCGAAATAATGTAGTCATCATATATCACCCGTCATCAATTTACTAAAAGCAGGTTCAAATATATCATTCAAAGATTTTAACAAATCTATAAAACATCCATTTGTGATACATGCTGATTTTGAAAGTATCCTTGAAAAGATCGATACTGTTTCTCCAAATCCAAATAAATCATACACAGATAAATATCAAAAACATACTCCTTGTGGTTTCTGTTATTATATGAAATCATCTGTTGGTGATGAATTAAACAAGTTAGAACTTTATAGCGGAGAATATGCCTACGAGGAGTTTGTAAGACGATTGGAAAAAGACTGTATAAGACTAAGAGAAACAATGGCTAAAACCTATAAGCCAATGTCATTAACAAAGGGAGAGAAAAAGGAATTTAGAATGCACAGTATCTGTCATATTTGCATGGAGAAAATTGAGGAAGAGGTCAAGGTTAGAGATCACTGTCATCTTACTGGTAAATATAGAGGTCCAGCTCATTCCCGTTGTAATCTTAATTACAAGCCCCCAAACTTTATTCCTGTCTTTCTTCACAACAACGCTCACTATGACACACATCTATTTATAAATTAACTTTCAAAGACATCTGGAGATATTTCTGCCATTCCTAACACAGATCAGAAATACATCTCATTCACAACAACAATTCATACATCCCTCATAACCCATATCAGATTTCTTGACACATACAAGTTTATGGAAAGTTCATTATTTAACTTAGCATCAAATATTAAAAACTTTCCGAATCTTAAATCACATTTCTCAAATCAAGAAGAGATTGATCTCTTATCACAAAAGGGAATATATCTGTATGACCATATGGATTCATTTGAGAAGTTAAAAGAAACACAACTTCCTTCAAGGGAAAGTTTCTATGGCAAGTTGAATAAAACTCATATTTCCGATCGAGATTACACACAAGCCAAAAAGGTTTGGGAGAAGTTTAATATAAAGAATCTTGGAGAATATCATGATTTGTATCTTAAAACTGATGTATTGTTATTGGCTGATGTGTTTGAAACTTTTAGAATGGTCTGTCATAATCAAAATTCTCATGGATTAGACCCGTTCACTATTGCACAGCCCCAGGTTTGGCTTGGAGTGCTATGTTAAAAATGACAAAACAAAATTTGGAATTAATCAATGATATAGATATGCTTTTAATGATAGAGAAGGCTAAAAGAGGTGGAATATCTTAAGTATGTTCCAAGAGATATGCTAAAGCAAAGAACAAATATCTTCCTCATTATAATAATAATGAGGACAACTCTTACCTGATGTATTATGATGCTAACAATTTGTATGGGTGGAATGTCTCAATCTTTACCTTATGGAAAACTTAAATGGGTTAAAGAAAAACATTATGAAAAAGTTTTACAAGACATTGTTGTCTCCTCTCAAAAGGAATTGGATGAAGCTGAAGTTGGATATTATTTTGAGGTTGATTTAAAATATCCAGATGAACTTCATCACAAACATAAAGACCTTCCTTTTGCCCCTGATAAAGAAAGTCCAAGAAAAGAATGGTTAAGTGATTACCAACAGTCATTAAATAATAAAAGATAAATCTCCAGAAAAACTACTTACAACATTAAATGACAAAGAAAGTTATGTTTTGCATCAAAGAAACTTGAGACAATATTTATCTGCTGGGTTGAGAGTGAGGAAAATTCATCGGATTTTGATATTTAAACAAAGTCATTGGTTAAAGAAGTATATTGATTTTAATACAAAAAGGAGAACAGAAGCAAAAACAGATTTGAGAAGGACTTTTATAAATTAATGAATAATGCTGTATTTGGAAAGACTATGGCAAATGTTAGGAATCAACAAAAAATAAGACTTTCTACATCTTGGAAACAGGCTTCAAATTTAATTAATAGACCAAGTTTTGAATGAGCGGAGGTGTTTTCAGAGAACATTTGTGCTATTCATTTGAAAAAAGAGGCTATTGAAATGGATAAACCTATTTATATAGGAACATCAATTCTTCACTTGTCAAAGTCATTAATGTATGACTATTACTATAATAATTTAAAATCAAAGTATAAGGATAATGTGTCATTGTTATATATGGATACAGATAGTTTTATATTGGAAATTAAGACAAGTGATGTATGTGAGGATATGATTGATAATATTGATATATATGATACAAGTAATTATAAGTCAGGGGATGTGTTGTTTTTATCAAAGAATAAAAAGGTTCTTGGTAAGTTTAAAGATGAATTGGGTGGGAAGGTCATGAGTGAATTTATAGGATTGAGATCAAAGTCTTATGCTTTTATGCATATTGATAATAATAACATTGAAAGGTGTGATAAGACGCTAAAGGGAATAAAGAAAAATATAATCAAGGAAACAATAAACTTTAAACATTATTACAACTGTTTAACCTTAAAGAAGGAAGAGTACAGAAGAATGAATACAATAAGAAGTTATAAACATCAATTATATACAGAAGAGATAAATAATAAAGCATTAGGAGCTTTTGATGATAAAATATATATTTTAGAGAATGGAATCAATAGTCTCCCTTATGGTTATAAGTATAAGTGTTAAGATATAGGGTTGGGGATTTTAACAGGCTTCCGCCGTCTTTTTACTGATTTATAAATGAAAAAACCAATGAGAGAAATAACCAAACCAAAGAGTGGAGATGTAATCAGCCTTGGTATTTAAATGGAAAACATAATGAATGTGAAAAATATCAAATGTCTTATTGAAGAAATAACCGGGGTAAAAGTAGATAAAACAAATAAGTGGATAAATTTAATTACAAATAAGTTGGAGGATGTAAAGAAAAAAAATGTCCTTGAATGGACTGAAAACTTTGATGGTTATCAATTAAACAATGGAAAAACAATTTACTACAATCTCAAAATGATATGTGGCACAGGAGGTGGCCAAACAAGAGCATTAAGGGAAGTTTATCATTTCATCTTGACTCAACAAAGACACATGAACAAAGAACTAAGTTCCAAAGTAATCTTTGTGAATATATTCGATGGAAATGAATGTTATAATAAAATTAAGTTATTCCCCAAAGTAGAACATGGACAAATATTCATTGGTTTGCTCTTTAAATATAATGAAAATATGAAAGGTAAGAAGTGTTTTAATCAGTAAGTCTCAATTTTACATTTTCTTGTATGGGAGGGGGAGGAAATCAGTCTCCTATTTTGGGCTTTTGGGGCTTGAGTCAGTCCCAAAGAGTCGTAGAAGTCTTTTGCTGAAGTGCCATGGCAGGTGAGAGAGGAACCCACACCCAGCCAACTGGCATGGTGACAATTGAAGTCACCACATATGAGGAAGAGAGAGTTCAGATGAGAGGATAGAAGTTGTTCCATGTTTTTGGATAGTAAGGTGAAAATGGAGCCATCACTGTTAGGTGGATGGTACAGCACACATATTTGTTGAGGTCAACATGCAAGGATGCTTGGTTCCAATGCAAATAACCCAGTCTGGACGGCGGAAGCCTCTGTCTTGACATATGCATCCACTAGGTACTGTTTGAATAGTTTGAAACCAGAATGAATAAGGGAAACAGCGGGATGATACAGAGAGATGATATGAATAGAACTGAAGGTGGATTACCATTTGTCTTCGAGCGGTTTGATGTTCTTCTGCACGTAAAGTACCATACCCTGAACCCACCTTTATTTTTTTTTGTCATTTTGTACAGGATATCAACAAATGGATATGAACTTGTTAAGGTCTATAATGTAGATGATGTATTGTCCAAACTTTGGTGTATAAACCTTTTTCTGACATGTTTTGTACACTCACTTTTTCTTATTAACTTATATGTTTTTAAATGTAGATTTTTCCATGGTTATTGCTAGTTTATGTTGAATAACATAAGTTCATAAGTGTGTGTGCGTATGTGTGTGTGTGTGTGTGTGTAAATTTAAATAATTATTACACGTTCCTTTACTTCACCCATTCCTCCGTTAATATCTCCGATCTACTCCATTTCCGCTTTTTCTCTTTCTCCCAACTTCTATTCAACTCCATTACCTTCTATTTTCCCTTCCCTCAATTTTTTCCCCTTTCCTCCATCATTCCCAGATTTTTGCAACAAAATATTCCTTGAATTTACTCACCCTCCCTCCTGCTTTGCATACAAAGATAATGCAGATAATGTCCAGTGTGCCTCTTACCAAGAATTGGTTTTGTGAAGTCTGAGCAAGTCCCAGGTAAAAATATAATTCCTTTCCTGTCGCAATTCTCTGCAGACTACTGCAGTAGGACCTGTTACTAACAATAGTATATGAGAGTACTACTCTCATATATTATAGTTCTTACTGTCCCATTTTTTTCCTGGGGTATTTACCTATGAATTTAAAATGTGTACCATTTTCTGTATGTAGAGCAGAAAAACAAGCTTGGTGTTGGCTTAATGGTTAAGATTGTGGGCTTAGGATCTCAGGGTCCTGAGTTCAAGTCCCACTTGGTTGTTGAATTTATACCAGGTGTGGTTGACTCAGCCTGTCCTCCTTCTGAGGTCAGCAAAATGAGTGCCAGCTTGCTGGGATGATTGAGCCATTTAAGTATCCTGTGTTGGAGTGGTGACCTGTCCAGGATTGTGCCCAATAGCCCAGGAGACTTCTTTGGCAGCACCAATGCTCTCTACAGAGTATGATCCCAATGGCTGAATGGAGCAGAAAAATGAGCATACACTGGTCTGAAGCTTTGGTGTATTTGTGGTGGATCTCTGAGGAATGAGCTCCATTTTCTGTGATTTAGACACAATGAGAATGACCTCCCTGAGGAGGAATTTTTTTCCTGAATTTCTGCACTTTTCTCTCTGTTTTTGGGTCAAGTCAACGAAAGACTGAGTTCATGCATTCATGCTTCAAAAGACCACTGAGAAATTTGACACAAATGAAACGAGAAAGCATATCAAAATGTAAAGCCCGTCCACATTTGCTTAGTACTCGAACTAAACTTGATAAAAAAACGACAGTTTACAAACATATTTGTACATTTTATTAATTTGTGTTCTACGTATTCTCATAATATAGGTCTGTTAAAGATTTGATGACAAAAGCTCAATTGGTAAAAACGTTATGGTCTGGACAGACACACTGAAGTTCAATGGTAATGTAAATGAAGACATACAACAATAAAAACAGTACTACCTTTTTTAAAGGTTCAATTTCAGATGGGGTTTAGGAACTGCCCTTTATGAAGCTCAGCAATAGTGATTGCAAACTTTATTCTCTGTGATAAAATGCTCACATGGAAGAGCTTTCATACGTATTACTTGAAGGACAAAGAGGTACGCACACTTTCCTCTGAGCTGCCCAGCCTGGGTTTGAATCTCGACTCAGCTACGAACTGTCGCATGTAGGGCAAGGCATCAATGTGTGTGCCGCCCCACGGATGGACATTAAACTGGTGTCCCGTCTGCCCACATCGATTGGTGGACGTGTCTTTCGTGAAGAGAAGGCGAGCTATCGCTGGCACCATGGAACAAATTCTAAATTGCTGCCCTAACCTTCACGGGGCGTTGTATCAGCAGCACAGCTGCTTCCCCTCAGCCCATAGCCGGTGTTAGCCAATCGGGGGCCCGGGGCAGAGTTAAACTCGGGGCCTCACCTCCTTTCAAAAAATAATCACAACATACCGCTCATTATTGTTAACTATTTTAAAATTCCACAAGCCACATCACACAATGACATGACATAATGAGAATGTAAAATCATGGTGACTCATCTTTAGAAGCAGACCCTCTTTGCATTAGCCACGGAAAAGTCAAAAGTTGTTTTGGTGAAGTCCAACTTACGACACAGTTCATGTTCTATTGCAATTTCAACCAGTCCATTCAGACGATCCTGAGACATCTTTGTTTGAAAATAGTTTTTCATCATTACAATTTACAAGACATTACTGGTGAGTTGTGACTACCATTAAGAGCGAGATTAGCACGAGGCAACTGTGGCATGCCTAGTTTAACCAATGTTGTGTGTAAATGCAATACTTTAAAATATACCATCAGAGATGGGGAATCCCCCATCATTGAATGAAAAAGGTCATACATATTCCAGAAAATGAGGGAGGTGAATTGGAAACAAGACACCATTTGGTCATCATCTCGAAAAAAGTTCCCCAGGGGTGAGGAACGTAGTAACCAAAAATAATTGAAATCAGATAAGCGGTTTTCCATTTATTACAAAAAACATTTTTTTCAAGATGGCCGCCCGAGTCGGCCATCTTGGATCCGGCCACGCCCAAAATCAATACGGTTCTTCCTTTTCAGGTGGTACATGTGTGACCCAAATTTCAAATCGATATGGCGAAGAGTTTATGAGTTATTACACTCACAGCTATAAATGTTGACGGATGAACGGACAACCGGACGGACAGCCGGACGACCTGGGTGACAACAATATACCCCTTCCGCCATGCGGGGGGGGGGGGGGGAATAACAAAACTATTTCGGTTCTTGGATTCTATCCAGACTTAAAACGCAATCGTTTTTACTTTTTCGGTATCGGTGTGGTGTGACTGCCTCACCAGGAACGATTTCTCGTTTTTCGTTATCTTTTCTCATTATCGTTATTGCTACAGTGTGACTGTGTTTTATGAGCATAAGCTCAGGCTAGTTAACTGCAAGAAATGGAGTTAAAAAAAAAAAGGAAATGTTTTTTTAGTGCCCCCCGAATGCTCGAGGGCTCCAAGCACCTTCCCTGTTGCCCTCTCCTAACACCGGCTCTGCCTCAGCCATTGATGCTACTCACAGCCATGTGCTGCATACGAAGGAATAAGGACAAGAGGAGACATCAGTGTACTTTTACATCAATTACATATGTACACTATGAGCAACTGAACAAGGTATAGGGGATTTGAACCGGCAATACCATGGTTATCACCTATATGCTCAGAATGGAATACTAAGTACAGTACAACAATCCTTTTTATCGTTGCTGAAATATTCTGGAATCTGAACAAAGGACGAATGAATTCAAGAGTAACATTAGCATTAGTCTGCATAAATGTTCACAACTCGTATGCCTCCGTGAGGTATGATTTGGGCACCAGTCCGATGGTATTGTCCATTTCTCCAATCCACCACCGCAAGGCATCAAATTCCTGATGAAAACGAGAGAAAAATATTTCAACACAAGCATACCATGATAAATCCATTTCAAATTCAAGCATCAGCCAAGGTTTTATGACCATGTCTGAATCTCACCACCAAATCCCAGTTTAAGATTCTACTTACCACTTATTTCAGTTAAAAAGTTTCAGAACATCCATTATTGCAAAGAATGTACGTTATATGACAACTCTTGAAAGTTGCATGAACTTTGCATTTGAATAAATCAAGGTGAGATTTGGGATGATGATGGGGGCTTGATCTTCAGACTGAAGTTACAGTGTTGACATAATTATTTGCTTGTCAATTTGGTTGTACACATAAAATAAAACTGTATCGTGTTATTATATTAATTTATGAATGATGATGCATGGATTTTCTGTTTGTTGATAAAAAAAAAGTTTGTATGGGCACATTCCACAAATATTTAACTCCAACCTTATACTTGGAAAGTGATCGAGTCAGACAGACATGCAGGGCAGGCATCGATGCCGAACCATTACAAGGATCACAAATGGCGTCACCTCAATTCAATCAGTCTTACAATCGTTTTGGTGAAGGTTAATTTTTAGGATTAAAGGACAACCTTTTGGCATCTTGCTCCTCCATCACTTAAGTCTTAATGCATAATGAATACTCAACTTATTCAGGGAATATTCGAAGAATTCTTTATCCCTCCCACCCCTCTCCGCTTCTGACATTTGGTTTGTGATGGCAGTGATGGCAGCTCACTGTTATAATTTGGTGCCAAGAAGCGGCAATCTCTTCCATTTACCGGCTCACTGCAGGAAGTATCCATCATTGGCAGGTCCTTTCCGTTTGCGCATGTTAAAAAGGCAGGCGGCAGAGAATGTGAGAATCGACGGCGAGCTTGCTGGGAATTCACAGCCTGCAAATTGCATCTCGAATGGGCAGAGCGAGCCGTAAATCGAGAGCAGCTTTTAACAGTGGGGTCACGTCCCTTTCTTGCTGCAAGTCGCCGGAGAAGCATCAATTGCGTTTTCTGATTTCTTCTCCCCTCCCCCCCCCAATGCACTGGCACGGATCTCGGTGTAAACCAAGCATTTCCCCCCCCACCCCCCACCTTCCCTGTATCTCAAACTCAATTCCTCCGCTTTTAATGAGATACTCGCGATGATGGATACGTGCACGCATCTTCTCGTCCAAAATGCACTTCTCCCCGAATCCTCCCTCCAATAGTCATTGTGATTTCTGCAAAAGGCTGCCATCTATCTTGAGCACCACGATTCATTAAGTGCCGTTTTCCTCACAAATGCTCAGCCTTGTGATCTGGAATCTTTTGTCCAACAAACTGGAAAAAAGGTGCACCAAATGAAAAATCCTCGAAGGAAGTTTTGTGCACACTTACCTTACTCAAGACGTAAATGAGATCACCCCTCTTGAAGCTCAATTCATCCTCCTTATCAGCTGTGCAATTCCAAAGGGCTTGGTAGAAATTCCTGTAATTATATTCTGGAGAAGGAAGTTGCACGCTCAATAATACAGAGCATTTTCTGCCCGTATTAACATTATGAGAGGTCAATTATCAGAGGGAGAGGGTCAAGCCTCCTGAAATGAGTTGCGGAAAAGCATTTACATACAGTATGTTGGCTCTTTTGGAATGCAAACAAACAATATTATGTCATCTTTAGTTATTGGACACGATACAAAGAAGATAAATTGTTTCGTGCAACAAAGCAATAAGATACGAAGCATTTTAATCAAAGGTTCACTGCAATCATTTGTTTAGGTTTGTCACCTTTGTCTGGAATGACTGGCTCAGGTTTGCACAGGCCATCCAACAGGAAGCTGGGTGGAGGAGGAAGATCGTCATCTTCAAGCAGATCCGGTGCTTCCTGACCCAAGTCTGCTGCAATGGCACCAGAGCAATTTGACTTGGTGTCACAGTGGGAAGGGACTGTGAGTGGGGCTTTCTATGGTGTGTGTGTGTGTGTGTGTGTGTGTGTGTGTGTGTGTGTGTGTGTGTGTGTGTGTGTGTGTGTGTGTGTGTGTGTGTATCTATCAATCAAAGAAGCATGCTGACGATGACACAATGACGTCATGTGCATAAATTATACCAACACACCACCTCCAGACTGGGAGGCACCAATTGATGTAATTTATGCACATGACGTCATCGTCGTGTCGCAGTCAGCATGCTTCTTTCGTTGAATTTAATATTCCTGGCTGCAAACTTCCTGACTGGTGATCAAAATGGCAGGGACAATATGCTCGTGTGGCAAGCGACACGGGTTGCTGACAGGTCGTACAGAAATTGCTATGATGGGACTCGACCTGTGCCCTGCTGCCTCATCGAGTTAGGGGGTTCCATTCATTGTGTATGTATATATATATATATATATATATATATATATATATATATATATATATATATATATATATATATATATATATATATATATATATATATATATACATATATATATATATATATATATATATATACATACATACATATATATACATACATATATATATATACATATATACATATATACATATATATATATATATATATATATATATATATATATATATATATATATATATATATCTTCTTCTTCTTCCTCTTTCGGCTTGCTCCCGTAAGGGGTCGCCACAGCGGATCAACCGTCTCCATTTCGCTCTATCCTCCACATCTTCCATTGACACTCCAACCACCCACATGTCCGCCCTCACCGCATCCATGAACCTCTTCTTTGGCCTTCCTCTTCTCCTCCTGCCTGGCGGCTCCATCTTCAACATCCTTCTCCCGATATACTCCGTTTCCCTCCTGAGCACATGTCCAAACCATCTCAATCTCGCCTCTCTCAATTTATCTCCAAACCGTCCTACCTGCGCTGTCCCTCTAATATACTCATTTCTTATCCTGTCCATCCTCGTCACTCCCAACGAGAATCGCAGCATCTTTAACTCTGCCACCTCCAACTCCGCTTCCTGTCTTATTGTTAGTCCCACCGCCTCCAAACCATACAACATAGCTGGTCTCACTACCGTCTTATATACTTTCCCCTTCACTCTTGCAGCTACCCTTCTGTCACAAATCACTCCTGCAACTCTTCTCCACCCACTCCATCCTGCCTGCACTCTCTTTTTCACTTCTCTCCCACACTCTCCGTTACTTTGGACAGTTGATCCAAAGTATTTAAACCAATCCACCTTCCCCACCTCAACTCCTTGCAACCGCACCATACCACCACCTTCCCTCTCATTTACGCACATGTACTCCGTCTTACTCCGACTGACTATCATTCCCCTTCTCTCCAGTGCGTACCTCCACCTCTCGAGGCTCGCCTCAACCTGCTCCCTACTCTCCCTATAGATCATGATGTCATCCGCGAACATCATAGTCCATGGAGACTCCAGTCTGATGTCGTCCGTCAACCTGTCCATCACCATTGCAAACAGGAAAGGGCTCAGAGTCGATCCTTGGTGCAATCCCACTTTAACCTTAAACCGGTCCGTCATTCCGACCGCACACCTCACCGCTGTCACACTGTCCTCATACATATCCTGCACGATCCTCACATACTTCTCCACCACTCCCGACTTCCTCATACAATGCCACAACTCCTCTCTTGGCACCCTATCATAAGCTTTCTCTAAATCCACAAACACACAATGTAACTCCTTCTGGCCTTCCCTCTACTTCTCCATCAACATTCTCAAAGCAAACATCGCATCAGTGGTGCTTTTTCCTGGCATAAACCCATATTGCTGCTCACAGATCGTCACCTCTCCTCTCAACCAAGCTTCCACTACTCTTTCCCACAACTTCATGGTGTGGCTTAACAACTTTATCCCTCTGTAATTTCCACAGCTCTGCACATCACCCTTATTCTTGAAAATCGGAACCAGTACACTTAATGTCCACTCCTCCGGCATCCTCTCACTTTCCAAGATTATATTAAACAATCTACAATCTGGTTAACAACCAAGCTGTTAGGTCTATATATCCCCGTGTACAGTCTATATATCAAACAAACAAATATATATTTATACATATATATATATATATATATATATATATATATATATATATATATATATATATATATATATATATATATATATATATATATATATATATATATATATATATATATATTGTTGTGGGCCGGGATCTGGCAGAGAACGACCACGAGGTGGGGGAAACTTCGTCGATTCCCACCAGACTCCCCGGAATTGTAGGCCGTCGCTCACGGATAATTCCGTGATGTGGCGGGTCGCTTAACCGACCATGGATGCCAATACCTCAACCGCGTGGCATCGGGTCCTCCTGTCTCGAAACAAGTTACCTAATTAACCATGTGGTTTTGACTACCGGGGAACCACACCCTCGGTACGCCTTGCCCGAACTGGATCACTCTTCCAATTACTGACTACCTTTCCGGATCGGATGCAGTTGAGCGGCACTGCCCAGGACGTACCAGCTCGAAGGAATGGATTATCGGGATTAAAGACCTGGCTAAACTCAGATTCGAACCATACTGGACCAATGGAGGAAAATACAAAACGAGCTGGGAACATTTCTACAATTATTTATTTTAAATAAAGCGAGGAAAAGTATGTGGCACAGGAAAAAGGTTTATTGGGTGTGTTACGCAGGGGAAGATGAGAGAGGTGTGGTGCGGCAATTATGCAAGCAACTTCTAAAAGCAGACACAGTGCAGACTTGACGCGAGAATAATAAAAGCAACAATCACAACAATAAAGATCTTACACAGGCTTAGCTAACAGACAGGTGCAACACTCTCAGACACACTCTCAGACAAAATAAACCCAATGAAAAGAAAAAGGTCTTCTGCAGCCAGGGTGGGAGGGAGTTGAGGTCACAGTTTAGGGTACCTGAGCATTCTTGGGAAAAGATGCTCCATAGTGCAGCACCCGACAAAAGCTGCGCAGTTCGGTCCACAACGGCACATGTGGTAATCGTGTGTGGCGGAGTCCAAAGAGGCGAGAGATGAGCAGTAGGCAGGACCAGATTAGAGGCTTGGTCGAGGTCCTTCGCATCCACCAACAACCACTTCTCCCTTTCAAAACCAACCACGACCTTTCAAATCCAATGACAACCTTCCCTCGCATCCAACTCAACTCTGAAGATTGTCCCGTTCTTTATCGATCACGGAGTTCGGGTAGAGCCATGGCGAAGCCAACGTCATTGTCCGTCCCGATTGGACCGGGCCTTCATGTGGTCCTCCTTTCAGGGTGGGGTTTCAGCCAGACACTGGTAAGGACCACCCACACCACCCTGTCTGGGTTTGAGAAGGTGAATGGTGGCGCAGCTACTATTACAAACCTCGGGATTCTGCCTCAGAAAACGAGTCTCTGTGGACAGCGGGTAGATGGTGGAAGCGCTTGTCCAGCCCAAAGTGCCCGTCGGGATTTGGGCTCAGGAGACGAGACGAGGGTAGCAAGCGAGATGAAGGTACCACGGATCAAATAAAAGGGGAAATAAAATGAAAGGGGTAAAATGATTTATAACCCTAACTAAAAGCCCACCACAACGCACCACCGTGTCTCCCCACTACACACAAGGAAGGATTCTATCTGCACGTATACTAATGGAATAACTGATTTGGGACACCTGTATGTTGTATGCATAAGGTTGGTTCCGAGAACCGTAACAATATATATATATATATATATATTGTTATGGCTGTGGAAATTCGCAATACACCATAAAGGGTCCTAAGATCAGTTATGACGATAAGTATATGTGTAGTTAGATTTCCCACCATTGTTTAAAGGGATTTTTCCGTGTTCACTGGGCTGCGATCCTTTGAGATAGCCGTTTTCCTTTTCTCTGTCATTATTTTGGACCAATCATACCCCAACAACCAAATTGCCACCACCAACATCATTCCCAACAACTCGAACCACCACCACCTTCGCCTCTTTACCTCCACAACTCCATCCCGCAAACATCGCTTCACCGCCATTCTCAAACGACGCCCGCCAACAACCAAACTCCCACCACCTCTGCCTTTCTACCACACGTCGTACCATGGGTTGTGAATGCGTTCCTTTCGCCTCAAAAAGCGGATCAGGAATGCTTCACGCCCCCTTTTCATCTGCCCAATGGCTGAGCATCGGGTGGTGTGGCCCCACCTCCGAACCCGCTGTGATCCAGAAATTTGCATAGACGCCCTCCCCTGGGCTATATAAGCGCGAGCACAACGCAGCTCTGGGGAGAGCAGTCAAGTGGGAGCGGCGGAGTGTCGGCAGAAAAGTCGTCTGGAGGGTCTGGAGAGCGCAGAAGAGTGGCAGTCTGGAGGCTCTGGAGAGCGCGGAAAAGTGGGAGCAGTGGAGTGGCAGCAGCAGTGTCAGCGGGGCAGTCAAGTCTGCAGTGTCGGCGGGGCAGTCGAGTTGGGAGACGGAGCTCGAAGCCGACGGGAAATGCAGACGGGGAGCGCCGGAGAGAGCTCGCCGACCACGCCAGGGGCACGAAGCCAGGCGCAGCTACGCTGACATCGCGGCTTGCCCGCCATCGTGCCACGAGGGCGCGGGTAAGACCCTTCGGTCTCGTGGACCTGGCCACTCCTCCAGGTTCCACGCGCATTAGGCCCACGGGCCCAGTCTGACTCCCTTGTCTATGAGGGGGTCTTTTCTTGCTTTTTCTTTGAATGCATCTTGTGGCGCCGTGTCTTGTAATAAAAGTATAAACTGTTTAAGTGCATGTAAATAAACATTGCTTAATTTGGTTGTAACTCTGCTTGTAAATTTCATTCCTACTGTATGGCTGTGAATACGTGCTTGCCTTGTCTGAGTGCGTAATAAATGTAGTGTCAAACAGTTCCCCGTTTTGTTGCGCCCTTTCCTTTGTTTGAAAGTTCCATCTTGCATCACACAAGGAATTGGTAGAAGGGTGTAAGCACCCGGTAAATAATCACACCCGTCGGGGCCGGCGATAACACCACTCGGTTATCACTGAAGCAAGGAACGGACCGCTTAAGCGGTTCGTGTTCTAGGCCGGCCAGCGGCAAAGTACGATCGCCCGGTTAACTACCCGCGCAGGTACTTAGCTAGGTCGAGTTTGGCGAACAACCCTATCCTGCGCGGGTGGCCGATTGGCACGATTGTGGTGGGGTTGAAAGACCCACCCGTGACTAGCTCCTGGCGATAGTTCCAAGGAGGGTCACGACTGAATTGTCCGTTCCGGTGGGCGACGCGGTCGCGATTTGAGTTACGTGGCCGATCGCACGCCGGGCGGACCGAAATTCGTAACAATATATATATATATATATATATATATATATATATATATATATATATATATATATATATATATATATATATATATATATATATATATATATATATATATATATATATATATATATATATATATATATATATATATATATATATATATATATATTTATATATATATATATATATATATATATATATGTATATATATATATATATATATATATATATATATATATATATATATATATATATATATATATATATATACATACAATATATACGTGTAATATATATATATATATATATATATATATATATATATATATATATATATATATATAAATTTATATCTCAATTATAATACCAAGCTTGCACACTAAAAACTCGGCTCGCCGTCAAACGATCCCTATGAAATTGCTGTGGCACTTAGTGGACATGCCGACAATGTTTGGGAAGTCTTGGCATTCCATAGTACCACTTGCATTTTGCACAATACGTATTTTTGTCATTCCCCGTGTACGGTTGTACTGCATGTGCACAGGTATCGCTAGTACATAGATTTATACACACACACACACACACACACACACACACACACACACACACACACACACACACACACACACACACACACATATAGATATACAGTATATCCTCGCAAGTACTACCCCTCGCTTAACTGACTGAAATACTAAAGGGGGTGGGGGAGAAAAAGAGGGGGAAAAAGAGAGGGGGGGAGTGAAGAGGTGGAGGGGAAAGGAGAGAGGAGGGAGGGAGAGCGAGGAGGGGTGTGGTAGCGAGGAGGGGTGTGGGAGTGAGGAGGGGTGGGGGAGCGAGGCGAGCTTGGGGAAGGGAAGACAGTGAGAGGTGAGAGGAATGGAAGGCAGACATGCGATGGATCATGAATTTTGATTCATACTGTTTGATCAAATTGATTCTGCATCGAATAACAGTGAAGATGGAAACAAAATATTGTCTGAAAGCCATTTTCTACTCGTCATACTGTGAACACATCTGGAGACAAAACCCGCCAGAAACATTCAGAGCCAAATCGTCAGGCAAAAACACTACTTGGACACATCCGGAGAAAAACAATGCCCGGACACGTCTGGAAACAAACACCGCCCCGACGCATTCGGAATTAAACACCGCCAAGATGCGTCTGGAAACAAACACTGCCGGATGCATCCGGAGTTAAGTTGTCCGGAAACAAACACCGCCAGAAGGAGGCCGGAAACAAACACCGCCCAGACGCGTCCGGAGCCAAGCTGTCTGGAGACAAACAATGTGAGGACATGTCCGGAGACAAACTCCTGTGCGGACATAAATGCCATCCAGACGCGTGTGGAGATAAATACCATCCAGACATGACCGGAGACAAACCCTGCCTGGACACATCTGGAGACAAACACTGTCCAGACATAATCACCATCCGGATATGTCCAGGGACAGAGAGAGAGAGAGAGAGAGAGAGAGAGAGAGAGAGAGAGAGAGAGAGAGAGAGAGAGAGAGAGAGAGAGAGAGAGAGAGAGAGAGAGAGAGAGAGAGAGAGAGAGAGAGAGAGAGAGAGAGAGAGAGAGAGAGAGAGAGAGAGAGAGAGAGAGAGAGAGAGAGAGAGAGAGAGAGAGAGAGAGAGAGAGAGAGAGACAGAGAGACAGACAGACAGACAGACAGACAGACATAGAGATAGGGCGTGAGCAGACAATATGCTATGCTTTATGAAAACACACACACAGATTGCTGGAATTATAGATAGATAATGAGTCTTATGACTAAGCCGATATACCTACTTACTTTACGCAAACAAGGCTATGTTCCCTACTCTATAAATACACAAGAAAATGTGAAATTTATAAAGGATTAAACTTTTCTTTTTCGATTGTTTGAAGAATTATATGGAATGAACAAATATTTTATGAATGTGGCAAAATTAACCAGCTTCATTAAGCTATATAATTTAATGCATTTACTGCACGGCCTCACACCCTGCCCCCCAGAGGGACTAGTTATCCATAATGTCTGCCAGATCTGTGTCTATATTTTCAGAGGTTTTGCATGGTGCTCTACAGGGGATAAAAGCAAATGTGGTGAAAAACGGACGTTTTAAAATATAGTGATAACATTTGAGCAGACCGCGAACAATGTACCACATGACACGTCCACTTACAAACAGGCAACATGGCGGATTGTCTGAAACATTTATTTCACGGGCAATTAAACTTTGTGATGTCTCCAGGGTTGTTCTGCATCAACAGCAACTCTTTTGTGGATAACGTCATTATTTGAACAAATTCATTTTATTTCTTCAACTGCTGTGTGCGCGGTGAAGACTGGCTTTAAAGTTAAAGGGGTCCTATATAGTATGCAGCCACAGGCTGGCCAGCCATTCCTTATCAACCATTTAATTGGAGTGCTTGCTTGAGTGCTTAAGCCACTTGCCGAGCACCCTTCTGTCGATAGCAGTACTACTCCACATCATTCTGAGCAAATCGTTCACTCACAACGGACGCTTTTGCTGCGCCACATCATTGAGAGTGAGGGGATCGTGCTCCATCATCCTGAATGAGTAGTTCGTGCTCCGTCATCCTGAATGAGTGGTTTGTGTTCTGTGATCCTGAGTGAGTGGTTCGTGCTCCGTCATCCTGAGTGAGTGGTTCGTGCTCCGTCATCCTGTGCAAGTGGTTCATGCTCCATCATCCTGAGCGAGTGGTTCATGCTCCGTCATCCTGAGCGAGTTGTTGTGAAATAACACCCGATTTCTGAGCTGTTTGCCTTATTAACATGTTCTCTAAATTTCCGAGCCAATTTTTTTTCCACCCATCACATGCAGTTGTTTATAATGATTAATGTTTGTGAACATATCCCTGATACGTCTGTATAAATGCAACGTTGCTTCTTGGTGGAAGCTACTCAAGGTTTTTGGGTTGTATACAGTACATACTGTAGTCGGTATTTAACACCGACTCCAACTGTCCGATTCCCGAAAAATTGCCGGTATCACCCAAGCACAAGTGTGTGTGTGTGTGTGTGTGTGTGTGTGTGTGTGTGTGTGTGTGTGTGTGTGTGTGTGTGTGTGTGTGTGTGTGTGTGTGTGTGTGTCTGTGACTGCTGTTTCTTGACAACCACTGGTCCGATCTAATTGAAACTTGCCAGGTATATTGCTGGGGACCTGAGGATGTGCCTTTTCAAGGTTTGATATTAATCAGACAATTGTTTCCCAAGTTATGGCCATTTATTTACCAACCAATGACATGACACGTTGCTGCTGCCATTTATTTCCCAACCAATGACATGACACGTTGCTGCGTAGGCGTGGCTGCATAGGCCGGTGCACGGCCGGCCGACGATGACGTCACGGGCTGTTCCTGTTACATGGCAGCGAATGCCATGGCAAGCAAAGACAGGGAGGTAAACTTGATTTTAATTTGGATTTTAATTAACTCTGTGTGTGGAAGTGTGGTTGTCGCGAGAGCGAAGGAACGGCCTGTGTGGTTGTCGTTTCTGGCTTGCGGTTTGAAAGTTTTTTTTTTGCACGTACGGCCACGCACGTACGGGCACGTGAGAGCGAAGAAATGGCCTGTGTGGTTGTTGTTTCTGGCACGTGGTTTGAAAGTTTTTTTATTTTTTGCATGTACGGCCACGCACTTACGGGCATGCAATAATTTCTTTAAATTATCAGATTTCACGACAGATTTGAACACTTATTTAGTCCAGATGATTCTCCGTTCCTCAAAACCAAAATAATATTTTGATGATGTACTTTAATTATTCCGTGAGAGTAGATCGTGAAAAATCGTATAATATGATGCATTAAATCGCTTCAAGCTCCTAATCTGAAAACTATAGCACTTTAAAAAGCGATGTTTGCACTATGTAGCGATGATGAACTGGCATTCAATAATATGAGTGAGGAAAGTGAAAAAAAACCTTTGTCATTAAGAAATAGTTGCAGCCTGTTCCAAGTCAAGGCATGGTTGAGCAGGCCAAAAAACATGGTGGCTTCAGACCCAGGCGAGGTTACCCAGGAGATGCCTTAAGACCCCAAAAATGCCAAGGATGTGCCTGATAAAGGATATAATTAAATATGGCCGTTAATTATCTTCAAAAGGGGTGTTTTAATTAAGCCAAACACAATTTTCAGTCATGCACTTCCTTGGAGTTCCTTAGTATCCATGTAAAGTTTCAGGCTGATAGGTTTCATGGTTTTCGAATTATGGAGGACACACACACACACACACACACACACACACACACACACACACACACACACACACACACACACACACACACACACACACACACACACACACACACACACACACTGCCTTTTATTCATGTAAGATATATACACGGCATGGCCAAAAGTATGTGGATACCTGCTCATCCAACATGTCATTCCAAAATCATGGACATTAATATGGAGTTGGTCCCCCTTCTGCTGCGATAACAGCTTCCACTCTTCTGGGAAGGCTTTCCACAGATGTTGGAACATTGCTTTGAGGATTTGCTTCCATTCAGCCACAAGAGAATTCGTGAGGTCGGGCAATTGGGTCTGGCTTGTAGTCGGCGTTCCAATTCATCCCAAAGGTGTTCATTGGGGTTGAGGTCAGGCCAATCAAGTTCTTCCACATTGATATTGACAAACCATTTCTGTATGAACCTCGCTTTGTGCACGGGGGCATTGTCATGCTGAAACAGGAAAGGGCCTTACCCAAACTGTTACCACAATGTTGGAAGCACAGAATCATCTAGAATGTCATTGTATGCTGTTGCATTAAGATTTCCCTTCACTGGAACTGAGGGGCCGAGCCCGAACCATGAAAAACAGCCCCAGACCATAATTCCTCCTGCACCAAACTTTACAGTTGGCACTATGCATTTGGGCATGTTGCGTTCTCCTGGCATCCACCAAACCAAGATTCATCCGTCGGACTGCCAGATAGTGAAGCGTGATTCATCACTCCAGAGAATGCATTTCCACTTCTCCAGAGTCGAATGGCAGTGAACTTTACACCACTCCAGCTGACACTTGGCATTGCGCATGGTGATATGAGGCCTGTGTGGGGCTGCTCGGCCATGGAAACCCATTTCATGAAGATCTCGCCATACAGTGTTTGTGCTAACGTTACTTCCAGTGTCAGTTTGGAACTCGGTAGTGAGTGTTGCGAACCAAAGACAGACGATTTTTCCATGCTACATGGTTCAGCACTTGGCGGTCCCATTATGTGAGCTTGTGTGGCATACCACTTCGCGGCTGAGCTGTTGTTGCTCACAGACGTTTCCACTTCATGATAACAGCACTAACAGTTGACCGGGGCAGCTCGAGCAGGGCAGAAATTTCACGAACTGACTTGTTGCAAAGGTGACATCCTATGACGGCGCCACGTTGAAAGTCACTGAGCTCTTCAGTACGGCCCATTCTACTGCCAATGTTTGTCCATGGAGATTGCATGGCTGTGTGCTTGATTTTATACACCTGTCAGCAATGGGTGTGACTTAAAGAGCCGAATGCATCAATTAGAAGGGGTGTCCACATACTTTTGGCCATGTGATGTGTATATTATGTATTTCTTTATCTATTTAACGAAGTGGCCGTGCAGTGGCGGAGTGCTGCCAACATGAAGGTTGATTGCCCAGATGCCAAAGCGATGTTTTTCAGCACTTAACAAATTAATCGGTATGTTTAAAGGTTTTTCCAATGCAGCATAGATCTGAGATATTTTATTCTTCTTGTACTTCCAACAGCAATTGTGATGCACAAGCTTCAGTTGCGGTTTCTGATTCATTGTAATTACTATAATCTTAAAGTATACCCGAATCTCATAGTGGGCATTGTACAGTCAACGAATACGTTAATCTCACTATACCATAATCTTTCAGCGACAACGTACTGTAAATGAAAATCTTGCCAATTTACATGCATGCTAAAGTACTGTCACTATGAAACGACGGGGTAAACGATGGTGGGAATTTGACGTTTGTGATGTGCATAAAACCAGTGTGGATTGCATTATGAAGGAGATCCATTGGATGGCAGAGTGGATTTACAACGCAATTAATGCTTGTACGTGTCACCAAAAAGGCTCCACCACAACTGAGTGTCCGCGGAGGAGATGCACGCTTCCGATGTCACAGCACTGCGCTGACCACAGCATAGCCCTCCACGGTGTCCCATTAGAGTCAATTTACAACCCAGCTTCGGCAGATTTATTCCAGGAGGCGCCCAACAAATGATACATCACTCAACAGTACTGCGCGTGACCCAAGCTCAGAGACGTGATGGAAACAGAACTTTTGCACGTCCTTCTGGAATCCTCTTTTCCCAAAAGCAAACATATGCCTGATTCATTGTGTTTCCAAGGCGTTCTGTGAACCTCTTTGCATGTAGAGCCGGGGAGCCATGTCGAGCTTTTAGTGAACTGTCCCGAAAGGGAATCTTACCGGAGGTATCGACACGGAAGAGTTGAAAGACTTCAATAGGACGGACATCCTAAAGTTCCTCTTATGCACTGAATAAGCACATGGACTGAACAAGTCTGCATCTGTGGTGGAAAATCTGTCTTAATTTTATCAAAAAATAATATTTGTTAATGAGAAAGTTTATGTTAACGAAAGAGCGCTCCATTGAATTGAATTCCTTGAGTCATGGATTAACAAGCCAGTTGTTCAACTGTTGCTTTTATCAATTGAAAGTTGACGAGTATGTTTACCACCATAGGAAATGGGTTGCGGCCAGTGTGACCACTCCTTGGCTTTTTTCACAAGATCTTGGCTATTCGTTGTTCACCTTGGCGTCTTGGTTTTCTGTAGGTTTTCTTGGCGTATAGGTTTTCTATTGTCATCGCTTTTCCGAAACCTTGTGAATTCTTGGCTTTTTTCATTGGTTCACCTTGGCATTTATGAAAATGAGGAGTGGTCACACTGGTTGCGGCTGATGTTTCGGGCAGTGGCGCTGTTTTATTTTTCTCTGATGAAGGCAAAATGCTAGAAATGTCAGCCGCACCTCATTTTCCATGGCAATAAAACATACTCACCTTGCGGTTGATAAATTCCATCATATACGTTGTCTGCCGAAGCAGACTGACTCTCGCCTTCACAGGGGCTAGCATCCAATATTATTTATTAAATTAGTTTGCGTTATTAAAGCTAAAATGACAATGAGACCAAATAATACATTTTATATCCTCATTAACCCCACCAAACCCAACACTCGTACTTGCAGGCGACTGTGTTTACTTCTCTCTCCTGGTTTCCTATTTGTTCATTTCCTTGTTTCTTGCATCCAAACGTCACCCCACTGGCATTACATTGCCTTTTTATGCTCTGTCACATCCCTCTTCCAAGAGCCTATATATTGTATGTATAGACACACACACACACACACACACACACAATATATATTTTGTCTTTGTTTATATATTTTGTCACAATATCTTTGTTTGCCTCATTTGAGATTCTATCACTGCATACATGCAAGTCCTTGTTGAAGGGTCCAAAAATAGATCAATGAGCAGGACTGCCTGCTTTTAACCCGAGTATGCGTTTACAAGGTTTGTGGATTCTTTCTCCATTTTCTCACCACAGCAATGAACAGATGACATCCAATTTGTGTGATCCACCAATCAGTCTATCCTACGAGTTGATGTAACGATGCAACAAAAAGTAATTCCAGATTGGTAAAGTGTGGATAGCCGTGCAGATGTTCGATGAAAGGAATATCAATTTTTTGATGAATTTCCATTAAAAAAAACAACAATAATATCCCAATGCTTTAAATGCGTAATATCATGTAAAAAGTTGTAATGCCGAAACCACATCGAATGTTATAGTAAAAGTACTGTAAGGTGGCCAAATTAACCAAAAGTAAGGTGATGTCCAGGCTTTGGAAATGAGATTGGAAAGTAAGGATAGACAAAGAAAAAACAGCTGGGAAAGGAAGCTGGGAAATACGTGGGATGGGATGGGGGTGGGAGAGCAGGTAGTGTTACATTTTTGGGGAGGCTTTTAGTCTTGATAAAAGTTTCATGTGAAAACATTCCATACCAACAGTTCTGCTTGAAAATGTTGCAGCGAAACAGTGCTGCATGAAAAATCACTTTTTGTTTGTATAATTCAGTTGAACAATTTATTCACATAAAACGGAAAATGGAAAACCCCCGCAAACACATGAATTGAAGATGTGATGAGAAGAAAAAGAGAAGTTGTGAAATGTTTGCGTTATTTCATACAACTATTCATATTTCTTGGCAAAATGAATGGAAAGCACGATTTCAACAATTCAAGGGTTATACTGACTGCTTCAGCATGTTAATAATAATAAAAAAACACAGAAAGGTTTTCAGCAACATCGCAACAACCCCCTTGGCATTGAGATGGAATATACTGTAAATGTTATTATTCTTCCTTCTTTGTTTATCTGTGTCAAGATGTTTTAGAGTCCAAATTGAATACCAATGTTGTCTTTCCCTCCCGACAAGCCCAAAAATGGAGAGTCGATGGAGCGGCACGACAAGAAAGGGCACAACAGCTATGATCCGAGATGGGGAAGGCAAACATTTCGCAAAATCCATCATGTGTGCTGTCTTTGTCCACGAAATGTGCATGCAGTCGGGAAATAACCCCGGCCTGGTGGACTGCTGGAATTCGTTCAGAAGCCCTGGCAATTCTCGACCAACTGTGCCATGTCGTCTGTCAGCAATCGAATGTTCCATTACTGCCGTCCCAAAATTAAGCACAGATACTCTCGAGGAATTGGCCCACTCCCCGTCTCTGCACCCCAGCTCTCCATCCGCTTCTTGACAATTTATAACGGTTCAGCTTCCTGCTAGTGAAATGCATGCTTGTATCACATGGCAAATGCACATTGTTTGCCCAGTCTAATAATTATTATCAGCCAGTTGCCTCTTTGTGGGTGGTATGCAGCAGGAAAAATTGGTCCATTCGACAGCACATGGTATGGCCTTTACGAGATTTTAAGCATGACCATGTGTGGTTTGAAAGAGAGGAAAACTGTGTGTCAAGGCCGATAAGTAGACAGACAGACAGACAGACAGACATAGGCCTTCGTATCCTTTTGAGATATCGACAAAAATTCTGTGGGAATGAAATGAGAATGTTGGATTAGCCAGAGAAACGTATTTGTGGACCATCATATTATGTCGACAAAGGTGACTACATCTTTGCTGCTCTCACCCACTTCCACCCCACCCCCACCAAACCATGACATGTACACCCCCCCTCCCCCCTTCCCTTCTCTGACTCTTATCTCCTCCAAATCGCCTTTGCCTTCTCTCCCCACTCCCCACAATGCTTCCACACTCTCCCTTTTCTCCCTCTCCCTTTCCAACCTCTCGACTGTCTCTTTTTTTTATTTATTTACCTCCACCACGAAGGTGAAGGAGGTTATGTTTTCACCCCTTTTCTGTCTGTTTGTCTGTCTGTTTGTCTGTCTGTTTGTCTGTTTGTGTACAGGATATCTCAAAAAGTTGTGGACGGATCCAGATGAAATTTTGTGGACAGGTTCGGTGTGTGACAAGGACGAAGTGTTTAGATTTTGGTGAAGATCCGGATCCGAATCCGGATCCGACTACTATAATTTTTACAGTGATTCTTCACCATTGATAGTGCTAAACTAAGGGCCCTGTCACCCCTTGATGTTTTAACCAGCAATGGCAACGTATAAAAATGTATGTAAAACGTTGGCGTACGCTGAAATTTTCATGTTTTTTTGAAAGTTTTTGGCGTATTCATAACGTGTTGGTCGTTTGCATAATGTTGTGATAATAAAGTGCCATACTGTAATTGGCGGCAACGGTAACTGGGCGGATGTGGCAGCACTGTATATGAAGGTCAATGGCTGGTGTTGACACGTATACCACGTACTCCGTGGAAAGTCATGCTGGAACAGTAATGGTATGTTATATACTATATTAGGAATAATGTACTCTGAGGAATGTAATTGGTATTAGAGTATGGAGTTTAACTTCGTTATTATGTGATGTGTATGTGGTATTTGCCTTCAGTATTATGAGTACTAGTTATTGTATTTTGTTATTCTTACCCCATGTATATTTATGTTGTTGTAGATATGCGTATGGGTTTTGTGAGAATAAAGCCTATCAAAAGATCTATTGTTGATTACTACAACACATAACATATTAGTAACGGGCACAGAACGTTTCGTTGTGTTATACATAACTTTTACCAACGAATGCTTACCTTGTGGTCGGCGTTCAAAACCTATGACAAATGAGAGTTAAACTCACCCTTTGCGTGCTATACGTATCGCCGGCGAACTCGTGGCGTAGCCAGTTACGAACTTGCCGGACGCCGATTGAAATCAAAACTGCCTGAGAATTTGAAGTGTCAACATCGCAGTCACACCTTGACGATTTTGCCAGCGTATGCCATTCTATGAAAAATGTGTTTACAACGCTAGGCACACGTCAAATACACTATAGGTAAGTTGTGTATACGTTTAGAGTACGCTGGAAATCATTGAAGTACGCTGGCATATTACCTAGTCCGTTTGATACGTCGTGAAATTTCAAGCATGCTGAAAATTTTAAGACTTACTCGACGTAAGGCTCACACGTTTCGCATGCGTTGGCATCTGTTCCAAGCACGTTCCACGATCGTTTAAACACGGCGAGCACACGGTACTTGAAGGTTACTCATAAGTCGAAGCACGTCAAGGTAATGGCCAACATACTTGAAACCAAATTTCTAACCGATGAGTAACATGCTTTGAACAAATGAGTAGCGTCAGCTTAGCCTATGTTTAACGTGCTTGGAAACTAAGAGTAACGTGCATTGAAACTATGTACAACTGGCCTTGAACCAATGACTGGCGTGCTATGAACGTAAGAGTAACGTGCGTTTTCCCTATGAGTAGCATGTTTTGAACCTAAGTAAAACGTGCCTCTAACCGTTGAGTAACATGCTATGAACCTATTTGTAACGTATGTAAAACGCACATTGTCGTATGCAGACGAATTAAATTGACGTCTTCCGGACAACCATAGAACTTACTGAAAGTGTTTCTAACTTACATCTACCGTGTACTGGTGTATTGGCAGCGTTTAGGGGAATTGGTATATACAAATGGGCTTCACAATAAAACCCCATCATTGTTGCAGACTCCATGGTGAGTAGCTGTGAACGCCGGTATTATCAATAGTAGTAGTACTATTACGAGCAGTAGGTGTGCGTGACAGTAATAATAGTAGTAGTAGTAGTAGTAGCGGTAGTAGCATTGGTAGTAGCTGTATGTCTATGTCAGTAGTAGTATGTGAGCGTGATGTGGAGGCTGAGGGTGATGATGGATCCTCGTTGCATCCACGAATAGGAGTTCAATGTTTGCACCATTGTTCAATGTTCTGTAAGGGCTAATTTTTTTTCCTCATTCTGAAGATGAAATATTTCTTTGTTTTACTATTGAAATTATTAAAAAAGACTTTTACAAATGCATAATGTACTAGTAATAAACACAGAACGCTTTGATAACTTATAGATTAGTTATACCAACGATTGCTTATCGTGTTTTAGGCGTCCACAACCTATGCCCAACGATAGTCTAGCGTATGCATAACGTGCGAGCGCATCGTTTACGATTACATGACGTTGGCTATCCATTGACTGCCACTAAACTATTTTAATAAACGGCTGTTACTCGGCTATTGTTTTTTGATGCTGGTGCAAGGCAATTCAGATCGTTTCCATTGAACGAGTTAACTTGCCATCACTCGCCTATTGTTTTTGGACGCTGGTGCTCGGAAATTGAATTCGTTTCCATTTAACGAGATAAATCGCTTCCACAGCACTGCAGTCGCGGCACCAACAGCAGCAGGCTCAGTGCCAGCCTCATGCCAGGCTCAAGCGGATCCCTGTAGAAGGTTTACTGCTTGGTTATCCTTGGACCCACTCTGGCTAGCAGCTCGTCGAACATCGCTGGGGGCATTCGCAGGAAGTTAATGAAGGATGCATGGTCCTCGTTACGGAGTTCCACCATGAGCTGGGCGTATATGCCGTAATGGCGTCGCCTCCCGATCCATGGTCTGACCCAGTACCTTCTCCTCCTTTCACGTCTTCTTCTCCCGGCTCTATTGGCACGCAACTGGTGCAGTGTCAACTCGATGAGGTCATGTTGATGTTCGAGGACAGGTAGGTATTGTCGTCTCAGCGTTGCCGTATCATCCATCTCTCGGAATGACATCAACATGTACTCACCACGAAGTCTAAAAAGAAAGACGGGTTCCTCCTGTGAAGCCCATTTTTATATACCAATTCCCCTAATCGCTGCCAATACGCCATTATACGGTATCTATAAGTTAGAAACCCGTTCATTAAGTTCTGTGGTCATCTTGAAGACGTCAAATACGTCTACATACTTATTTGTTCGTAGGACATGCTCTACAACTAATTCCCAAGCACGTTACTCATAGATTATAAATAAGTCACGGGTTCCCTAAACATTACTTTGATGTGTTTCGATGTATGAGAAACTTTCTAGTAGCGCGTTGCGAGCTGTGAACAACGTTCGTGTAGCATGCTTATAAAACGTTACCTATAGTTTATGAATAAGTTTCGGGTACGCAAATGTTACCTCAACGTGTTTCCACATATGAGTAACATATAAATAACGTGTGTCAACGATCGCATAACGTGCCTAAACCTTATGGCCAGCGTCGCGGAACGTGTGAGCCAAACGCCCAGTACGTCGTAAAATTTTAAGCATACGAAAATTTGAGAAAAACCACAAAGTTCAACGATTAAACCCAGCGTACAACGACTTATGGCAGTGTTTTTCAGCATGCTCTTAACGTATACAAAACCTACCCATAACGTATTAGACATGTGCCAGCATATTAGGCAAATTTTTCATAAATCGGCATAGGTTGGCTAAATCGTCAAGGTGTGACAGCCCCTTAATATTTAGCACGATATCTCAAAAAGTTGTTGACGGATTCGGACGAAACTTGATGGACAGGTTGGGTGTGCGGCAAGGACGAATTGATTCGATTTTGGTGAAGATTCGAAACCGGATCTGGATACGAGAATTGTTTAACTTTAAAAGTGATTTTTCACCATTGAGAGATTGGGCCAAAACGATATCATACTGTATAGCATGGTATTTCAAACATGTATTTGGCCCGATATGTTCTCATGGATCAGCCATTACGCGGCAGAGCTCCACTGAGTGCCCTTCCAGTATTTTCCTGTGCACCCTTCTGTCTTTTATTTTTCTCCATTTATTTTTTAACAATACATTCTTCCATCCCCTCCTCCCCTAACTTTATACATTGGCATTACATATATAAATAAATAAATAAATTGGAACGTAGGCAAAGGAACCGGTCGTTTGGACATGTATCATTACAATCAAATTATACCTTATTTATCCACTTATTTCACTTCCATTTGTCTTTCTTTCTTACTTGTGGATGCAACACTTGACAAACAATATCCTCCCTTCTCCATCCTTGTTTTATTCCGACAAACATTTTGCTTATTTTTTCATGGCTCTGGAACAGCGAGCTGCAATGATGTTGATAAAGTGTTCAGGGAGGATGAATCTCACGGCCATGGTGATTAAAGAACCACTGATACTTGCATGGTCACTTTAGTTAGCAGCTAACTAATTTTTGGACCGATCGACATGAACCTTACAGGGATTGATAATTTCAAGTTAGTAAAGAAAAGAGACATTAGGGTTATTCACAGTACGTTTTACAATGTGAAGTGCCAAGGTATGAGTGCGCTGTTTTTACCTATAACTTTAGAATAAGCCATTTAGAACCAGATCTTTAGAGTGCCATTTAGAACTTTTCCCCTGGTCCCTGTGAAACAAATGTGTGGCTAAGACAGACAATTCAAAAAGGAGGAACTTTCATATAACAACTGACAGCATCCTATTTCACATCCATGAGTGCACTTGACAAAGGGGAACTTTCACTTGATAATCCCATTTAAGGACTTACATGGTCATATTAAATTGCATAAAAATCTTTGGTTGCAAAATATATAATGTCATATTTTAAGTCGACATACTTGCATAAAGGACAGGCAGCTTAAAGTGCCCTCTGGAAACAATGTACTGAACATGTTTTGAGGCAATCTATTTATAAGTTACAAAAATATTGCAGAATTTGACCCATCCCTCTCGTTTTCTCCTCTCATTCCCTTTACCTCATACATATTCCACCTATCCTACTCTCCCATTACTTATACCTCCTCCAAACCCCCCTTCGACACTCTGCTACCCTCCTTTTCTCTCCTAATCTCTCCCACCACCACTTCCCAATCCTCTATCAGTTCAATAATAATTTTCTCCATTTTCTTTCCCAAACCTTTTGATAGGTACTTAATAAATATATGGTCTCTTTCACATCATCGTAACTTTTGCAAGACCAACTTGCTATAACCCACAGTGAGTTAATTGTTTAAAAAAAAAGAAGTCCTCCAGTCTTCACTGTTATTTGGTAGTTGCTGTCGATCACTCTGCATAATCCACCACATGATGATTAATTGTCTTTTGGACACAGTGCCAACGAAATGATGACAACATGTGAAGTCGAACGGCACTCGGTAGAGAACATACCTCCGCCAGGCTGAACAGTCTGTGTTTTGCATTCCACCGATAGGTCGGATCTGGATCCGGACCTGAACTAAAATCGAATCAGCTTGTTCTCGTCACCTAACCAACTCGTACACCTAGTTATGTCATCACTCGTCCACAACTTTTTGAAGTATCATGCTGTGCATAGTTTTTAGCCCCAACTCTCAAATCTCAATGGCCAAAAACGATATCACAGATATCGTGGTGGTGTTAGCCTGTTAAGAAGAAATGTATTATTTTGCTGTTGTAGGTAAGCCATAAATACTCCAAAAATGATTAAAGAGCTCAATTTAAATGTACATTCCATTGAAACAGCTCTAACTTAATAACTTCACCGTGGAGTGTGGGATGCTCTCGCCTAAATCTGGGTTTCCAAACTAAGTTTGTTGGAACTAATTGTTCTGGTGGGAAGGGAAATCAATTTTTCTTCCAGGCAGCGGCAAAGTTTATTTATTGGTAAGCAGAAGACCGCGAATGGAATGGGGGAATAAGTGGGAGCATTCACAAAGCAAAATGGCTCACCATAGCAATTTGTAGGAAACAGGTGCACCAACCGGCAAGCCGAGTAACATCTCATTAGATCTAAACATGATGGGGACGAGTTTCGACGTGAAAAACATACAACAGAGAACTTGGGAATGGAACGTCATGGAGTCCTTTATCCTATCTTTTCTACCTAAGTGACATACCTTGATGTTGAGATTCCTGTTGGAAAGTGACGGTAAATTCCCAGTCATTTTTTTTTTTTTATTGCCATTAAATCGGAATGAAACAAGGCAAATGTACTGATCGTGTAATTCTCTGTCTTGCTGCATGCACAAACCGGTATCTTTATGAGATTTGTGCGAATTATTGATGTTTGTTGCTGGCAATTTACCAGTGTTTCCCATTAATACTGGGATAACATTGCATTAATTTCGGTGTAGGATGAATGCAAATGTTGTCAACTTTGCCGTTAGCTACAAGCAGGCAGCACTGTGAATTGCTAATTATAATTTGCATTCCTCTCGAAGTCCTTAAGGGCGTGGGCAGTGATGAAAACGAGAATTTGTGGCTCCATTGAACTGGCATGGGCTTCAAGGCACTTTCAAAATTGCGTAATCTAATGTTTCAATTCAAATCCATCCGATCCTGATACGACTACTCCTACTCCTACAACTACTGCTCCAATTATTCATACCTTGGAGGGTTCGCAGGGGAACACTTTTGGCCTAGGTCTTACACAAACTGCCTCGCCAGACCTGACGGTGTAGGAATCCGTAATTTTTTCAGGGTGCCGGCGATGACTGAACTACTCTTCACGAAAGACACCAGACTCCGATTTCTAGCATTAACCAATAGTGAGGCAACTTCGCTAAATATAGCATAACAATTGTGCATTTTGTGAGGAAAGCACCAAATTTGGCACACTAGTAGCCTAACATATTACGAACAGATTTGGATATTGGGCCATCTCAAATTCAGCCGCTGATGGCTGTGGCAGCCATTTTCCACTGCCATCAAAAATTTTGAGATGGCCCAATATCCAAATCTGTTCATAATATGATAAGCTTCTAGTGTGCCAAATTTGGTGCTTTCCTCGCAAAATGCACAATTGTTATGCTAAGTTGCCCCACTACAACGACTCTATTGCTGGCAAAGGAGTCTTCTGGCTTCACGTCCTTCGATTGACGGCTCACGCAGTGATGCATCGCCCTTCGTGAGAAACACCAGGATGATAGTTTATAGCCGGGTCAAGATTAGAACCAAGACGATACTGTTCAAAAGTGAGTGCACAAACTTCTAAACTACGGTATCCTGCCAAAGCAACTTCTGATCGTGACATCTAGCTGCGATTCAGAAAGCATACCACGGAATATTTCAATGTCATCTTCAAAATATTTTAAGGACAACAGTGCATTGAATGGGACGACAATACGAACGCATAAGAAGGCTAACGCAAAGTGCTGGGCATACTCGTATATCAAAAATGTATTAATTGATAAATGTATCAATTGATATAAATCATCAATAAATCTTACCGGGTACGTTAGGATTCGTTCCCACATCGTCGTAAAGAATGTCTTCACTGTGTAGTTCTTCTCGATGATCTGAAAACATTGTGGGCAAAGTCAAAGGAGAGTAGTCACTCGGCACCAATAATAACTTTCCACGAATAGAAATGTTATTCGTTTCAAAGTTTATCTTAAAATTACAGATAACTAAGAGAGCGAATACCGAGGGAGTGACGGGTCAGGTGAGGTCAAAAGTCTCAATATAAGCCTTTACATCTGAGGCAGGTGTTTATGACTTATACCATGTAAATCGAAATTGGATAATCAGGAGGTTCTCAATTAACCCTATGATGGAATTATGAAACAACAATAACCAGGGAAACCCAGAGACAGAAGGAGACCACTCGGCCCATCAAGCCATCATGTTCTATTCATGACAACCCAGGGACACAACACGATCCCAAAACCCATTGCTCGTTTTTTTTTTTTTCTTCCGAACTACACAAAAAATTTCACCACAATATCACTTGAAATGATACATGTGTGAAACATACATCTCCAACTCACAGACATGATAACTCAAACACGACGAGCTACCCTGGGCTGACAAGGTGGCCGAGAGGTACCCATACTCGCCTTGAAGCTGTGTTTCCTGGATTTGAAATCCGACCCAGCTTGAAACTGTAATCCCGAGGATGGATATTAAATGGGAATCCCGTCTTCCAGCATTCGTTGGTGGTCATTAAAGATCCCATGGTATCCTTCGCAAAGATTAGGAGAGCTATCGCTGGCACCATGAACAAAATTACTCATTCCTGCCCTTATCAACAGAGGGCATTGCATCAGCGGCACAGCAACATGCTCAACCTTGTGCTGCATATGAACGAACGAAGCAACCGAAGTACTGTCCTCTTACCATTCCCACCAATATCCCTCTACCCCTCTATGCCCATTGCTACTAAGCACGTATCCAAATCCAGTTTAAACCTCTCAACTATCCTTGCGATTACCACCTTTCCGGAAGACCGTTCCATGTTTTAAGAACTCTAGGTAAAATACCCTTGCTTTACTCGTCTTTGAACCTTCCTATTTTTCACTCTCCAACGATACTTTCTGGTTCTGTCCGTGTCAATTCTGCTGAAAAACTCTTCTGCGTTAATTCTGGCACTCGGGCTCTGCGCCGTTCTTTAGTTTAAACAACTCTATCAGATCCCCTCCTTTCTAATGTAAAAAGTCATGTCTTTTTTAATCCCTTCCATGGCTTAGTGGACTTTTATATGCTAAGGAGTGACATTGAGGATAAGCTCGCAAGATCTATAATATATTCCAGTGGCTCAGCGTCTCGAACAGCCTCCAACAGTGTAGCCGAGCACCAGCCTTCTTGTGCTGGTGTTGGTCTCACGAATGAGTGTGGAGGTGAAAGGTGAATCACTGGTACCTGAATGCTTCGGGTAGATTGAGCTCATGAGCCTTGGTGGGCAGCTCATCAAGGAGAAGAAAACTCTGAATCCAAATCCGCCGCTGTAATTCAAATCCGCTGCTGAACTGCTGCGGTTCAGGTTTTGAAACCAAAGGCGAATGGTTATAATGGGGTAAAGGCAACAATGCTTTTCAAAGGAGGTGGCCTTTGCATTTGTTAACCCACAGGCCATCCTTATGCAAGGTGTATTACCCCCATTTTAGCCTTCTGATCAGGGTTACACGAAGCCATGAGAGCAAATGGTGAATGGCCAGGCAGGCAGTTGACACATTTTGCCAGTTCTGGCTTGATGGCCTTGATGCTAAGCAGAGGATTCTCGATGGAGAACAATGGATAGCATCACCCATCTAGTATAAGCACTGTCCGGAAGAAGGCAATGGCAAACCATCTCCATATCTACAATAATAAATGTCATTGTGTGTGTGTGTGTGTTTCAGTATGTCTCCTCGATAACTCCAAAACCATGAAACCTCGTGGCCCCAAACCTTGAAATACAAACTAAGGGAACTCCTTGGGAGAGCAGGAATGAAAATTGGGTGCTTGGATAAATTTAAACACCCCTTTTGAAGATAATTTATGACTTTATTTAATTATCCTTCATCAAGTCACCATTCTTGGTCACTTCGCTGTCCCTCGCTGGGGTCATAATTCATCATTTTTTTGGCCTGCTCAACAATGCGTTGACTGGGAGCAGGCCACAATGGTTTCTTAATGATAAAGCACTCAAAAATGTTTTTTTTCACTTTCCTCACTCATCATCGAATGCCTCATCTTCATACCTATGAAACGCTGTCCACATCATATGTTTATAAACGCCCGGAGACAGCAGTGTTCGTGCTTCATTTAGTTTGTGCACACAATAAGTTCTAGAATCTCATAACCTGAATGAATTTCAAAATTTAACCTGAGACGAGACGACCGCAGACATTCGGAGTGGCAGACAATGTGTAAATTGGAATTTGATACTCCGGACGTATCTGGATGTTGGTTGTCATCTCCGGGCATGTCCGGATGATGTCTGTCTCTGGACATGTCTGTGTCTGGGTGGTGGTTGGCTCCGGACGTGTCAGTGTCTGTGTGGTGCTCGTCTCCGGACGTGTGCGTGCGGTGCTTGCCTCCGGATGTGTCCATGCGGTGCTCGTCTCTGGATGTGTCCGTGCGGTGCTCATCTCTGGACGTGTCTCTATGGTGCTCGTCTCCAGACATGTCCATGCGGTGCTCATCTCCAGACGTGTCCGGGTGGTGCTAGTCTCCGGACGTGTCTGGGAGGTGCTTGTCTCTGGACATATTCGGGCGGTGTTCATCTCCAGACGTGTCCGGTAGTAGTTGTGTCTGGGCGGTGGTTGTCTCCAGACGTGTTCAGGCAGTGTTTGTCTCTGGTTGTGTCCAGATGGTGGTTGTTTCCGGGTGGTGGTTGTCTCCAGACATGTTCAGGCGGTGTTTGTCTCTGGTCATGACTGGGCGGTGGTTGTCTCTGGATGTGTCCAGGCGGTGTTTATCTCTGGACGTGTCCGGGCAGTGTTTATAGTATGACCAGTGGAAGATGTATTTCAGACATTATTTGGTTTCCATCATCACTGTGATTCCACGCAGAATAATTTTGATGAGGTGGAACGAATCGTAATTGACACTCTACCGCAAATCTGCCTTCCCTTCCCTGCTCCTCATGCTGCCTTCCCTTCCCCTCAAGCAGCATTCCCTTCATGCTGGCTTCCCTACCCCTCCCCTCATGTTGCCTTCACTTTCCCCACCCCTCCTCGCTCCTCTCCTCACTCCCCCATGCCTTCTCGCTCCCCTTCCCTCCTGTCTCTTTCCCCTTCCCCTCCTCACTCTCCACCCTCACCTCTCTCCCCCCACCCTCCTCCTCCTATTGCTCCCCACACCCTCCTCTCTCTCCCCTCCCCCCTCTTTTATTGCAGTATTCCCGTCAGCAAAGCAACGGGTGGCATTTGTTAGTATGCCAATAAAACAATCATGATCAGAATTTGAAGAGATAAAGTGATGGTACCGAATAATAATCCCCCAGGTTTGAAAGCATGCAAATGGCAACTGAGGAATAGGAAAGTGTTTTAATGAGTAGGATTGGCCGTTTTGACAGAATTGGATCAAACCCACAAGGAAATTCAGTTGTTGAGATCATCAGAACTGAAAGTCAAACTCTGAGCTTCTCAAACGTTCACAAAATTGAAACATGGAAGGTAAGGTCAATGAATTCAGGAAAGTTCAGTTGTAAAGAGAGAGAGAGAGAGAGAGAGAGAGAGAGAGAGAGAGAGAGAGAGAGAGAGAGAGAGAGAGAGGGAGAGAGAGAGAGAGCGAGAGAGAGAGAGAGAGGGAGAGAGAGAGAGAGAGAGAGAGAGGAGAGAGAGAGAGAGAGAGAGAGAGAGAGAGAGAGAGAGAGAGAGAGAGAGAGAGAGAGAGAGAGAGAGAGAGAGAGAGAGGAACAGAATGACTTAAATTTTGTGAACAAGTGAACTTGGATAGACTGGTTTGGATGGATGGACTGGCAGTTTCAATCTGACAATTACAAAGTGTTCTTTTCTGGTCACAAAACCTGTAAGAGAAATGGAATGGCAGTGATTTGCAATACGAAGATAGCAGGGTCAGTAATGAAGTACAACCCAGTCAATGATAGGTTAATATTAGTGAGGTTGAAAGGACATCTTATGAACACCACCATCATTCAGATATGTGCTCCAACTTCTGCAGCAGAGGAAGAAAGTGTGGAGGAGTTTTCTTGGAAAGTTGCATAGAACAGGTGCCTAAAGTAGACGTATTAATTATTATGCCATGGGAGACTGGAATGCAAAATTGGAGAAGCAGGAGCACCAGGGATTGTAAGAAAACATGGAATTGGAAGCCAAAATGAGCCTGGGAAGTGAATACTGGAGGTCTTTGTGGAGAATAATCTCGTAACTACAAACACATAGTTCAAGCAACCAAATTACAGACTATACACATGGACTTCACCTGATGGGCAACATAGAAATCAGATTAACAACATTATAATCAATAGAAAATGGAGAAATGCTGTGCAACCTGACAATACTCTGCCAGGCACAGACTGTGGGACAGATCACAAACTCCTTGTCACCAAACTACAAGTCAAATTGAGAAAGGTGAAAAAAAATAAATCAAAACTCCGACCAGATACAACCTTGAAAACATATCTAAGCATGCAATAAAGGTTAAAAAAAAGTTTTGCAGAACTGGACTTGGTTGACAGAACGCCACACACATCATGGCAAGAGGATGAAGACATTATTAAAGAAGAGGTCAAAAACAACATCCCAAAGGCAAGTAGAAAGAAGAAAGCTAAATGGCTGTCAGAAGAGGCAATAAATATTGCAGACAGAAGAAGAGAGATGAAAAGCAAAGGTGCGGCAAGAGAGGGCATAAAGCGGCTAAATGTTGACTTCTCATAACAAGTTAGGAAAGGCAAAGATAAACATTTCAAAGAGGCATTCGTAGAGATAGAAAGTGACAAGAGAGCAGGAAAAATAAGAGAAGTTTTTTTGAAAGATCAGAGAGATCATAGGAAAGTTTTGGTCGAGGATTGGGGTCCTTAAGAGTAGAACAGGAAAAGATCTGACAGAAGAAGAAACACAGGTGAAAGAAAGATGGAAGGACGACAACAAACTTCCATAAAAACGAGATTGCAATATGATGGCAACCTTCGAAGAAAGATAATATGAGGAAGAACAAATATTGATAGAATGTAAGTGTATGGGTCTATCACTACGCCATCACAGACAGGTCGGTGGTCTCCGTTTTCTACTGCCTCCTTTCTGATGTTGCACTCTCAGCTCTATCCATGCTTTGCCCCCCTAACCCCCCCACCCCAATGTTTCTACAGGCACACATGGTCCACCATCAACCACCTTCTGGTAAAATCACCAAAATCAAGAATCACTGCTCACCTCCACTCATTTGTTCCTCTTTTCTACCGCATGTGGAACCAACTTCCACATTCTCTCCAATCTCATTCTTCCCTCCAGGTCTTCAAGACAGCTGTTCACCACTATCTTAAATCGTCCTCAATCCAAAACCATGATCTTTTCTACCCTCGTTAACCTTGCCTCCCCCCCTCCCCCCCCCACTCCTTCCAAATTTCCAGTTTTTCCTCCTGAGAGTTTCCTTCTGTTTGCATCTTGTCCACCCTATGCATCCTCTCATGCCCCTCATTCCTCCCCACACTCATTCTTTGTCCAAGTCTGCCTCTATCTTGGCCTTCAGCTTTGCTATTGGTGTTTCCCCCCCTCTCTCAACTGTTCTTTTTGTCTTGTTGTGTCCTGATCAGTTCAGTGTACTAATTTTAACTCTTCCATGGGCCTACACTATGTATATAAAAAAAACTAGCACGGCACTCTTCGACACCGCGACATAAACAGATATGCCTTCACCCACATTATTACATCATTATACATACTTGTACCAAGTTTGGTTTAAATACCTAAACCCAGATTTAAAAAAAATTAAATAACTCTGGCTTTCAGGCCATGCATCTGATCAGGTTGAAATTTAAAACGTTTATTCACCATGAGCACTAGACCATAATTATGAAGTTTCACGTTGATCGATGAAGTGGTTCAAAAGAGTGAATGTTTGAAAGATTTTCGTTCAATACAATATGGCTGCCAGACCATGCGACCTATCAATTATTCGTGAACACCCTGGTATCCCCAAGGCTTGGGAACATTTGTGTGAAGTATTCCCTCGATCTGTCCATCCATCCTGCAGAAGGTTTTTAAAGCTTTATTCTTCAAAAAAATCATAGCTGCCAAACCATGTGAGCTGTGATATAGGTGGGCAACTTTTTGTTCCTTATGGATAGGCAATCATACCTGTAAAACTTCACCTCAACCTGTTCAGCCATTTCGCAGAAGAAGATTTTTAAAGGCTTTAATGTAAAAAAAAATAAAAAAAATGGCTGCTGAACCACATGACCAATAACGTCATCAATTATTTTCATCAAATGACGTCATCCATACAATTTAGCCTCAGATGACCTTCAAAAGTTTTTATGCTGATTGGCCAAAGCATTTGACGTATGCAATTATGACGTCATACTGAAGCCACCTATGATGTCATAAAAAAATCACTTATTTCCCATGAGGAGTACTTCACATGTGCCAAGTTTCAATTTTTTCCATGGAGCGGTTTCAGAGACAGAGATCCAAAGTTTTTCCATTTTTCCAACATGGCTGCCACACCATGTGACCTATGGCATCATAATTATCATTAAACATTCTACATGAGTATTCGCACGTATGGTGAAAATTTTGTGTCAATTGCAGATAACCGGTTGCAGAGAAACCAAACCGAGAGAATTAGCACAGACGCACGTACGGACAACTCGAAAACATAATGCTTCTGGCAACTTCATCAACGGAGGCATAAAAACTGCAAAGATCAATGTGCTCAGATTGGGGGACGATCATTTGACGATCATGTGGAAAGTTTCGTCTTCCTAGTTTCCAACAATGAAGTTAATGGACATGGAGGAGAAATCACTAGACAGTCAGCATTGGGGAGAACAGCAATGTGAGGACTGACAAATATCTGGAAAGAGAAAATTGTGACAATACAAACCAAGATGAGGATGGTCAATGCTCTGGTATTTCCAGTTGCAATGTAAGGATGTGAGTCGTGGACAGCGAAAAAGAAAGAAATGAAGATGATTGACAGTTTTGAAATGTGCTGTTGGAGATGAATGTTAAATATAACAAACAAATCAGTGCTTGAAGGAATTAGACCACCATGTACGTACATCGAAAGCACTGATGCTCAAACAGAAACTGTCATACTTTGGACACATCGGGTGTGCAGGAAATGCAGGTCTGGAGAAATCAACCATGCTGGGTATGGTTCAAGGAAAAAAAGGAAGAGGCATACCTTGCATGGATTGGATGGACGAGGTAAAGGCTGCAACCGAGCTGTCTCTGCCAGAGCTTCGAGAAGCAGTGTAACCTGTCAGATCGGGATGTTTGGAGAAATCTGATCAGGAATGTTACCAGAAGTTGGCCACAGCATGACTGAACTTGATAACTGTAACATAACGTAGTCCAGCTAGCCTGATAATTAATTGTTGCTCTTATACCCTCAAATGGCGACTCTATTTCTCTATGAGCTCGCTCACTCACTGAAACCCACTATTTCAAATGATAACTGTACAACTTGTCAGTGCAACGAATAGGAGGTATTTAACTTTTTTGTTTTAACAAAACATTTGTTCAAGCATTATTGCATACAAACAACCATAATTAGACTAATATCCTGGCTTGTACAAGCTAATTTTTTTTTCCTTGATTATAACTTTTGTTTTGTGATTGTTGCTGGAATTTATTGTCAATTTTAACTGCCTTTTTCGGATGGAGTGCTTCAGGGTGCCCAAACGACTCGTGATTAACGTCATAAATCAGTTCCCCCACCCCCAACCCCATTCCCAATGTTCATTTCTCCATTTTATCCTGACGTTCTTAATCTTTATGTCACACACTTACGAGCTTTAGACACTGTTAAATTTTGTGGGATTTTTTATCTTTGCAAAATTAAGTTATGGATAAATTAACATTTGTAGTTACCTTTCATAGCCAAAAAAAAGGTCGCTCAAATGTGAGATGGGAATAACCTGGGAACGTGAATTTGTTCATCGTGTCGGAGCTGCTGCCCAGAAAACAACCACACTCTGAGATTGTGAGGGATATCCAAGCAGACCAAATCACTTGCTATCAACAATTTCGACAGGAATTTGTAATTTGTTCAGTGTGCCGGTGGTAACTCGACTACTCTGAAAGACACTGTGGGATCTTTAAAGTCCCCCCCAAAAATGCCGATAGACCTGTCCAGTGGCTTAACGTCAATTAGAGTGCCGGCACACACATTGATGCCTCGCTCTACATGTGAACCACCAAGGTGACAGTTTGGAGTTAGTCAAGATTCAAACCCAAGTTCGACAGTTCAGAGGTGATTGTAATACTTCGAAGCGATCCTGCCAGCCTAAAATAACAATAATCTGGAGGCTATTGTGTGCTGGTACCTTGCCCTGGCAAATTAACTTTACAATTAACCTCAGTGTCATCTGTACTATATGAGAGCCGTTTGTCTGTCTGTGTGTCTGTGTCGTCATTTTTGTCAGAGATGGCTGAACGGATCTTCGTCAAACTTTCAGAAGTTCATCACTGAGTGTCGGTGAGTGTGTTAGGCAAAAACATTTTTTGAAACTTTTGAAAAAAATAAAAGTTTGATTGTTTTGGATATTTTTGTTAAAATTGCTCTACATATAGTGCTTCTGCCTTTATAGCTATGTGAAAGGTTATATAAAATGATCCCCTACCCCCATTCTTTAGTGGGTGTAGGGAAGTGATTTAAGCACCCACAACAAAAAACAAAAATTAATTTCTTGAAAATTCCAACAACATTAGAACGGCATCGGGCAATGCCGGGTACACCTGCTAGTTCAACTATAAATGTGTATATTTCCACAGAACAAGTGCATATACACAGTCTATTATAATGAATATATATATAATAAAGACAGTTTATTATATGCATTAAACGAGTTCAGAAGTAGGCTGCATTTCCTGATCAAGTCGTTTTGAACAGGTACACTGAACATAATTTGACCCACCTAGTGATAGTAATTAGCACGTCCCCCACGCAGCGGAAGATGGGGGCTTTACAATCACTTCTGTGTTTCTATTCTGTGTGTCTGTCACAACTGTAACTTTTCTTTTTTACCCATTTGAGGTTTTATTATCAAATTTTCAACAAAGCTTTATTTTGAGAATGTGGAGAAGGCAAATTAATAATTTTATTTAATTTTTTTCATTATTAGTTGTTGTTGTTGTTATTATTATTATTATTATTATTATTATTATTATTATTATTATTACTTGCCAGAGGAGAGAGTACTGCATTTAGGTGTATTTGTTCGTTCACGAAAAAAAAAAATTTTGCGATGTATGTAGGTCTGTAATGTTTGTCTGTCTGTTTGTCACACAATTTTTGGACAGTTTTAAAGCAATTGTTCCGAAATTATTTGTGTATGTAGGTGTCTGACCAATGGCAGCAACGTTTAATTTTGGCAAAGATCCAAATCCGAATCCAAATGCGGATCTGAGAATTTTTAAAGTGATTCTACACCTTTGAGAGATGGGGCCAAAAACTATGTATAGCACAATATCTCAAAAAGTTATGAATGGATTTGGATGAAATTTTACGAACAGGTTGGGTGTGTGACAAGGACGAATTGATCAAATTTTGGTGAAGCTCCAAATCCGGATCTGGATATGAAAGTTATTTAATTTTTAACCTCCGCCATCAAAGATCGGAGGTTACTGTTTTCACCCCTTTCTGTTTGTTTGTTACTGATGAAATCTAAAGATTTGGTAAGTATATTGATCACTTCCGTTTCTGTTTGTTTCTTTGTGTGTTTGTTTGTTTGTTTGTTTGTTTGTAGGCACGATAACTCGAGAACGGAAGAAGCTCCCAATGTCAAATTACACCACGTGATTCAGGAGGGTGATGGCTAGTGCTGATTAGATTTTGGTCAAAATCGGTCAAAGGTCAAGGTCACAGTGAGGTCAAACATAATTCCGTAAAATCATGTGGAGAAATGGAGTATTTTTGCTTCGCTCGACGTTACGAGTTCGTTTTAACTTCGATATTAAATTTGTCTTCGGTTTTTGCGATCGCTTAGGACGCTTAACACTGGGTTGTCGAAATTCTGGTAAAAAATCGGATGTTTTGGAGACGTTTCATGATTGTACAAAAAAAATTTCACTCGCCGTGTCACGGCTTGTAACGTGGTGCAGCGCGCTCGAGCAGACGCGTCGTTGAGTCACGAAAAGGTTTTCCGTGTGCGTGCAGACGGTGTTTTCGATAAAGATCGTGTTTAAAAGTCATTTTTTTCTCCCAATAAAGGTTATCGTCACATGCCTGACTCGCTAAGCTGTCTGATTATGTAAAGATTGTTGGTGGATGGCCGAATATTACGGTTTTGTGACTTTGATAAAATACTATTAAATAATTGCGTGGAGAAATGGAGATTTTTGCTTCGGTCGACATTAAGATTTTTGATGGTTTGGTACAGAATCATCATAGAAACTTCTGGTTTGCGTCGCCACCTTCTCTTGAGACAGCTTTTATTAGACAAGGTCAGAGGTCAAGTTGACGATTTCGTAAGTACCAGTATATGACTGCTTGTTTGTTTGTTTGTTTGTTTGTGAACAGTATTACGGAAAAACTCATCAACGGATTTCGACGAAACTTGGTGGGGGGATTAGGTATGGTCCAAGGATCATGTCATTAGATTTTAGACTTGGTCCAAAATCCAATATGGCCGCTATGGCGGCCATTTTGAAAAAAAATTTGAATTTTTTTTATTTTTTATTTTTGCATTTCTACATGTTATAAGTGATTTCCAACAAAAAAAACATGCCAAAATTATAATTGTGGCTGATTTTGGAACTTCAGGTGGATATACCCATGTAAAATCAATTTCTGTCTCAAGGAATCTAGTTATGACGAATGAATTGAGTATGTAAAAGTTAAAAGTAAAAGGGAAAGTTGCAAACTATAACTCTGTGAGCACTGTTGACGTCAAATTGAAAGAATAGGATATCAGGTTCACTTGAGTGACCTAGCAGTATTGGCGGCGGAGGTTTTGCACTCCACCGAGTGCTCCCCCTCCAGTTAGTTATTTTTCACCATTGAGAGATGAGGCTAAAAACAATTTTGCATGATATCTCAAAAGGTTGTGGACGGATTCGGATGAAACTTTGTGCACATGTTGGGTGTGTGACAAGAACGAATTGATTAGATTTTGCTGAAGATCCGATTCTGGATCCGGATCCGATAATTTTTCAAGTGATTCTTCACCATTGATAGATGGTGCCAAAAGTGATATATAGCACAATATCTCAAATGGTTTTGGATGGATTCTGCAGAAACTTTGTGGACAGGTTGGCTGTGACAAGGACGAATTGATTAAATTCTGCTGAAGATTTGAAACCGGATATGAGAATATTTCAAGTGATTCTTCACCATTGAGAGATGGTGCCAAAAACGATGTATAGCATGATATCTGAAAAAGTTGTGGACGAGTTATGACAAACCTTGGTGGATGAGTTGGTTAGGTGACAAGAACAAGCCGATTTGATTTTGGTTAAGGTCCGGATTCAGATCCGACCTATCATTGTGTTATAAAATGTAAACTGTTCAGCTTGGCAGAGGTATGCGCTCTACCGAGCGTCGTTCCGTTTCACCAAGTGTCACTCTTTGAGTGATTTTTCATTTGTCTATTTGTTACTTGTGAAAATCGAAGATGTTTCAAGTATACTGGTTGGTTGCGTTCGTTAGTCTGTCTGTCTGTCTGTTTGTCTGTCTGCTTGTGCCTACAGGCCACAATAATAAATCGATCTTCACGAAACTTCACCACATCATAGAATTTGTCATCAGCAAGAAGCCTGTTGTTTTTGAGGTTAAAAGGTCAACATAGGCCAAAGGTCAACAACTTTGTCAGATTTCTAAAATCCTCAATTTTCATCCGATTGACGAGAAATTTGAACAGGATTTGTAAATGAGGTCACTGAATTCAAACACCAATTATTTTTGAGGTCAGCATAAGTCAACAACTTTGTCAGATTTCTGAAATGATTTTGGGTGAAACTTGGTGGACCTGTTCACACATATGACATCATAGGTCACATGGTTTGGAAGCCATATTGGATTTACCCTAAAACCGATAAAAAAATCTTCTTCTCCAGACGGCTGGACAGATCAAGGGGAAAAAATACACAAATGTCCCAAAGCCTTGGAGATACCAGGGTATTCCTGAATAATTGATGTCACGTGGTCTGGCAGCCTTATTGGATTGAGCAAAAAATCTTTTTAAGTCTTTCTTTTCAACTGCTTCATCAATTGATGTGAAACTTCACATTTGTGATCTAGTAGTGATGGGGAATTTATGTTTTAAATTTCAACCTAATTGGACACATGGTGTGGCAGCCAGAATTATATAATTTTTTGAATCTTGGTTCTTTTGTATTTTTTAATTTTTTTGAATAAGGCTCATTTGGCTGTGCCTGGATGGGTTTGAGGGTAGAGTAGATGCAGCTGAAACCTGAATCCAATGTTGGACCGTATCTATTTGATCTTCCATTTCATTTGAATTTCATTTATTTAAATCCCACTCTGAATTCATTTGAATAATAGTAAATGTCATGGGTCAGGGTCAGGTGTCCAATCAAAGTAAGACATCTCTGGACCCAGTCATCACTGCCAGAAGTTATAAAGTGACAGTTCTCGTTGTGTCTATTATTAATTACTTAACACACCAGTACACAAACTCTACACAAAATACACCCCACAAAACTGCACAAACACCACATGAAACAAGTCCTGGTGAGGGTTGGCAATCCCTGATTGCTATTTTTCTTATTATTGTTCTTCTTCGACTCTTTTTTGGCCTTTTTTGCTGGATTAAATTTTAAATATTTCTTTCTTTCTCAGCAACCATTTGTCCAATTGACACAAAATTTTCAAGATAGGAGTGACTCCCCAATGGAGAATATTTTAATGATAATTGTGACGTCATATGTCACGTGGTATGGTAGCCATATTTGATAAAACATAATAAAAAAACATGATATCACTGAAACCACTAATCAGAAAAATATTCAAACTTGGCACATTTTATTTTATTCCCAATGTGGAATAAGGGATTGTAAGTATGATGTCATTGGTTAAGTAGTAGATCAGCTATAAATGTTTTAATCGAAATCCTTGTTTACCATTGAGATTCAGCGTGTATGTCCAGGCAGTAACGTTTTTACCAATTGAACTTTTGTCATCAAATCTTCAAAAAAAAACCTTTATTATGAGATTGTGGAGAACACAAATGAATAAAATGTACAATTTTTTTAAACTGTCATTTCCATCGAGTTTAGTTCGAGTACAAAGCAAATTGCTCAATTCCTTTAATAGTCTCTCGTTAAAAGGCCTGCTATTCTTCATCCACCAATACGAATACTTTTTCTTAATGCTTTCCACTGAGTGGCACAAACAGGAACAATTACACTGAATTGTTCCAGCAATCGCTGCAAGGGAAATATTTCAAATTGTATTAAAAAAATTACAGGCTCTTTTATGAGCTTTACCACAAGTTTTCATAGAGATTTGAACTCTGCTAACGTTTGTGCTAAAGTTTCATGCGATGCCTTGGATTTTTCACATGTGCAGTTTTGGAGGCATTAATGGGAATGCAGCAATAACTCTGCTTGACATCACTATTAATTTGAAAAGAGTTTAGCGGTGTGCGACCCCCAGCGCAACCCCAATCCTCACCATGACCACAAACTTCATTCTTTCCTCATACAACATGATCCTTCTGAATCAGCGGAATATATCATTGAATTATGTTATTGACCAGGTTCAGTGGCATTGTGATAAGAGCATTTGCACGGAGTCTGGGCAGTTGTTGGTTTCACTCAGATTTTGGCCAAGTCATACCAAACACTTTAAAAGTGATAAGTTCTGCTTCCTTGCAAGGAAGCTCAGCATTTTGGGGATAGAGCATGGCCAAACCCCATGGTTTGGTATCCCTTGGGGAGAGAGATTTCTCCCTGAAAGTGCTCTGCTGATTACGGAGATATAAGTTCTGCCACTGGATGACGCCGCTGTCCACCCAGTGTGTTCTGGGAAGTAACTTCCCCCAAAGTCGATGGCCGTGTTTATTTGATGTTAAGTCTCCAGTTTGTTTGCATGTGAGGGTGTGTGTATGGAAGCTCTTCCATTAATCTTAGAAGCTATAGAAAAATAACGAGTCAAATATTACTTTAATTGCGCAATCTTTAATGAAAAAACTCTGGCCAATGTGTGCCGATCCCTGGAGATATTATAAATTCCTCCTCCAATCTCGAGGGGCACTGCATCAGTTGAATGCCGAACAGGATGGTGCAGAGGCAGCGCAATGACCTTTGAGCCGTCTCTCCTGGGTCTATTCAAGACCTGCTTGTGTTGCATTACAACACAAAATGTGCCATCCCTCAGATGGACATTAAATTAGGTGTTCCATCTGCCTGCTTTAGAACGTTAAATATCTTTCATTAAGAGGATGGGAGTTATCACTGGCACCCTGGATAAATTACAAATGATTCTCACCAATCCCCATCATCTTACACTTCCTCAGGTTAAATTCCATCTGCCAATGTTTTGCCCAATCGATGCAAGTATCAATACTTTCCTGAATCTGATCACCACCCCCTCTGATATCCACCTTACCTCCAATCTTTGCGTGATCTGCAAATTTGGAAAGACTATTCTTCACCCCACTATCCAAATCGTTGATGTAAATAATGAATCTTATATGGAATACCACCGTAATCCATGATAATGGTTTTGCTACTGATCCCTGACGTAAGCCACGACTTACATCCTACCACTCACGTCCACACGTTGCTTCCTATCACTAAGTCAGTTTGCAATCCAATTATCTACCTGACCAGCCACTCCACAAGCCCTCACTTTGGCTAACATCCTCCGATGTGGTACCTTATCAAATGCCTTCTTAAAGTCTCGATATACTTTGTCCACTGTCTTTCCATCATCCACCCAACCAGACACTTCTTCATAGAACTCTAAAAGATTTGTTAAACAGGAACTACCTTTGGTAAACCCATGCTGACTACCTTTAATTAGTTTGTATTTATTTAAATGGTTCCTCATCTTGTCCGTAATTAATGTCTCCAACACCTTCTCCACAACTGAAGTCAAACTAACAGGTCTATTGTTTCCCAATTCTTCTCTGGATCCTTTCTTAAATAATAGTGTTACATTTGCAAATCTCCAATCCTCCGGTACCTGTCCTGACTCCAGTGAACTATTGAAAATATCCGTTAACATCTCCTTTACCTGATCATATCAGCCACTTCAATCAATACTCTCAGGTGTATATTATCTAGCCCGGAGCCTTATCTTCTCTAAGATTACCTAGCTGTTCCTTTACTTCCTCTACTCCAACCTGGATCTTCTGTAAAATCCCTTTCCCACCTCCTCGATAGATACTCCCAGCTATTGGCAATTCTCCTGACTGTTCTTGTGTAAAAGTTGAAGAAAAATACCTGTTTAATAAGCCTGCCATCTCACTTTCATCACGAACCACTCTCCCGGTGCTCTTCTTCAATGGGCCCACACTGGTCCTAAACTGTTCTTTTCCCCTGATATATTTATAGAAAGCCTTGTTATTATGTTTAATATTCTTAGCCACGTCTTTCTCATGCTCTCTTTTGGCTTGCTGAGTTATTTTATTAATTTGCCTCTGTTTACTCCAATCGTGATATAAATCTAACTCCAGTCCTGTTATGTTAAACCTAATAAATGTTTTCTGCTTCTCCTTCATAGCATTCCTTATCTCACTACTCAACCACCCTGGCCTATTTCTGTTTCAAGTTTTGCATCTCATTGGAATGTACTTACTCTGTATGCTACACATTTGGTCCTTGAAGGTTTCAAATTTTTCTGATGCTGATTGTCCTGTTGTTAGAGTCTCCCAATCTACATCACCCAATTCTCTCCTCACACCCTCAAGGTTTGCATTCCTGAAATCTAGTCGCCTTACCCTACTATCCTGAACTCAAACCCTTAACAGAATCTTTGCACACACAATGTTATGGTCACTTGCTCCTAAATGCTCCCCTACGTCAACCTCCTCCACCATATTGGGAACCTTACTTAAAAGGAGGTCGAACACTGCACTCCCCCTCAGGGGCTTATCTACAAACTGGGTTAAAAAGCAATCTTTGAATAAAACTAGGAAATCCTAATCTACTCTGCCCTTTCCTGTTTCTGGACCCAATCCATTTGTGGCAAGTTAAAATCCCCCATCATCAACACTCTTCCCTTACCACATGCCCTTTTGAATTCTTCATGTCACCCTCCTTCCTCCTCTTCCTTCACACACGGAGCCCTTATAAAAGCATCCTTCCAGTATCTTACTGTTTTTACAATCTTTAATCTCTACCCGTGACACAGAATCCTCAACATTTATTCCTTCATTAATGTCACCCCTTTCTCTTGATGCAATGCTGTCCTTTACCCAGATTACTGCTCCTCCTCTTATTCTCTCCTTCCTATCACACCGATACACCTTATAGCCTTCTAATCCTGTCCTCCAGTTACTCTTCTTCTTAAAACCATGTCTTCTTCTTCGTATACTTTTCCCATTTAGCGGGGGTCGCCTCCATCCCAACGAGCAGCCTTCCTCCACATTAACCGATCTCGGGCCCATTCCTCATTCATTCCACAGTGTTTCATGTCTTCTTTTACATAGTCCATCCATCTTTTCGCTTGTCTTCCGCTTTTCCTTCTCCCAGGTACATTCAATTCCATCGCTCTCCTTGATGGTTCCACTTCCCCTCTCCGTTTCACATGTCCAAACCACCTAAACCTTGCCTCTCGCGCCTTCTCCTCGATCCCAACCACTCGTGCCGTTTCCTTGATGCTCTTGTTCGTTTTCTTTTCTCTTCGACTGATGCCCATAATCCACCTCAACATTCTCATCTCTGTTCTCATTAGTAGTCGCTCTTCCTTCTTCTTCAATGAAATTCTATTTTCTTTGTTGGCCGTAAAAATCACAATTACATCATCAGTTCCTTCCTTAATTGCTTCCCCACCCTCCGCTGATCTAAAAAATCGAAAATACCTTCCTCAATTCCCACTGCAAACTTTGCTGTCCCCTTTCTATTTAGCGTATGGCCATCATTCTGGAAACACTCCATTTGCCCCTGAAATGATTCCCACTGCTTCTATAATGCAAAACCTTCCTCCCTACACCATGCTTCCAGCCATTAGTTGACATATATCGATCTGCTCATGATGTCTACATAATTTCTTAATCTTGGGAGAATCCCAGATAACATTCCCTCACAACCCTTTGCTTTCAGCTGCTTATTCAAATTCCGGCATCTATTTTTTCAAAATCTCTGAGAAAACTTTCCCTTCATAATTTTCAGTGAACACAAACTATCTTCTGATCGTGACCTGATATGATGCTATTTACCCCTCGTCCAATGTCCCTAACTCCTGCTCCTTCAAAACTGCACCATCACCCCTGCCTGCAATCGTTGCTCCCTCATCCCAGCCTGAACTTGTTGCACCCTCACTCGAGCCTGCATTCATTACACCCTCACCCCTGCCTGCACTCATTGCACCCTCACCCCTGCCTGCACTCGTTGCACCCTCACCCCTGCCTGCACTCATTGCACCCTCACCCCAGCCTATCCTTGTTGCACCCTCACCCCAGCCTGCACTCATTGCACCCTCACCCCAGCCCGCAATCGTTGCACCCTCACCCCAGCTTCCACTCGTTGTACCCTCACCCCAGCCTGCACTCATTGCACCCTTACCCCAGCCCACAATCGTTGCACTCTCACCCCAGCCCACAATCGTTGCACCCTCACCCCAGCTTCCACTCGTTGCACCCTCACCCCAGCCTGCATTCATTGCATCATCACCCCAGCCTGCATTCATTGCATCATCACCCCAGCCTGCACTCGCTGCTCCCTCACCTCTGCATGCACTCGCTGCTCCCTTACCACTGCACTCACTGTTCTCTCACGAATGCCTGTACTTACTGCCCTCTCACCACTGCCTACTCCTGCTGCACCCTCACCACTGCATGTACACTCACCACTTCCTGCTTCCACTGCACACACATGACCACCTGCTCTCGCTGCACCCTCACCTCTGCATGCACTCTCACCACTTCCTGCTCCTGCTGCACCCTCACCACTGCCGACTCCCACTGAAAAAAATTGAAACTTGGCATATGTCATCAACTTCCCATGGGGGTATATAGGGTGATAACAATGACATCATTGGTGAACGGGTATTCCAGCCATAATTGGTTGAATTGAAATCTTTCTCCGAACAATCTGAAACTTCTTATATCTGATCTATAATCTGATATGTGAGTGAAGAATGAAATTTATGATGTTCATAACCCATGCAAAGAAACTATGAGACATAATTGGGTGCATTGATGATAAGGTAAGTGGGCCATAATAGCAGTGGTCCATAACAGTAGCGTGTTCAGTTAAAGGTGGTATTTTTGTTCCAAATGAACGCACGAGGTGAGACTACGTGCTCTATGAGCACCATTGTAGTTATTTATTTATTTACACAGAGTCAAGTAAAAGTTCTCCATTGTTAAAGCCTTTGGTATGACTCAGTTGGGGTTCGAACCTTCCGGAGCGGATGCTCCAACCATTATGTCATAAATTAAGTGAACATGTTATTGGATGTGAAGATAACCTATAATTTTTGGCTAAAAGTCCTCTTCATGCAATTATGCTTCCTTACGTTCCATGACTTTAAATATCTCAGAACTCAATAGTCTATAAACAATGTGTCTTTGCTGGTTTTGTTTGTTTTGAAGGAGTAAAGGGTTGGCCACTCAGCTTCAAAGATCTGTAAACCTCTTTCCTGATATTCCACTCTTAATATGATATTAGAAAGTTCTCTGTGTCTGCGCGGGATTCGAAACGCGGTAGGGATGGAGAAGGCAAAAATGCAAATGCCATCTACTGTCATCGAGTCGGCAAGCTGGGAGCAACAATTTGCATTTATTGCCACATTTGATGCAATATAAATGCTCTAATGGTGGATAGGTGCTCCATTTGAAACTGTTTGTTCGATATACCATATGTAGCTTTTTGATGCATAGGGCTTTTGATATATGCGGCTTTTAAAAAATTCGATATACAGTAAGTAGTTTGTTCGATATATGTAGTGCCAACGCATAATAAAACCTTGTATTGGTGTCAAAGACATTGACCAATTGAAAATTAATAGTCGGATATTGCAGTTGAAATACATCCATACCTTGCAACAAAGTTTTGATTGTTTCAACCCATTCATTGGCTGCCTCTAGAGAGGATGCTGCAAACTGAAAAACAAATGCAAAAATAGATAAATAAAACCACAAAGGTAAGAAAGAATGTTTGTATTTGAGTATCTTGTTCAAGTAAACATGCTGGATGCTAATTCAATTAAAGGGGATGCACATTTGATTGAAACAGTTGAGTAAAGGTGTGTTCTGTGATTCAATGTGTGCCGTCTTCATGTTATCTCAAGCAAATCTTTGTTGTTTAGTGACCTGGAGAACATCAGAATCTGATCCAACACATGGAACATGACCTTTAACCGTGATAAGTATTTTGTCCTTTATCTGTGTCTCTGGAAAAATCACCTTTAAAATTCTTACCTCTGTTTAAGTGCTTGTATAGCGTCTGAAACTGTACTATCCCATTAAGCATATATAATCTGCCTTTATCAGAATAAAACTCCAACCTGGTTCACAAAGGCCACATAGACATTCTCAAACCAACCGAGTCTTTCTTTGGCAATCCAATTTTGTAGCTCCATGAAGATCAATTCAATGCCCACGTGGCCAGGGCCTCTGCAGCTCGCTGAGCACCCTTTCAAGGTTGGAGTGTAAAGCCACAAATATCAAAAGACGTTCTCCCGTTACGAGTCCAAACAAGAGGGCTGGTTTTCTCTCACTGTGTAGAGACCGGTGGACATTTTATACGACATGAAATTCTGGAATGAGAAGGTCATTTTTGTCTTTCACCCTTGGTTGTTTGCTTTCTTCCAGCCCCATGGCAGCACACACATTTATCAATGAACTCATTACTTGTTCACCTCCTCAATTCTAAAATAGCTACTCACCTCAATTCCATTGTTTTGCCTTTTTTATTGCTTGTCAACTCACCTTATTTCTCCGAGGTTTATTATTATTCAAACGAGGAGAAAAATCTATCTTTCTGAGAAGTTCTTGAATGCCCCAGGTAAATGCATGTGGGTTTATTATTCATACACAGAGTAAAAAAAGCAATTTTAGCAAGGACAAATTTATGCCTATAATTATATGTGACAAGCTGAGTCACCTGATAAAAAATTGGGTTATTTAGACTTCAGCAAAACATCAAGAACATTGATATTTAAAGCTGTAGCAAACAACATAACATGGGAGTGCAACACGACAAGGATGGGCCAAAATGGCCTCTTTTACGTGCTTGAGGTCCTATACCTGTAGGATCGTACGATGACTACTTGCACTCGGTGTAGTTACATGGAGACTGTGGAACCTTTGTAGATTAATTTCCATTCTGCATACGGAATATAAATAATTAAATGCCATTGGGTAAATTCCCAACAATAATTCATCCTCAAAAGTGATGCGGAAGTGGAGATGCATAAGCCAAGCTCCACCCCTCTGGCTTTTCCGCTCCACCCCTCTGGCTTTTCCGCTCCACCCCTCTGGCTTTTCCGCTCCACCCCTCTGGCTTTTCCGCTCCACCCCTCTGGCTTTTCCGCTCCACCCCCCTGGCTTTTCCGCTCCACCCCCCTGGCTTTTCCTCTCCACCCCTCTGGCTTTTCCGCTCCACCCCCCTGGCTTTTCCGCTCCACCCCCCTGGCTTTTCCTCTCCACCCCCCTGGCTTTTCCGCTCAATTGATTTGATTACTTTTTTTTGTGACGTTGACCTCGTGTTACAATAATAATGTGGTGGAGAAAATATCGGGGCAATTGGCCCAAGGGTATGGAATTGCGTAAAAATCAAAGAAAAAGCTACATACAGAGACAACTCGCTCTTATACGAGGACATGTTGAAAAGTAATGGCTCCTGTTCTTGTTCTCAAAGCAGGTAAACATATTCAAATGAAACAATGACAGATATTAACATCAATCTATATTCCATCATGGGACATATTTATTTCTCATCATAATCACCACTGCGGTCCACACATTTCTGCCAACGTTCAAGTAGTATTGTGATGACGTCACGAGAGAACTGGGTGTCCTGCTGACTTTACCAGCACTTCACGGAGGACTTGACATCATCGTCAGATAAAAATGTTCTCCACGAAGGTGTTCCTTAAGCTTGGGAAGAGATGAAAATCTGACGGAGCCAAGTCGGGATTAGTGATCATTTGTGGTGGTACTCCACTGGTCGTATCTCACTCTCAGGATCGTAATGGTGCACCCAACTCTCATCTCTAGTCATCTCCAGTCAGTCATCCCAACTGTCATCTCCAGTGCTTCACGCTTCACAGTACTGACAACATTGTGCTGCCCTCTGTCATCTTGACTAACGTAGCATAACACATTGAGTGTAAGAACCATGAAACCTTGCACCCAGTGGTGGGAAGAACTAATAAGAGGACTGCACTTTGTTTCATTCGAGTATCTTTAACTGTTTTGAAGAAAAACAATGGGAGGCATTACTTTTCAACACGTCCTTGTATATATTGATATATAAACAGTATTGTTCCTGATCAGAGGCTGTACTATGATGCAAATCAGAAATATTGTAACCATTCATCAATAACAATTATAATACAGTATTTTGAAAACTACGATTTGTTTGACATTCTGATTCTCATGTACCATACTCTTCTGCAGAGCGTCGGTGCTGCCGAAGCTGTTTCTTCGCAAGGGTTATACTGATGTTTTCCCATTGCTTCCCAAGGAGTAGATAGGCCAAGAATTTGGAATATGTTGTGGTTGCTCGTGATAGCTCACCTCATATTCGTGAAGGACACCTTGGGATATTGAAGGACACCAACTAAAGCTGGCAGATGGGACACCCAGTTTAACGTCCATCCGAGGGATGGAGCTCACATTGATTAATCATCCTGCCTGTGAAACACCGGGATGACAGTTTTCTTATTACAGCTGGGACGACATTAAAACCCAAGCAGAACAGCAGAGCGGTGAGTGTGCGTACCTCTTGGCCTTCCTGCCAGCCTTTATTCGACATATTTGCCCTTTATTAGATAATGCATATGCTTAGTGTTGGTCTTACTGGTTATGGTGGTGGGCTTAGGATCCTAACGTCCTGAATTCAAATCCTGCTTGGCTGTTGAATTAATACCAGGTGGGATTGACTCAGCCTGTCATCCTTCTGTGGTTGGCAAAATGAGTACCAGCTTGCTGGGATGATTGAGCCATTTGAGTATCCTGTGTTGGAATGGCAACCCATCTAGGATTGTGCCCAATAGCTTAGGAGACTGCTTCGGCAGCACCAATGCTCTGGATGGAGTATGGTCCCAATGGATGGATGGATTAGATAACCCATGGTTAACTAAAAGATAATATGTAAAAAATAAATGATTATTTTGTGATACGCTGCAGTCTTTCAGCAGCTCCTTTTCAATGGCAGAAAACAATAATCACAAAGAAAGATTATCAATTATTTGCCTCAAAATAATTTACTACAATTCTAACAAGTCAATAAGCAATACTATTTCATTCTGTCGCTCTCCAAAGAAGGTGCGGCAGCTCACTATGGGTTCCATCGCATTGTAGTGTACAGCTGAAGGAAGGGGTGCCTCGGAGGGTTCATTAAAGACAAGGATTATCAATTTCATAGTTGCGAAGGCTCCGGTTGTGATATGGTTGTGATAAATTCACCTGTGCTTCATTAGGGGTGCCAGCTGTGACAGAGCGTGTGCCCACTCGTTACCCAGGTAATGCTTGATTGATGGAGGTCCCAGAGAGGCTGGCAGCAAGTATAAATTGTCAGGTCTCGTCTTTCGAGTGCCGTGGTGAACAGAGCAGCTGGCAATTCACGTGCTCGGTGCAGCAGTTTACATCCCGGGAGATGAAAAATAGGAGCATTTTCAGTGACAGAGGGAAGCCACAGCAGAAAGGCTTTTATGCAGAGTGTTCAGGTTTATTGGCAATGCTGGTTTTTCAAAGTACAAAGCCTTCTCTATGACCAGGGTCGAAATAGCTCTTTAACCGCCTTTTGCTTCAAGTCCAACAGCTCGCACAGCCGATCATAAAAGCGGAATTCTCAGCTGCTCTACAGAAAGGAAGTGATAAAATAAGGGAAATCTCTTTCATTCACCATCATGTACAATCGCCGATCATGTATATCACGTCTTTTGCAAAGGGAGGCTGATATCCGGTAAGGCTTTGATGAAATCTGGGACATATACTGTTCCTAGTTTACAGTAATGACATATTGGCTTCTTTGGAAAACCTTCAACATCTCTTTGCAGATGACTCCACCGTGTGCTGGAAAGTCCCTCACACCAATGATGACAGGCAGGCTGCGGCCACTTCCTTGTCAATTGATCTGGAGAAAATAAGAAGCTGAACAATCACCTTGAATGTGCCATTCACTTATTGCAAGATCAATTTTATCGATACATAAAAGACTCAATGTCTAATCCAACTCCAATTTACCTCTGCAATCAACCTCTGGCAGAGGTTCGGTCTTTGTAGTTTCTTGGACTAGAAAATTGGTGCAATATTTCCTGGCACGCTAACATATTAAAGCTGGCCATAAGGGCAAGGAAAGGTCCTTACGATTCTCTGCAGAGATAAATCATTCCTTTGCCATTTTTAGCTCCTAGCAATTGACAAGGCCTTCATCTGCTACATTTGCAGTGCCTTCGAGTATGGCTCTCCTCTGCATGCTGGTGCCACCAGATCTTACATCCATGAAAGTTGTGGGATTCAAGGCTCTGGGGGGTAATTGATATCTCTAAAAGGAAGCTCTTCTTCCACCAAAGACAAATTGGTGGCATTAGCAGTTTTCTACCATCTCATATATGGTCTTGCCCACCTGTAATTGTTTGGTTGGCCATTGGTCCCTCATGAGCCCCACCATGTTGCACTCACCTAGCCAGCAATCCATACCCTGTTGACCTACTCAAATGTAACCTCACTGCTCACCCCCCACTCTCCTGCTCTGCACCCCTCAGCTCCCAACTGTAAAATCATCTCCTCGAGTCTATCCAGTCATATTCTTCCCTCAATTCTGTTAAAATGGAGAGCCATCGCCATCTCATGATATCCCATATTTTTGTATTGTTATGTTTATGGTAGGGGTCAGGGGTATCCATTATTAGCATTAAGATAAGAGACTGCTATGTGTGCATCGCATCGTATCGGATTATTTTGCATGTATTAAGGAGAAGTGGATAGGGATAAGTGTCTGGTGTACATCCTGTGTAAGAATCTGGCCCTGCCAATTTTAGACAAAAGAGGTCAGACGTCCTGTTACATGTCTCTGGAGTTGAACCAGGTAGTAGCAAGGCAAGAGGAAGATGCTCAAGGGATCCACCACATACATGCCGTAGCAGGCTTCCCCCACCCCTCCTTTCTCTCACACACAGGCAAAGAGAAGGAAGCGCAGATGCTCACATTTCACCATTGAGGGGCCGGCTCTCAAGCCTGGTTACTCATGATTTGTGGTGAGAAAGGTGGCATGACATTGGCTGGCACCCTGCAAGCCCTGTCGTCAACACCTTGGAGGTGAGGAAAGGGAGGGAGTGAGGGTGTAAAGGCACAGGCTTGGGGGTCACGAGTTGAGTCTTCATTGGGCAACCTTTGCTGGTTGAGTTTTTTGAGGGTTTTCAACATGCCCTCTGGGGACATTTAGGCTGGATATCTTCTCCGTTAACCCTGCTGGGATGCTTTTCCCTTGCATACTTCCTGATGACCAGCTATGGGATGAACTGTCTGCTTTCCCTAATCACTTGCCCAGTTCTTTGTTTCTGGTTTTTGCGTGTTTGGGCATGTAAGGTGGTTGGTTACTTCACTGTTCAAGTTATTGTGTTTATTATTCATCTGTCTGGGTCTGGGTAGATTACCGTCTCTGGTGTCTCATGAAGAAATTGTTTCTTTCTTAAGCTTGGCAAGCGCTGATTTATTGACATCTTTCATGTGTGCCAACAATTCGGATTATTGAGGGCTCCTGAAAATGAAATTAGTCTTAATTCTCATCATACTATATATTGCTCGGAACAATGACTTGGGGATTAATGAGGGGTTAATCATTGTTCAGTTGTCTCTTGATGAATGATAGCATAAGTGTTTGTAAATCCAGTTAGAAATGACCAGAATTTGGTGTCAAGACTGCTTTAGATCCTCGTGTCTGTCTCTTCTCCCTCTTGTCCTCCAACACCGAAGGTGGGCAATGGCTATGTCTTTATGCCTGTCTCTCTATTTGTTTGTCTGTGAACAGGATATCTCAAACAGTTGTGGATGGATTCAGACAAAATTTGTTGGCGAGCGTGTGTTCCAAGGACGAAATGATGAGATCTTGGTGAAGATCTGGATCTGAATACAGATACGAGAATTTTTAAAGTGATTCTTCACCATTGTGAGATAGGACCGAAAAGGATACAAAGCATGATATCTCAAAAACAGTTGTGGATACATTCGGACAAGACTTGGTGGACAGGTTGCGTGTATGACAAGGACGAATCGATTCAGTTTTGAGGGAGATCTGAATCTAGATCCGGATACGAGAATATTTTTGTTTTCTAAGTCATCCTTCATCAGAGAGATAGAACCAAAAACGATATATAGCACTATATCTCAAAAAGTTGTGGACGGATTCGAACGAAACTTGATGGATGAGTTGGTTAGGTGACAAGAACAAGCCGATAAGATTTTTGAGGTTTGGATACAGATCTGGCCTATCAGTGGGAGACAAAACCTAAACTGTTCAGCTTGGCAAAGGTGTGCGCTCTACCGAGTGCTGTTTTAGTTTCCCTCTGTGTTAACTCTCAAATCAATCTCAGTGTCCTTTCAAACCTCACAACTGCACTTCAACATGGCATGTCCACAAGTGTGAGATGCTAAACTCTGCCCATACTCTGGTGAGATGGTGCATCCACCTTTGCGAGCTGCGAACCCCTGCATATGCTCTATTAAGATTCCTCGTCCACGTTTGCTACTTCAGCGCTGTGCGAATCAACCTCCAGGCAAGAAAATAGAATTCCAGGAAGGGAAAATTAAAATATATTCTATACCAATGCCAGAATTTTAAAAAATAAGAGGGAAGAGCTTGAAGCAAAAGTAGAGAGTGAGGAGTACAATATAGTTGCAGTGAGTGAGACATGGTTTAAGGAGGAGGGTAACTGGAGGACAGGATTAGAAGGCTACAAGGTGTATTGGTGTGATAGGAAGGAGAGAATAGGAGGAGGAGTAGCAATCTGGGTAAAGGACAGCATTGCATCGAGAGAAAGGGATGACATTAAGGAAGGAATAAATGTTGAGGATTCTGTGTCACGGGTAGAGATTAGAGATTGTAAAAACAGAAAGATACTGGTAGGATGCTTTTATAAGGCGCCGGGTGTGAAGGAAGAGGAGGAAGGAGGATGACATGAAGAATTCAAAAGGGCATGTGGTCAGGGAAGAGTATTGGTAATGGGGGATTTTAACTTGCCAGGGATAGACTGGGTCTAGAAACAGGGAAAGGGCAGAGTAGATGAGGATTTCCTAGTTGTAGTCCAGGATTGCTTTATAACCCAGTTTGTAGATAAGCCCATGAGGAACAGCACAGTGTTAGACCTCCTTTTAAGTAAGGATCCCAATATGGTGGAGGAGGTGGAGGAAGGGAAGCATTTAGGAGAAAGTGACCATAACATTGATTGTGCAAGGATTCTGTTGAGTACAGGATAGTAGGGTAAGACTAATAGATTTCAGGAAGGCAAACATTGAGCCTATGAGGAGAGAGTTGGGTGATGTAGATTGGGAGAAGCTACCAATGGGAAAACTCAGCATCAGAGAAATGGGAAACCTTCAAGGACCAAATGTGTAGAGTGCAGAGTAAGTACATTCCAATGAGGTTTAAAACTGGAAGCAGAAAGAGACCAGGGTGGTTGAGTAGTGAGATAAGGAATGCTATGAAGGAGAAGCAGAAAACATTTATTAGGTTAAAAATAACAGGTCTGGAGTTTGATTTTTATCATTATCGGAGTAAACAGAGGTGAGTTAAGAAAATAACTCGGCAAGCCAAAAGAGAGTGTGAGAAGGAAATGGTTAACAATGTTAAACAAAATAGCAAGGCTTTCTATAAATATATCAGGGGAAAAGAACAGGGTCAGACCAGTGTGGGCCCATTGGGGAATAGCACCAGGAGAGTGATGGAAATGTAAAGAATAGGAGGATCCGAGGAAATGTGTGGAAGAGTGAGGAATAGGAAATGGTTAGTGATGAAAGTGAGATGGCAGGCTTATTAAACAGGTATTTTGCTTCAACTTTTACACAAGAACGATCAGGAGAATTTCCAATAGCTGAGAGTATTCATCAAGGAGGTGGGAACGGGCTTTTACAGAAGATCCAGGTTGGAGTGGAGGAAGTAAAGGAACAGCTCGGTAATCTAAAAGAAGATTCCAGGATAACCGAGTGTATTGAGAGAGGTAGCTGAGCAGGTAAGCGAGATATTAATGGATATTTTCAATAGATCACGGGAGTCAGGACAGGTACCGGAGGATTGGAGAGTAGCAAATGTAACACCATTATTTAAGAAAGGATCCAGAGAAGAATTGGGAAACTATAGACCTGTTAGTTTGACTTCAGTTGTGGGAAAGGTGTTGGAGATATTAATTACGGACGAGATGAGGAACCATTTAAATAAATACAAACTAATTAAAAGTAATCAGCATTGGTCTTCCAAAGGTAGTTCCTGTCTAACAAATCTTTTAGAGTTCTACGTTTCTGATTGGTTGGATGAGGGAGTGACAGTGGACATTGTATATCTAGACTTTAAGAAGGCATTTGATAAGGTATCCACACATAAGATTTGATGATGTCATCGGTCATGTGATTTGGTAGCCATATTGTTTATAAAAAACCCCTATTCTCTGAAGTGGCTGAACAGATCGAGGCAAAACTTTACTTGTATGACCATCTATTCATGAGGAACAAAACATTCTCAAATATGATGTCACAGGTCACATTGTTTGGCAGCCATGTTGGATTTACCCTAAAACCGATTTAAAAAAATCTTCTTCTCCAGTTAGGCTGGATAGTTCAATGGGGAAACGTCAAACAAATGTTCCCCAAGCCTTATGTGTTCTAGTTTGTGAAGGAATAATTTGTACGTCACATGGCTTGGCAGCCATATTGGATTGAAAAAAATTTAAATACAGTTTTCTCTGCAATAGCTCAATTAATTGATTTGAAACTTCAGAATTAAGAGAGAGTCTTGATGGGGAATACACGTTTAAAATTTCAACTTGATCGGATGCATGGTCTGGCAGTGAGGATTATTTAATTTTTTGATGTGGGTTCTTTTTGTTTTTTTTTATTTTTATTCATTTGTTTATTTATTCATTTGAACAAGGCTCACTTGGCTGTGCCTGGATGGGTTTGAGGGTAGAGGAGTAGCAGCTGAAATGTGAATCCTATCCAGGTTCCTCCTGATGACTTCATTTTTGCTTTTTGCTTGTTTGGGTTCCTTCTGATTACTCCAATGCAGGACTGTACCTATTTGGTATTCCATTTGATTTTAATAGAATTAATTTTAATCCCATTCTGAATTCAATTGAATAATAATTATAAACGCCATGGGTTAGGGTCAGGTGCCCAAACAAAGCGGGGTTGCATCAAAGCGGGATGTCTTGGTACCCGGTCATCACTGCCAGCAGTTTTAAAGTGGCAATTCTAATTATGTCTCTTATTAATTACATAACACACCAGCACACAAACACCACACAAAACTGCACAAAACAAGTCCTGGTGAGGCTCTGCAATCTCTGATTGCTCTTTTTCTTGTTTTTCATTTATTTTTATTTTTATTTTTGGATGTTGTCCAACAATTCTGTGAATCTTTTTGGCGTACCAGCTTGTTCTGCTAAGTTGCCCCACAAGTGGGGCAACTTAGCTAAATATAGCATAACAATTGTGCATTTTGTGAGGAAAGCACCAAATTTGGCACACTAGTAGTCTATCATATTATGAACAGATTTGGATATTGGGCCATCTCAAATTCAGCCGCTGATGGCTGTGGCAGCCATTTTCCGCTGCCATCAAAAATTTTGAGATGGCACAATATCCAAATTTGTTCATAATATGATAGGCTACTAGTGTGCCAAATTTGGTGCTTTCCTCACAAAATGCACAATTGTTATGCTAAGTTGCCCCACTATCTACATTTTCATTTACGGATATTTTGCGATAGTTCTGTGATTTTTTTCTGATGTATTTGCTTCGATGTTCATTGGCAAGCTTTCTATATCACCCAGATATAGAATTACAGCTTTCTATATCACCCAGAAGTACTTTCAATATATTGGCGGGGTATGCATACACAATGTAAACAAAAACGAACTGTGCTTCCTCATTGACTCAGGTCGCTCACCTGCATTTAATTTTTCTATTCATTTATATTTTCATTTATGGACACTTTGCGATGCTTCTGTTATTTTTTTTTTCTGGTGGAGAGGCTTCGATGTCCATCGGGACGCAAAATGACCATGCTTGCCCATTTTCTCGGGTCACTCACCTGCATTTTTTCATTTTTTTAATTTATTTATATTTTCATTTATGGTTGCTTTCTGATGGTTCTGTGGTTTTTGCCAGTGTATCGGCTTCAATGTTCATCAGGAAGCAAAATTTCAGCTTTCTACGTCACCCATAAGGTACCGATCTTTAACATCAGTGTGATATATATATTGTCACCTCAGAGCGTCTGTTAACACAGATCGCTCTGAGCTGGAGGTCTAAGAGTGTCCATGGATCTGAAATGGCATTTATTATACAGTACTCCAGTAACTTAATACCGATATTCCTCAAGGATCATCCAAATGAGGCCGAACTTGGCAGGGCAGCACATGGGATGCAAGAAGCAGAAAAACACTCCTTTACAATTGAAATGTTATTTATTTATTATGAAACACAGGGATAAGGGTAGACGGGACAATCAATAAGTACTGCATAGATCTGACGGTTGACAGACACAGATAGGGGTGAGAGACATGCAAAGTTATAAACAATGGAAATAAATAAAACACGAAAACCTAATCCAACTATGGCACCACTAATCAGTAACCGAATCACACAAAAACAATGGGCAGGCAAGGATTTGCGGCTAGAATGAAACTGGTGTTCAGGGGCGATGATGGTATAAGTGGCTGTGGTGCAACTTTGGTTGTGACTGCAGTGCATCTCAGAGTGTGGAGGTGAAGTGGTGCTAATACAGGTGAGGCAATGTCCTCTCATCTCTCCTCACAGCCTCAAACTGCACTCAAACTGAGCTAGAGCAGAAGAGAACTCCAACAAACTGGACAGAACTGATTGCTGAACTGGATCAAACTCAAATGGAACTGAACTGCACTGGAAAGGATATGAGACCAACTGCCTTCTCCGGTACGGATATGGCCCTGGTAAACTTGAGCACCACCCTTTTGGGCAGTGCGCTCCACTCATTAGCCATCCACTGCTGTGGGCATGCCATCTTCTGGTCTATCACACCCCACCAGACGGTTACAATCGAAAAGTATTGCGCCCCTCTCTGGGGCTTTGCAGCCGGTCTTGCTGCTATTGCCTGTGGTCCACTGGACAAACAGTTCATGTTGTCTCCTTTGTAAGCACAATGTGCTTTCCATGTATCTTTGTGCCAAAATACTCTCCTGGTCTCACCTGAAAACAGAGGGTTTTTTTCTACAAATACAAACATACCCCTAGCTCTACTGTCTATAGATTATATACGCTGCCTCCTCAACATCACGTTTAACAAGATGACTTACTCTGCCATTTTCCCTGTTTACAAGAGTAAATCTACGCTACTTCCATATATGAGCATGCCCGTGGGCCCTAGGCACACTGTTCGAATGTTTTATTTTTTTTCTCCAATTTTGTTATTTTGAAATTCGAACAACGGGGAAACAGGAACAGCAAAAGTGTATTGATGTTACATGCCAGAAGTCAATCACAGTGCACCTGGCTTCGCACAGCCAATCAGCAGCATCTTGGGACTTGTCGCTAAGCCACGTGAAGCAGTGTGCAAGTCTGCTTTGTCTGGATATTTCCAAATATATTTTTTTTCTTGAGCCTGCACTGCCCGGGTCCTTGATTAATATGGTACTGTTTTCAACTTTGGGTGACCAGTGGTCTTTGAGGAGATGCAAAACTGGACAGACATTGAATCTTCAAATATAGAACACCCTGTTGATGTCTTTGCTTTCCCCACTGTTCTCATCCCCCAGCTCTTCCACCCCACATCCCCACCCCCAGTGAATTAATGTTGAAAAACTGTTACGTTTAATTAATGTGGTGCAGATGTAGCACAGGTTTGTTGGGCCAACTGGCCTCTTCCTGCATCCAAGTTTCTTGTGAATCTATTTACTACATACGACAATTAAAAGCAGGAGAGCAAACTCTTACAAAGATCACAGATTTCTTATATTAGCAATCTTGGCAGACGTCTAGATATTGCATATCCATCCACAAATTGCATATGCATACTTAGTCTGGGCATTTTTATAAAATATTGGTGTAAATAATGACAATGTTTTTGATCAAATTAAATTTTTATTTTACCCTTTACTACCCGAATCCTTGGTGATTAATATAGTACCATTTTCAACTTTGTGCGACCAGTGGTTTGGGTACCATTTTCAAACCAGAGCATGTAAGGCAGGTAGATAATTATTCCACGCAGCAGACTGAAAGTCGTCAATGAGCCAGCTGCTTGTTTTTTTTAAAACCAACAATATATTGGTACCATATCAATTCTCTTAAAACTAACTCGATTCCTGAAGCTTAGAACACAAATTCCTTAATACTGCTGGCTTCAGATGGATTTCAACCCACAACCTCTACGCCAACAGTCCAGTGTTCTCAACAACAAGCCACGAATGTACCAAAATGTGACTAAACCAAACAATCTACAACTGTACAAGCCACCACTATACCTAAAGACAAAGAGATGGAATAAGAGTTCGTGTTTTCTCTGTTGGTCTTTGTTTGTCGAGGTATAATTATGTGTGTATTTTTAATACTGAAACAATAAAAGTGACATTAAATTATATCATGTCATAAATTACTTTGGCAATAAGGTGAAAGGGGAGGATAATATCTCAAAGAAGTTCATGATATTGCAGCAATATTTTGATATTAACCAGAGTATATGCTGTTGACTCAGACTCGGTGGCGTAATCATTGAGAACGTCCGCTCTGAGTCTGGGAGGTCGGAGATTCAAACTCTGTCCGAGTCATACCAAAGACTTTAAAATGGTGCACGCTGCTTCCTTGCTTGACTCTCGTCATTTAAAAGGATAGAGCATGGACAAACAACGCTGGGAAGGCAATGGGAAACCACTCACTACAACCAATTCCAAGAAACTGCCTTGGCAGCACAAATGTTACTGCAAAGAGTATGGTACATCAAATCAAATCAATGTGCAATTGAATATTGCTTGTGAGAAAACGAGATAAGCCACTAAAAATAACGTTTCGAGATAACGCAATTAACTTCCATGCAGCTCACAATGAAATATAAATATTTCAGTTGTTGAAGCTTTCCACCAACAGTGTGGCGCAGATTGCAAGATTGAGCGCAGCAGTGGCATCTTATCCTGAAATGGCAAAGGAGAAAATGGGCCATGCAGAAAGTGGCTTGGAGAAAGGCAGCTGGGCTGGGAAAATTGCATCGGCCTTATTTAATGTGCATGAGATGTAGCTCATGATTCAGAAAGGAGCATGGAAACTGCAGACAGGTAAAAGAAATCCAAGGTAAAAGTGAGATATTGTGACATGTATTCTATCCTGAGAAATGAGAAAGGACAAAGGAAGATTCCAAAATGAATGCAAACGGATAAATTACAAATATATTTACAGATATATATATTATAATCCACTTGTTCCACCTCTTACAAAAGAATGTAGGAGGTGGAGGAGGTATGTACTGTAGAAAATAAAAGGGGTGAAGGGGAAGTGGTGGGGGGGGGTATGCAAATATGGAAAAGAAAGGTTCATAGAAGAAGACGGGGCTGGGTAGATTTGAAAAAGCTGAAGAAAACAAAAGGGGAAAAGAAAAAGAGAGAGAGAGAATGATGGATGGAATGGTTTGAGCTTGAAAATGGTATTGGGAGATGAGTGTTTGTGGTATTGAAGCTCCGAGGAAGGTCAAACCACATTGAGGGCAACAAAAGTCCACAGTAAAGAGTATGGGAATTCAAGTGGAAAGTCAGGCTACAAAGCACCGTTCCGCAAGCTAATCTCAGGTGCAAATGAGAAAGCCTTGCCTGTGAGAATTAAGCCAAAGCATCATAGTATGGATACTATGGTATTCCCCCCCCCCACCCCACCTTCACATCGAAAAAAAAATGGAATAACAATGCTGCTGTCTGTACTACCTTGTGTGTTGAATTCTCGTTGTCTGCAATCTCAAAGCAGCAATCCCTTTTGCTGTCTCGTCGCATGCCTATAGATCTGTGTACACTGCTGGCATCGTCCAGAATAAACGCTTCTTTCTGCTGCTTGTCTGAGGAAGCAAAAACAAGGACAAGTTGATGAACCTGTCAAATAGGCTAATTACACCTTGCAACACATTTCTCCCATTCAATCCTGCAGTTGTATTTTCGGTGCAGATAATGAGCTTGAAAATTCTCACCGTTGCCTTGGCCATTCACATTTGGGGGTAAATATTAGGGTATTGACGAAATCAACACAACCATTTATTTATTTATTTATTTTAAATCCTGGAAGCACATTAAACCAAGAAGCTAAAATGATCTTCATTTTTTTTTTTTGCATTGTTTAATGCATTTAGAGGAGCTGAAACACAAATCGTGCCCATTCATGTAAACAAAAAGTGTCGTTGACTTTGGGAGACATAACTTCCTGAGGCACTCTGGTTACCGGCAACACCGTCTTTGAGACGTTTTTCCTCTCCATAGTCAGCGGGGAAATTAATGGGAAATCCCTCCAACCCTCACCACATTCATGGCGTGCCAACCCGAGGGGGTTTTTTCTGTGCTTTGCTTTATCCTCTAAATGCTGAGCGTCAAGCAAGGAAGCAGCAGGTGCTATTTTTCAAGTCTTCGACCTATAGCTTGGCCAGGGACAGAATCGAACCACTGTCCTCCCATATTCAGAGAGAACAGTCTAACTATTATGCCATTGAGTTTGGTATTTATAATAGTCTGGTCACCAGAATAAATGTTGTCACAGATAAATAATAGATAAGAGAATGTTTTTACATTTATTACCTCTGCCACTGAAGGTGGACAGAGGTTATATGTTTTTACCCCTGTTTTTCCGTCTGTTTGTCTGTGAGAAGGATGTCTCAAACAGTTATATGGACGAATTTGGATGACACCTGCTCGACAGATTGGGTGCATGACAAGGACCAATTGATTCGATTTTGGTGAAGATCCGGATCAGAGAATTTTTCTTTTTTCTTTTAAGTGATTCTTCACCATTGAGAGATGGGGCCAAAAAACACACATAGCATGAAATTTTAAACAGCTACATGGTCGAATTTGGACACGACTTGGTAGATGAGTTGGGTAGGTGACAAAAAGAGCCGATTATATTTTGGTTGAAGTCTGGATGCAAATCTGGCCTGTAACAGTGAGTTGCAAAATGTAAACTGCTCAACCTGGCGGAGATACGTGCTCTGCCGAGTACCATTCGAGTTTCAATACTCATTATTTGTGTTGCACAATAAATCCTTCTAAACATGAAATTAGTTTATCTATTTAAGAGAAGGTACCAGATTTATTTTAGAGCGGTGTAATGAAGGTTGTCATTCTGACACCCTGCGGAGGCCATCAGAAGCACCCATGGCTGTTTGTAAATATTTTCAGAGCTGAGATTTTACACCCTGGGCAAGTATGTCATGATTTCATCGCAAGGTGATACCGAAGCAGCCCTCAATCAAGGCAGTAATTGATAACTTGGCAAGGGTGCTGGCACACCATGAAGCCTCATCTTTTCAGAATGTGCCACGGGGTCTTTGAAGTCCACTAGCAAAAGCTCGCTTGTATTACAGCTGACTTAACATCCACTCCAAAGGACAGCCTACTCATTGATGCAATTCCATGCCCGAAAGCACGAGTAAAGCAGTTTATGGTAAACATGTGACAAGTCCAGACGAGAAGGATTAAAACAGAGGACAATTCCTCTGAGCTATCTTTGTCAGTGTGATGGCAAAAAGGTGATTACCCCCAAAATAAAGAGTTAATAACTGGACTCGAGTATGGTCTTCAAACCAAAAATTCTCAATGTAAGAGAACAAAAAAAAGTGTCAACTGGTAATGTCATCAAAACGTTTGTTTTGTTATGAAGACCTTTGCTCAACAATGGCCGATATTCTATATCATGCCAGGAACAAGGATGCCAGGTAGTCCTGTAAGGACAGAGTTGGACTGTGACTGGCTTCAGATATTAATTTATATTCCCATGAAGATAACTTTCCACCATTTACTCTTCACAAAAAGTCCAAATGTGATGCTTTTCCACCTCTCGAGCATAATTCTCCAGCTCATTGTTTACATACATTCATTACGGTGTCACAGCGGTAGGCAATAGCTCTTTCGGTGTCTTGCTTATATGCAATTTCAGCATAAAGGGTCAAAACTACTTCAACAATCAACAATCGTTCTTCGGATCAACCATCGGTTGCCAGACCTTTCTTGTTTCCATACACGTAGAAGGTGTTGGAGGAGATGATGCAGTATCGTTTCTGCCATTCTGTCCCAAAAACGCTGTGCTCTGCAGGCAGCACACAAGGAATGGTTATTTGAAAACCTTGTGGCAACAACATTCTTCTCATTTAAGTCTAACATTAAAGTCAAGTTTAACTTCACGCGTCAAGAGTCAGAAGCTCCGAGGTGAGCCAATGGTGTATTGAAAGCATTGCTTCCAATTTGGTGGCCTATACACCTTTAGTGGATTGAGTTCACCCGGTACTAAATGATAGAGGTAGATCCAGTTGTGGGACAGCAAGAAGGGAAGGATGAGGGAGGGGTGGGGAGTGAGCCCAGCATTGTAAACGTTGACAAAAAACACACAACCATCACTAGACATGTACATAGTCATCAGTCTGTCCATAATGTCTGGAGCAAAATGTTTGATTAATTTATGAAGATTTATTTGTAAACTTATGGTATAACTACAAGGGCACTCGGTAGAGCGCATACCTCAGCCATGTAATGCCTGATCCACGAGATCATATCAGGCCCAATACATTTTTGAAATATCATGCTATACAGTATTATATTGTTTTTGGCCCGATCTCTCAATGGTGAAGAATAACCTTAAAAATTAAATAATTCCGTTTCCAGATCCGGCAATGGATCTTCACCAAAATCGAATCAACTTGTTATGGTCACATACCCAACCTGTCCACCAAGTTTCATCCGAATTCGTCAACAACTTTTTGAGATATTGTGCTATATATTAGTTTCGCCCTTTGTCTCAATGGCGAAGAATCACTGAAAAAATTATCAGATCCGGATGCGGATTCGGATCATCATCAATACGAAATCAAATTCTTCCTCGTCAAACACCCAATATGTCCACCAAGTTTCGTCCGAATCCATCCACGACTTTTGAGATATCGTGCTACATATTGTTTTTGGCCCCATCTCTCAATGGTGAAGAATCACTTAAAAAATGCTAGTAATCTGATCCGGATCCGGATCTTCACCAAAATCTAACCAGTTCATCCTTGTCACGCACCAAACCTGTCCACAAAATTTCATTCGGATCCGTCTACAACTTTTTGAGATATCCGGCACACAGACAGACAGACAGACAAGCCAGTAGGCGGACATGGGTAGTCGACTACCCAATAAAACCTGACCCGATGGGCCCGTTCGATGGGGAATGCCCTGAGGATTAAGCACAAGAAAATTCATGGTTCCAGCTTCAAGGGTTAATGCAGCAGATTGTTTTTTCGTTAAAATACCCCCACATTTAGAGGTTTTTCAGCCGTTGCTAGGCAACGGAGGGGTCCATAGCAACGGTTCTTTTTCACACATAACTAGGACATACCATGAACCTACCATACCAGTTTCATGTATATCTGACTCATAGTCTCTGAGATCTAACGAACTTCGTTTTTGGCTGCTCTTAGAGCACCCTTATTCTGGACATTTCCATCTGTCTGTCTGTCCGCGAAACTTTGGTCAAGCCTAGGGGCTAAACCACTCAACGGATTCCAATGAAATTTGGTAGGTAGGACCAATATTTCTTGGAATCGTGTGCTTTCGAATATGGGACCCCGGGCCCTAGCAACGGCATAGCAACGGCCCTTTAAAGTGATCAAAAATCGAAAAATAATATTAAAAAAAATCGAAAAATCGAAGCTTAGAGTTCTGTGCGCAATCTAACTAGCTCCCTTCATGACAAGTTGCTGCCCTTACAAAAAATATTTGTAGGAGGAGATAGATTTTGGGCGAGTACATGTTGAAAATTTAAGAAACGGTTAATTGCGAATATCTCTAAGAGAAAGAGTCTGATTTTGATGAAACTTGGGTGAAATGTGCACAATGTGGCATGTACACAAAAATGAATGGTTGCTATGCACATCTCCGTTGCTTAGCAACAGCTAAAATACTTTATCGTACATCGTACGCTTATTGTGGACTGTACAAAAAAATCAATACCTCCGAAACTGGACCTCCGAGGGACCTGTTTTTTGTGCCCAAGGAGAATGTCTTACAGCATCATATAAAAAAATAAAATCTTTAGCGAATAGATAAATGGAATTACCAGGGCTGCCATTTGTTAGAGTGTCTTTGGAAACATGCCTGAAATTTCACAAGGCGGGTTTCTGGGCACAAACTAAGAGGGCTGTGATAATCATATTTATTGTGCTAAATTGATTGATAGCATGTACATGAATATCGGCTAGTCGCGTCAGCCAGCTTTCCATCGAGATTCTAGACTCTAGAGCGAGCAGCCATGTCGCCTACCGGCTTGTTTTATTGTTTTCGACCAGGGTTCATTCAAAGTCTATCTTCTCCGACAGTTTTCATAGGATCCGGCTGGAAATTTTTGACAATATGGCTGAATGTACTGCCCACAGTCGCTTGTGGCCCGATTTTTGATTTTCGAAAAAATAAATATTTTATGATTTTTCTAATATTTCAAAGTCCCGTTGCTCGGCAACGGTGGTGTCCATAGCAACGCTTCTCATTTGCACACCACTAGGTCATGGTATGAACCTACCAACCAAGTTTCATCGAAATCGCCATTGTATTAACTGAAATCGTCATTTTAAATACTGATAATAAGGGTAGAACAAATCTCAAAAAAAAATTATTTAATAACTTTTTTTTTTTCGACGAGATTGACTACCCAACAAGCTGGTAGGCGACATGGGTGGTTGCTATATAATTGCGCACCAGTCATACAGTTTTGTACGGATCGGGCTGAAATTTTTTGACAAAGAGGTTGATTATAGTGCGCATAAAAGCGAGGAAGCCGATTTTTGATTTTCGAAAAAATATATATAAAAATATTTTTCGGATTTTTTTCAAAAATTTCAGTCCCGTTGCTAGGCAACGGTGGCGTCCATAGCAACGGTGCTCAAAAGCATACAACTAGATCCTGGTATGAACCTACCAGTCAAGTTTCATCAAAATTGGTTGACTCCTCTGGCCTCCAGAGCTGTCCATTACATACAAACAGACAGACGGAAAACCTGAGAATAACGGTAGTCGAGCGACCACCCAACAGACAGACAGAGATGGGTGAAAACATAACCTCTTTCACCTTCAGTGGTGAAGGTAATAATGTATTTAGCCTCCAGTTTTTCTCTAAACTATCAGGAAATTTTTTCCTGGACTTTAATCAGATGGGTTTATCATTCATTCAAGACCTTCTCAAATTCAGTCCAACAGTGGATTTTGAATGTGCATTAGAAAATCCAGTGACCTGTATCTCTCATACATGTTTCTCTGCATTCATATCACAAAGAAGAAAATTTGATCGGTGGTTATTCTCCGAGACACCATGGTGTCTCTGTCATTGATTGTTGTCTCCACATGCTGGTTACAGAAGGTGGAATGGAGCCCTCCCAGGTCTCACCTCCGTTAGTGCGTGGTGTGTGTGTGTGTGTGTGTGTGTGTGTGTGTGTGTGTGTGTGTGTGTGTGTGTGTGTGTGTGTGTGTGTGTGTGTGTGTGTGTGTGTGTGTGTGTGTGTGTGTGTGTGTGTTTCGCTTTTCACCTTTCTTTTTTTTCTCCAGATAACCAGCCATCACTTGGTCAGTCAAGCATGAAGCTGCTACAGGCAAGGTGATTTGTCCAGCTGTGGGAAAGAAAAACCAAGGAGAAATAATGAGCAGTTGCAACAGATAGATAAAACGAGGCACAAATCTCATGTTTGAGTTTGGCAAAAAAGTGAATTCAAAGGTACTTTAAAGCACAATAAGAAGCCTATCAGCCGTTGAATTACTACTAGGTGGGGTTTACTTAGCCTGTCATCCTGAGGTTGGCAAAATGAGTATCAGTGCACTGGGGTATTAACCATTTGAGGAAACCTTGTGTGGGAGTGGCTGCCTGTCCAGGACTGTTCTCTTTGGCAACCCTATGTTCCTTTACAGCACAAACAGGAACGATATTATAACTATTAAAGCACAATGGAACGTATTGCTGTCCTTCATTGTTTTTCCCACAAGGTGGCATTACCTGCCTATCTGTTTCCCAGAATTTGAGTCGCCAATAAAATTGATTTTGCATTTCCTTTTGAATAATATATCATTATATTGTAAAATGATGTCAAATTAAGATTATATATTAAGAATGAATGTGTGTGTGTGTGTGTGTGTGTGTGTGTGTGTGTGTGTGTGTGTGTGTATGTGTGTGTGTGTGTGTGTGTGTGTATGTGTGTGTGTGTGTATGTGTGTGTGTGTGTGTATGTGTGTGTGTGTGTGTGTGTACTTGGAGATAGCCTTGAGGTATAAACATCCACCTTTGAGTTGTCGAGCCTGTGTTTGAATCTCAACAGAGCTATAAACTGCCACCCTGGTACTTCACATGCAGTGAGGCATCGATGTGTGCACGTTCTGTTCAAGGGAAGTTAAGTCACAGGATCTGACTGGTAGCGTTGGTTGTCGGTGGGCATTAAAAAGGTCATGGTGTCTTTCATGAATAGTGGGCACGTTATCACCACCACCCTCGACAATTTTTTTTAAATTGAAGCCTAAACAGCGGGTGTGGTCTTTTGTGTCGAAAGGGTGTGGGTCAGTAAACTGTGGGTAGCAAATTGTCTTGGTCTACCTGGATATCCTCCAGGTGACACTGCCTGCTCTCTCATGGTGTGTTGTTGCCTTGGCAACAGTGACGATAATCTATCTATAATTCCAGCAATGTGTGTGTGTGTGTGTGTGTGTGTGTGTGTGTGTGTGTGTGTGTGTGTGTGTGTGTGTGTGTGTGTGTGTGTGTGTGTGTGTGTGTGACCGCTGTTTCTCAACAACCACTGGTCCAATCTAATTGAAACTTGCCGGGTTTATTGCTGGGGACCTGAGGATGCGCCTTTTCAAGATTTGATATTAATCGGACAAGTGTTTCCCAAGTAATGACCATTTATTTACCAAACCAATGACAGGACACGTTGCTGTGTTGGCCGGTGCGCGGCTGGCCGACGATGACGTCACGGGCCGTGCCGGTTACGATGGGGAAAGGGAGCCATTTCGTTCCCGTGGCGTAGGAGTGGCAATGGTCAATGGCAGCGAATGTCATGGCAAGCAAAGACAGGGAGGTAAACTTGATTTTAATTTGGATTTTAATTAACTCTGTGTGTGTAAGTATCACAGCAGTTGTTACTTCAATGAAAGCGATAATTCGTGGAATGATGTGAACATTCCGTACGGGCACGCACCACTTCCGGATAGTGATGACTTACCTTATTCTAATAATTTCTCTTTCTTTTGGGTATTTATAGATAAACACAATGCCCCAATCCAGTCGTCGTTTACGAGAGTGAAGGAACGGCCTGTGTGGTTGTTTGAAAGTTTTTTTTTTGGTTTGCACATACGGCCACGCGAGAGTGAAGGAACAGCCTGTGTGGTTATTGTTTCTGGCACGCAGTTTGAAAGTTTTTATTTATTTTTTTTTGCACGTACGGGAACGCACGTACGGACACGTACTCGTATAAATAAATTAATACACATTCCCTTACAAGGGACTTCATCACAGGAGGCAGCCAATAGGCCCGTGCAAGCCTGCGCTATTCTTGCCAACCTATGGTTGTTTGTCCAGGTTTTATCATTTTTAAAATGATACAATATGGACAACATGAAGATCGATTTACCAACACGAACCATTTTTGAAGCCTTTGGTGTGATTCGACCGGGGTTCGAACTGGAGACTGGGGTTCGAATGCATCTAATGCATAAAGTTGAGTTCGTGTCTGTGGGTCTGTCTGTCTGTCTGTCTGTCTTGTCTGTGAGTCATAAGCGCCACCCATTCTCCAGGCCACGCCCTCCAGCCGTCCAGAATTCGCCACCATCTTTTTCTCTCCACACAGCTCAGATTGTTTTAAAGGTCTCATGTATATTTGAAGACTGAACGCATCTTCTATCATTAAATAAAGAAACCGTTTTGAGGAAAAAAAAAAGTAACATTTTGATTTCAGCTCAAACGAGAAAATGCTGCTGTCTAACATACACCGCCCAATGAAGGTACGTTAATTCTCATATTATGCAGAGGAAAGAAAATAGTGATATTTCATTAAAAAAAAAAACTTTGTGGGACGTCAAATGCAGTTACTTTCTGTCTGCGAGACAGTGACGTATCGCTTATAACACAATGTTTGCCAACCAGAATTTGCAATGACTGTCACAAGCAAAAATATCCCATGTTTGCTTCCATGTGAAGTATGAAAAAAGACGGCCCTACCTATGACGTCATCATGCAGTGAAGTCTGCAATAGCAGGAATACACTAATAATTATTAGCTCAAACGATTATAATTTGCCTTTATCAAACGATAATCATGCATACAACATACAGTTGGCCCGAGTCAGTTATTTCATTAATATACGTGCAGTTAGGTCCCTACCTTTTGTCTAGTGGGAAGATGAGGGAGTGTGTTGCGATGGGCTATAGTTAGGATTAATAAATCATTTTCCCCCTTTTATTTTATTTCCCCTTTTATTTGATCCACGGTATCTTCATCTCGCTTGCTACCCTCGTCTCGTCTCCTGAGCCCAAATCCCAACGGGCACTTTGGGCTGGACAAGCACTTCCACCGTCTACCCGCTGTCTCCAGAGACTCATTTTCTGAGGCAGAATCCCGAGGTTCATTATAGTAGCTGCGCCACCATTCACCTTCCCAAACCCAGACACGGCTGTGTGGGTGGTCCTTACCAGTGTCTGGCCGAAACCCCGCCCAAAAAGGCGGACCACATGAAGGCCCGGTCCAATCAGGACGGACAATGATGTCGGCTTCGCCAAGGCTCCACCCGAACTACGTGATCTATAAAGAACAGGATAATCCTCAGAGTAGTGGTTGGATGCGCGGGAAGGTTGTCGTTGGATTTGAAAGGTCGCGGTTGGTTTTTGAAAGGGAGAAGTCGGAGTTGGTGGATGCGAAGGACCTCGACCAAGCCTCTAATGTGGTCCTGCCTACTACTCATCTCTCGCCTCTTTGGATTCCGCCAGACACGATTACCACACGTGCGGCGGTGGACCAAACCACACAACTTTTGTCGGGTACCGCACCATGGAGCATCCCTCTGCCCTCGAAACACTCAGGTACCCAAAACTGTGACCTCAACTCCCTCCCTTCCTGGCTGCAAAAGGTCCCCTTTTCTTTTCATTGGGTATATTTTGTCTGAGTGTGTGTCTGAGAGTGTTGCCACCTGTCCGTTAGATAAGCCTGTGTAAGATCTTCATTGTTGTAATTGTTGCTTTTATTATTCTCGTGTCAAGTCTGCACTGTGTCCGCTTTTGTAAGTTGCTTGTAAAATTGCAGCACCACACTTCTCTCATCTTCCCCTGCGTAACACACCCAATAAACCTTTTTGTTGTGCCACATGCTTTTCCTCGCTTGATTGTAAATAAATAATTGTAGAAATGTTCCCAGCTCATCTTTGTCTTTTCCTCCATTGGTCCAGCATGGTTCGAATCTGAGTTTAGCCGGGTCTTTATTCCCGATAGTCCGTTCCTTCGAGCTGGTACGTGCTGGGCAGTGCCGCTCGACTGCATCCGATCCGGAAAGGTAGTCGGTAGTTGGTAGAGTAATCCGGTTCGGGCAAGGCGCACCGAGGGCGTGATTCCCCGGTAGTCGAAACCGCGTGGTTAATTAGGTAACTTGTTTCTCGACAGGAGGACCCTACGCCAAGCGGTTGAGTTATTGGCGTCCACGGTCGGTTAAGCGACCCACCGTGTCACGGAATTATCCGTGAGTGACGGCCTACAATTCCTGGGAGTCTGGTGTGAATCGACGAAGTTTTCCCCACCTCGTTGTCGTTCTCTCCGCCGGACCTCCAGCCCGCAACAATAATATATATATATATATATATATATATATATATATATATATATATATATATATATATATATATATATATATATATATATATATATATATATATATATATATATATATATATATATATATATATACACTCCTGTAAGTTGGAATTGCTGTGCCAAACATGTTTTAATATGAACAATAAACTGGCAAAGAGAATACAACAAAGCCAAGATCGTGTGCATGATGAACACCATGAAGATCGGCTTACCAGTAAATAAATAAACTCCCAGAAGTTTGAAGTGCCACACCAAACTTATGTTTTAACATTACGAGAAGTGTTCGTTTGTATGTCTGACGTCTGTACATTCCTGAACCCCTGATGGAATGAGTTGAAACTAGCAGTGATTGTACTCAGGGAGTGTCTGTGGAGGTTTCAGGCAGTGAAAAAAAATTAATTAATCGCCTTGGAAGTTTAGGGTGGTGGAGCTGGGACACCAATTCTCTCAATGTAAATCCGCATCGTATAGCCGGTGGGAAATTCAATGGTAATCCAGGAGTACGTGCTCCCTCATGTACACGTAATCTGCAAGGTAATGTACGTGTTTTCATTGGTTTTATGTAAGGTAGCAAATGTATGGTTAGATAATGGAAGGATCAATGAGGATTGTGAATATGTATGAACATCTATTGCAATGACAATGAACACCTATAGCAGCCTTAACAGGTAAAGCACGATGCTAAATTTAGAGAGGAAGTGAGAATGCATTGCTGGATTGACTGTAAAGCCTGGTGTTGGCTTAGTGGTTCGGGTGGCTGGCTTGAGATCCGAAGGTCTAAGTTTGAACCCTGTTTTCCGCTAAATTAGCACCAGGTGGGGTTGACTCAGCCTGTCATCTTTCCAAGGTCAGTGAAATGAGTACCAGTGTATTGGTATAGGGGCACAGCATCAGCAGCATTGTCATGCCCCAACAAAATGATAGCTGCCATATACAAGAAGAAGAAGAAGAAGCTGTATTGATATTATGGTTATGGTTATGGATCTAGGTTATGGACCTCCTAGGTTATGGACCCACCATTTGGAGAGGTTCTGGGCAAAATGGGTTGAAACCTCGATGAAGAACAGAGCCCAGCTGTTGATGCAGTCAATCAGAAAATAATTTTAATTACTTATCGGTTAATAAGGCTATTTTGAGGTTTATGATGAAAATAATTGAAGTAGACAATATTGTGGTATTTTATCATATACTGTACAACATCGAGTAAATGTTAACGCAATGCATTATGAATACCTTTTGCTGTTGTACATCATCTGACAAAGGAAAATGTACAAGTCGATGAAATTAATGAAACTGCAAAAAAAATATTTCCACATCGCCCTTTACAACAAATATCCCATCCTTGTTTTTATAGGCGGCTATCAAGTCAAGGCCTTGATGATCACACATCATGCAATAATCGACTACGGATACGAGCAGCACATCTAACAAGCGATGAATCTTAACTCGATTTGTTAAAGTGAGTATATGCAGTTTAAACATAATTTACAGTGACCAGCATGATCATGTCGTTATAACGGTAATGGCTCCTCACTGGTGATCAAAAGGTCATCACCCTGAAACCTTACCAACTTCAAGCCAAGATCAGTATTTGATCTGTTAATTACGCTGCAGTCGCATAACTGGCTCAGCATAGTGATCAAACACCCTTCCATTTGGATCCATGCATTCTGGGTTCAAATGCAGTCCAGTGAGAGGGATCTTGGCAGTCACTGCAGGACCTTCCTGTAACGTCAGATATTTCTTTTTATACACTTAGATATTGATGAAGGTGGAAGGAAATCTTCAAGTGCTATGTCATCTCCAAAGAGGGAGACACAGGCTGTGATTTTTTTCTTCTTCTTTTGACTGTGGCTAAAATCTGCAGCGGTTGGAGAACCTCGGCTGAAAATACAGCCCTGATAACAAGGAGAAGAGTGTCTGAAATTGCTTGAAACCTTATACACTGGAATGTTGCTCAAGTCTGAGGATGGAATAAAACATTTACATTCATTTACAGTCAGGTGAAAACGAAACACTCCAGCATGAAAAGGAAGGTGCGGAGTATTATGAGATAGGTTCCTGGTGTGGAACTTTGGGATTTTATGGGTTTGAAGGTTAAAACACACACAAACACACACACAGCACATTCCTCATTGTATTTCAAACATATACACAAAGAGCCGAAGTACCTGTTGGTGCAAGACACTCATTAAGGTGTGAATCGACATATACTTATGTAATCTGTGCATCGACTACGCCAACCTTCCACTCCCGAACTAACCGACAAGCCGCCATTGCACGTCCCAGGGTATAAAGCGTGATGCGAGCTTAATTTCACAGCAAGTCATCCGGTAATCCCGCTGCTCGTAGATTGAAGCACAGAAAAATTAGATGGATTCGAACATCCATCATGGAGCGTAGGAACCCATTCATTTCAGATTAAATGTGATATGCACCCCTTTCCGAAGCATCTAGATTGTGGGTTTACCAACAAGAAGAAAGGATTTTCCATGGGAGCTTGGACCAAGATGCTATAAAATAGCCATCACGGTATTAACTGATATACAAGTATTTTATCGCAAATCACAATTTAAATAAAGGTTCCCTGGCTGACGCTCATCCCAAGATAAAAATGATCGTATTAAATAATCCCTCGTCAGGACCGAATTGTTGCTTAATGAACAGATTGGCATCCATCCCGGTGGTGATCTAGAGCAGACACTGATGGTGAAAAGAGCCACCGGATTGCGTGGCCCATTGCTCTCTGCGAGAGGCCTGGTTCATGTCCGACGTCGCAGGAAAAAAAAAGAGGGGACAGAGAGTCGACGACTCGAATTCCAATTACAGAAGATCGTGCTCCAACCTCTCGTGGGAGCCGTAAAACCACGCAGTGGAAACATTCCTTTTGGCCTGCCTCTTGGCTCAGCAGTAGTCTGTCTGCAGGCCTGCTGGCTCGGCTATTGGGGCTGGAAGAGGGTTCCAGGAACGGTGCTTGGAGTGGGGGAAATGGGGGGGGGCAGGGAGAGGTTAGAGAAGAGTTACCCTGTAGCCTCTTCACAACATGCTTTATTCAGATGTCTACACTGTGTGCAGTAAAGTGTTGGTTTAGTATCCCGGCAATCACTTGCTTTTATGTTAACGAGGAAGGATACTTGGGCCCCTGAATTGGAGGAACAAGCGAGTCGGTTATGGTTGAATGAAATAGAGGAGGATTGAATTTAGAGAAAAAACGCATTCAATTTGCTTCTCGGGGGCCTTCCGAGATTTCTTTTTTCCTTCAAAGTGCACTGCTACACTCAAGGGAAGGTTCTAAATGGGTACCGTTGTGAAATAAATCGCAAAACCTTCCAGGAGAATAAGGACGCACAAGAGACGTACAGGAACCACAGCTTTTCAGGTTGTCTGGCAGACCTTAGCGGGCATCATTAGCCATCCAACGTTGTGGATGATGCCATAAAGAGCAATAAAAGAGGCTTCCCAGAGGCCTGCCTTGCTGAGATGAGATAAGGTATTACCAACAGCCATTCTGTTCCTCGCTGTGACCTCCTGTCTGCTCACCACCCCTAAAAAAGGGAAACACATCCTGCTGTAAAGTCATTGAACCCTTTATTTCCCTCCCAATCAATAGCAACCGATTTCTTGATGTAAAACATTAAATGGTGTTTCACATCACACACCCAGTCAATGTGATCATTGTTCTCTGTCTAAGTATGTACATGGCACATAATGCATTGTATTCCATTGGCACGCATATTCTCCTTGATATATCCTGCGGATTGTTAAATGTTTAATGGAATAAAATGGACAATGAAAATCAATACCAATGCTGATCTTAACGCCTCTTGGATCATCTGATTCAATGATTCGATCATTCATTATTGTCTCTGATGTCCTCGAGTCTCAAATAATTAACTAAAGGGTTATGATTATTAAAAGCATTAAAATAACTTTTTATCAGAACAGCGAGCACTGCTCGTTCATTGGCCAATTATTCTCTCAATTTTGAATTCCCTCGGAACAACCCCCTCCTCTCCACAAGTTTTGTTGGATTTTGAATCACATTAAAAAATATACATAGAATGGCGAGGCTCGTAGAGGATCTAGATAGGAGCTTTTGTGTCAGATGCTGTACCTCATTCACGCATTAACGTTCGTGTCTGCAGAAAGTCCATGTTGTCCTGTAGTTGCAATATACTTTGCTTTTCTTGCAATCCTATAGTGAATATACATATATATATATATATATATATATATATATATATATATATATATATATATATATATATATATATATATGTATATACATATACATATATATGTATATACATATACATATATACATATATATATATATATATATATATATATATATACATATAGATATATATATATATATATATATATATATATATATATATATATGTGTATATATATATATATATATATATATATATATATATATATATATATGTGTATATATATATATATATATATATATATATATATATATATATATATATATATATATATATATATATATATATATATATATATATATATATATATATATATTGTTACGAATCTAGAAGCTTACTGCACTCAACATGCAGGTCCCTATAGAACAGTTATGTCGGTAAGTACGTGTTTCTAGTTAGGGTCCCTTTCCCCTTCTGTCTAAGGGGAATGACATGTGTGCACAACGGATTATTTTGTAGCTAGAATTTTTATGCCAACAACAACACTGCTCGAGGAATTGTCCACGCTGTTCGCGCGCTCACGAAGCGTTTCGTTCTGGCCTGGTGCCAAATGAGAGAATGCGTCATTTTGCGGCCAATGGGCTATGAGTGGATCAGAGCCGGGGCGGTCCTTTGCAAGAAGGCGGAGCCGAGACACGCAGTCCACCCAATGAGAGCAGGTCAAGCATGAGCGAACCACGCCCGAGAAGGACGACGAAAGAAAGGAGAACAAATATTTGCGCCTAGTCAGCTCGAGCATGTGGTCTGGTTCTCTGATCGCATCTCGACGCTGGTCTGGTCCCATCTCGCTGGCGTGGTCTGCGTCTGGCTGTCCTGGTTCGTCTTTTGGTGACCGGAGCTCCGGGAAGGGGTGGACGTCCAGCCACGCGCTCGCGGCCAGGTAGCCAGCCGTCCTGACTCCCAGCCAAACTATCCTCCGCACCTGGAGAGCCGAATAAAGACCATTTGGGTCCGTTTCTCTTTGGTGTGCATCTGTGTATGCACCCGTCTATAAGTAAGAATTGTTAAGTGCTTTTTGCCTTGTACATACTTGCATTGCTTAGTCGTGATAACTCTGCCCTTATATGCTTCCCTCGTTCCCCCGATTACTGTTAATAAATATCCCTATTGTCGAATGTTTCAGCTCGTCCTCATCCTTTCCATCATTGGTTTAGCACGGTGCGTGTTGGGTGATTAAAAAGGCCGTTACTGCTGTAGTTGTGCATTTGGACCGACGGGACCTCGGTAACCATCTGCTTGGGTTACGCACGGGTCGAGCACGGTTACGGCTCATCCCGTTCGAGTTCCGTCCAGGGTGTGAATTCCTCGGTAGCTCGCCACGTGGGCCTCTAGGTATTTTGAAGTTTGGCAAATAACCCTGTACCACGTGGTTGAATTATTGACGATTCATGGTTCTGTAAGGGACCCGTACCTTCGGAGTTATCCGAGGGTAACGATCTAAATTCCGGGTGTTCGGTGGAGTCGACTCTGCTGCTCCAACTAGCGGTCGTGCTCGTCGCCGATACCCGGCCCACAACAATATATACATACATACATCGTTCAGCCACACAGCGCAGCCAACCCATAGATCGAGCAAAGTCCGAGTAAACTCCATTCCACAATTTTTTAACAAAAAGGAAAGAGTCCTCCTCAGGCGACATTTCGCTTGCAGTCCACTTCCGGTCACGTGTGGAAGCATGCTCACATCCTTTGGTTATCAGTTTGTGCCAATGTCACTCATTGGATTCCCACTGATTCCTGGTCATTAATTATTATTATTATTATTATTATTATTATTATCAATCTGGAAATGAAATTATGCATAGGCACAGCGAACTGCATGCCCTAGTACCTCCGGGTTATTATAATATCGTGTTTTGGTTCTGCATGTGGATCGGGATGGGGGTGCGGATTGATGCACTGTCTGCACGTGTTGTGTATGTAGTGATGAAAGGTGTAAGTGTGTGTGGTTGCGTAATGGCGAGTTAGCAGTGTGTGGAGCAGTGCATTGCAGTGGCATGGTGATTTCTTGTGGCGGCATATTGGTGTATCAGGAGTGGGATTTTTTTTCGAACCCCCTGACTCCCTCAGGAGTGCAAGAATCGAACCCTGATCAACATTTTCCACTCCTGATGCAACATTAGTGTCACGAGTGTGGGATTTGGAACTTGAGGACTTCCCAATTTATAGTTAATCGGTATCTGAAGAACGCAGTGGAGCACGTTGAAAATTAAAAATATATATATTTTCATTTCCTTGGTGCGCATGGGAAGAAAGCCACTGCACAAAATTGTGGACATGCAGAATTATGCGATTGAAGGAAGCAGGGAGGATGAAGGAAGCGAGCCTGGTTTGGGGATTGTTGAGGAGGTTAGGATAAGAACTTCCCCCATTCCTGAGCCGTCGAGTCAGGAAGCAGGTGCAATGGCCAACCAGGACTTGTTTCATTTATTAATGGAAAAAATGAATAAACTAAATGGAATTAGAAGGGAAATGGGAAATGAGGAAAGAAATGAGAGAACATAAGGAACAAATGAATAAAATGGATGAAGAAATGAATAAAAATAATAATTTTTTAGGGGCACAGATTAAAACTGGAATGGAGAGTTGGTTGGAGGGGACAAAGGAAAATTACATGGGGGCATGTTTGTTGGGTAATGGCCTGGAAGAACATCGCACTGGTGTGAATGTCACTTTACTTCAGTGGAAAGAGAACGTTTACAAGAGATGAAGATAGATGGTTTCGAGGGGGAAGACGATCAGCTCTGTGTTTGTGAAACAACCTCCGAGGTTTGTGGTGGGGAACTCGGGTGCCCAGTTGGATCGGGCAAGGGTTCTTCTGGCATGCCAGGGTGTGACGCTGCACCAGCTTGGAGGGACGTGCAGGCGTCCGAAGCTAAGCCGGCGAGCCAGGTGTCTGAGCCTGTGACGTGTGGGATTACGGGTGAGCCTGCTCGTGGTGGGAGCGAGACCGGACTGCTCATGTTTGGGTCCGTGCTCACACTGGAGAGCAAGGCTGCATCCGGTTTCGGCGGTCGTTGTGCCGGTTCCCGGGGTGTTCGGAGCAGACCCGTCGGGGTCGACTTAGCACCCAGGGTTGTCACTTCGTGGCACGTGGGGTGTGTTTTGGCTGCCACAGGGGTAAGAAGGAGAAAATGCAACGGGAGAGAACTTCTAAAGAGACAGGATAATGTGGGCCTGTGTCAGTTGGAGCCCCGATTGGAATGCAAATGTTTTTGTGCTGTGATTGCAGAGGTAGGAGCTGTGAGTCAGCCACTCATGGCCATGGAGAAAGGTGGGAAGAGTGGGAGGCTCAATGCCACCAGCAGCTGCAGGGAGGGGCTGAAAAGCCCGTTAATAACAATGGGGTTATCTGCAGCCATGTTTGGAAACACGAGGCCAAGAATTTCAAATGTAAATTCAAATGAGAAATGATTTTAAAGCAGCCTTGGCAGGAGTTGGTCCCAGTTGGTATTTGGTATAAAAATTGGTCTCCAGTTGGTATAAAAATCCTCTGGTATAAAATTTTTATACCAGTTGGTATAAAAATCCTCCACTTGGGGGAGGCGTTGTGGGCCACGTTTAGGTGGCGGCACCACTGAGGGCCAGTAAGGGCCTGATGAAGTGACCGCCCATGTATGTGGCCTGGCAGCCTCTCCCTGAGGCTCTGAGACAACCAGCATGTGGTGACCTGCCATGCTGTGCTGATCTATGGATGTGGGTCAATCCGCATGGATTTTGTATGAGTACTGCCCACTGGACAACTACTGGATCATCTGTGGAACATTACGGAGTGTTTGGAAAGGTCCAGCGAGGCCTGTATAACCTTCCACACATGGTCCACCATGATTTATGGGCTCAGCTTGGGAAGAGAGCCCGAGGTTTTAATTGGAATGGGTGATCATTCCAGATAACTTTAGATAACATAACTTTAGAGACTTGGGGCAGGAGCATTTAATACGCATGCTATCTACCTGGCAATGATCTGCCTGCATGAATGCATGCTCGTACATGCAGTTTTCACTTCCGGTCGGGAGAGGGGGTGGGGTAGGAGAGAGAGATTGAGTCGTGGAGAGAAAGGGAGAGGAAAGTGGGGGGAGGGGTTGGGGAGAGAGAGAGAGAGAGAGAGAGAGAGAGAGAGAGAGAGAGAGAGAGAGAGAGAGAGAGAGAGAGAGAGAGAGAGAGAGAGAGAGGTGGGATGGGGTGAGAGAGAGGCAGAGGAGTGAGAAAGGGAGAGGGGTGAGAGAGGGAGAGGGAGAGGGGAGAGATACAGGAAGGCAAGAGGGATTCTGGCAGATGAGATGCCCAGTTTAACGTCCATCTGAGAGATGGTACACACATTGCTGAATCACCCTGCCTGTGAAACACCTGGATGACAGTTTATAGCTAGGTTGGGATTCGAACCCAGGCTACACAGAGCAAGCAAACGTACCTCTCAGCTTTCCTACCATGATGTGGCAATTCATTACCTCATAGCAACTGAAAATATTTTTTATTCATTGTGATCATAAAATGTATTTTGCTTTCCTACCTCTGGTATTGAACCTCAGTATCACGATTGATTGAAACTTGAAGAACATGCCAAGTGGCTTCACCAAGCAATTCATGAAACAGTTGAAGAAACTTTGAAAAACGAAACGTTTCATTACCTCCGCCACTGAAGGTGAAGGAGGTTATGTTTTCAACCATTTATGTCTGTTTGTCTGTTTATCTGTGTACAGGATATCTCAAAAAGTTGTGGACAGATCCGGAAGAAATTTTGTGGACAGATCCAGAATAAATTTTGTGGACAGGTGTGACAAGGACGAACTGATTAGATTTTGGAGAAGATCCGGATCTGGATCCGACTCCTAGAAATTGTCCCATGAGCGACCGAGCAGGCTCATGGGACAACAAGACTGTCCCATGAGCCTGCACATGCACCTCAGACTGAAGGATAAAGTGCATTGTCAAAGCAAATACATATATTCTTACCGGAAGGGCGAGAATGTATAGTCAAGCAATTGAACCACTCCTCAATCGGAGTCGGTCTTCATGGAGACATGCTGATGCTCCTCTCTCAGCAATGGTGTGACGTCCTAAGCTAAATGAAGAGGTCAGGACCGTCTCCTTGGACACATCGTGGGCATTCCACACAGTCTGGCATCCTCCTTTGCTTGGCAAACTTTCTGCCTGTGACATTTCAGGCTCCATTCATTCTTGGAGAGACATGCTGCTGCTCCTCTCTCAGCAATGGTTTGATGCCCTAGATTTCAATCAAGAGGTCAGGACCGTCTCCGTGGACATATCTCGGGAATTCGACACAGTCTGGCATCCTGCTTTGCTTGGCAAGCTCTCTGCCTGTGACATTCAAGGCTACATTCATTCCTGAACTGGGATGGAATCCAAAATGATGATCAGATATCAGTCTGCTTTAAACAGGAAAGAAATACCATCAGCAGAAATCATGGATTCTCTGACTTTTCTTGTAATTGGAAGATATCTCACTGGTCTATAGTTGATAGGATCTGTTTTTTCACCCTCCTTGTGGATGGGAGTGATGTTTGCTGATTTCCCTACAAAAGGGAGGTGGCCAAAGGAGGACAAACTAAATAGAACAGATAGAGGAGGAGCAAGAATGATTTGATTTGAGATAATGGGCACTGATACCATTAGGGCCCATCACTGAAGCATTTTTGGCAAAAATAGCACAAAAGGAATGAAAACAAATCAGCAAGTCGACACTGCACATTCAACAAATACACACAAAAGAATAAACAAAACAACTATTCTTTCAGTATTTTTTTGTCAATTCATTTGAATAAAACAAAGTATTTTCTCAATGTTTTCTGACAGCACAACAAACAAAAGAATTAACAAAAAAAAACACATAATAGTCTTTTTACGTTTTCGTTCACGAGTTCTAGGGACATTTAAAAAAAAATTCACTTAGTTTGAGCATTTTACCGTTTTCTGAGTTAATATTTCCCCAAGTATTTCTTCAGTGTTTTCTGACAAAAAACATAAAACAACATAATACAAATCAACAAAACAACACATGATAGAACATAAAAAAACAAAGAAAACCATTTTTGTCTGTTATATTTTGTCTTTTTCTGTTTTTTAAAGTTTATTTTACTGGCTCAATTTTGCCATTTTTTTCTGATTTCTTTTCGTTCAAAACTTTTTGTTTCCCAAGTTACTTTTTTCCTCATAGTTTTCTGAGTGTTTCTAACAAAACAAACACAAACGAACAAAACACAGAGAGCAATACACGAAAGAACGCACAAGCAACACGCAATTTTTTTTTTAACTTTTTGTTTGTTTTTCATTTTTCAAAGTTTTTTTTTCCGTTTTCTTAATTTTTTTTTTCGGTTTTGTGTGTTTTTTTTCTGGAGTTCTTTATTTTTCACTTTTTTCTCAGTTTGTTTTCTAAGGTTTTTCTAAGTTGTTTTCTAAGTTTTTTTTTGTTTTCCTCAGTTGTATTTGTTTGATTTTTTTTTTTTAATGTTATTTATTGCTTTAAATAACAATTTTTAGATTTGATGTATTTATTCTCATTATATATAGTACAATTTTTTTGTTGTTTTCTGAGTTTTTCTCAATGTTTTCTGAGCAAACGCACACAAAACTTTTTTCCCTTTTTTTAGAGGTTTTTTTGGTTTCTTTCTGTGTTTTATCATTTTTTTCTCTCAAGTATTCTTCTAAAGTTTATATCTGAGTTCTTTCTGAAGAATTTTTTTTTCACTTTCTTCAGTTTTTAATAAGGGTCAAGTCATGGGCACTGATGTCACCAGGGTCCATCATGCTGATGAAAATACAATATATTTGATGTACAATTTATCTGAGATTTTTCTGTACTTTTTTCAATTTCCTTTACAGCTATTTTCTGAGTTTTTGAGTGTTTAAAGTTCTTATTCAGTTTTTATTAATCAATTAATTAACTTACTTGCTTCCCCCCCCCCCCCGATTTTTTTTGATTTTTTTTCCCTGAGTTAATTTTCCAAGTTTATTTTTTTAAAGGTGTTTTTCTGAATTAATATAGTTAGAAAATTGTGATATTTTCTGTTTTTTTTTTTCTTGAGTTTTTTTGGACAATTTCACGCACAAAAGAACAAAATACACAGATAAACAAAAGCACACCACTCCAGGTCTGGTGTGTAAAAGGGGGAGGGGGTCCACAGTTCACACCCCCAACCAAGTCATACCAAAGACTAAATATGGTACGTGCTGTTTCCTTGCTTGGCATTCAGAATTTAAAATAATAAATTCCCACAGGTTGGCATCCATTGGGCAGAATAAATTACTCCTTAGGAAATGCCCCACTGAGTGCGGTGAGAAAGGCAGTGCCATTGTTGTGGCGTCACTGGTCCCCAGAGTAACGACACTTCCCCCAAATTCAATGGCTGTGTTTGTCGCATCTAACAGTCCTGTGCGGTGTCTCGTGTATTTGTCTATATGTCTGTGTGAGATATGTATGGCAGCTCCACTACGAGCCTCATATAAATGTTTGAACAAACAAAGCAGAAAATACAAAAACACAAAAGAACACACAAAACAAGTATGCAATTTTATGTATAATTTTTTGTATTTACCCTTCTTAAATGTGAGCTTATTATTTAAGACAGGGCAAGACGTAATGGCATAATATTATTACAACAAGACATAATGTTTAGGTCAAGATTAATATTTCAAAAGTGACATTTGAGTTTGCACCAACCAAGACAGATTTTGCTAATTCATCACACAAAAGAATTATTGTGCTTGATCATATAAATACAACATAAAACAGATTACTACTTAATTTCATGACAGTGTTGAATGAAAAGTTTGGGGTTGATTACAAAACATCAAAATTTTGTTAGGTACAAAAGGGCAGAGCTGTCTGTTCATTTCAGTTTAGAGTTGTGAAAGCCCTCCCAGAGCACCAAAAAGGAATATCATGTGAAGACCTTCAAGGAAATTCCATAAACAATTGAGGGTACATGAGAAAGATTTTAAAATACCTTCAAATTCTATCTTGTTCATTACTGGTAAAGGACAATGTGTTCTCATCATATAAGAGATAAGAGAAAAATAGAAATAAATAAAAGGATATTTATTTCCTTTTGGAAAATATATCTTGAAAGTATACACATTGACCACTTGGGGGCAGTACCATACCAGCGATAGTATTTATCCAGACACCACCACCTCGTAGTGAACTCAATGACGATCCTAATAGTTCCCCATAAATGCATCTGCAGAAGTTAAGTCAGTTGATTATAATTAGCTTTGATTTGACAACATGAATGAAAATGAAAAGTACCTCAACACAGGAGGGCTCCATTTGGACAATCATAACTGCATGACAAGAACACTGAATTAATTAAATTGATCCATTTATCGACTTAATTTCTTTCTTTTTTGGGGTGGAAACCTTAATGACAAGCCAAGGTTAGAGTGGGGAGGAGAATTGTGGAGCATGTAGATTTCACCAGGGTGTATATGTATTATGTATGCATATAAAAACGGAAATGAATCCCTCAATCTCCATTGGACATTGTCCTACACCAAAGCGTCACCTCCGGGGAGTGCTCATCACACTCCACATGTTTCGATTTACCTGCCGATCACATCGTGTGCCTTCTGGTTGAATGGTTTGCATTAGTGGGAACAATCGTCTGGGTAGCAGACGGACGGTTGTTCTTTGCGAATTATGTGGTTTTACCGTGTGAGACATAGTCCTCGCCGATTGCTCACCATAATAGTCAGGAGGTGTGTGTGTGTGTGTGTGTGTGTGTGTGTGTGTGTGTGTGTGTGTGTGTGTGTGTGTGTGTGTGTGTATGTGTGTATGTGTGTATGTGCGTATGTGTGTATGTGTGTATGTGTGTATGTGTGTATGTGTGTATGTACACTGATGAACTAAAACATTATGACCACTGACAGGTGAAGTGAATAACATTGATTATCTTCCTTCAATGGTGCCTGCCAAGGGGTGGGATATATTAGGCAGCAAGTGAACATTCAGTTCTTGAAGTTGATGTGTTGGATGCAGGAGTAAAGACCTGAATGACTTTGACAAGGGCCAAATTGTTATGGCCAGATGACTGGGTTAGAGCATCTCTGAAACGGCAAGGGTTATGGGGTGCTGCCGGTCAGCAGTGGTGAGTACCTACCGACAGTGGTCCAACGAGGGACAAACCACAAACCGGCAACAAGGTGTTGGGCGCCCAAGGCTCATTGATGTGCGAGGGCAACGAAGGCTATCCCGTCTGGTCCGAACCGACAGGTCTACTGTGGCACAAGTCATAGAAAATTTTAATGGTGGTCCACAGGAGGAATGTGTCACAATCCACAGTGCATCGCACCCTGCTGCGTATGGGGCTGCGTAGCTGCAGACTGGTCAGAGTGCCCATGATGACCCCTGTCCACCATCGAAAGCACCTACAATGGGCACACGAGCGTAGGAACTGGACCTTGGAGCAGTGGAAGAAGGTTGCCTGGTCCGATGAGTCCCGTTATCTTTTAGATCACGTGGAAGGCCGTGTACGTGTGCACCGTTTACCTGGGGAAGTGATGGCACAAGGATGCACTGTGGAAAGACGACAGCTGGTGGAGGGAGTGTGATGCTCTGGGCAATGTTCTGCTGGGAAACCCTGGGTCCGGCCATTCATGTGGACGTCAATTTGACATGTCACCAACATAAACATCATTGCAGCCCAGGTACACCCCTTCATGGCAATGGTATTCCCTGATGGCAGTGGCCTCTTTCAGCAGGATAATGCACACTGCACACGTTGTTCGGGAATGGTTTGAGGAATCCATGGTCGGGTTGTCAGCGACTAAACCGTCTCCCCCACCAGGTTTTCTGGTGAGGAGGGTGTTTGGCTATGGACACCCAGCAGGATTAAAAACAAAACCTGTCAAAGGGCGGAGGAGCTCCTTGTGAGCCAACGGCCATCCATATCTAGTGCCAAACTGTGTCTGCGGACGTCCTCCTGCAGTTGGGTCACTTCTTATTAGGAGGTTGGTGGCAGGATTTGCACTCCGGCCACCGTAAAACCCTTCATTCCGCCAAACGCAAAACGCAAAAAAATCTGCAAACCCACTCCGTGGGAGTACCTCCTGTGCAGCTTCCCTTCGCAGGGCAGCTCACCGGATGACGGGATTGGGGCAAAGCCTTCGGGACCCCCAATCTTTGATAGGAGGGAAACCACGGGGTAACATCCCTGGGTCAGATTGCGGGAGAGTGTGTCGGAGTGGTGCTGAGGTGTCGTCCACCAGACGGCAGTCTCCTTGGGTTAACCTGAGGCGGTCCGTTCGGGTGGGTGCCTGGAATGTCCTATCCCTAAGAGAGGATGATCACCTGTCTCTGTTATCATCTGAGCTCAAGCGTTTGGACATCGGGATTGCAGCTCTCTCTGAGGTTCGGAGACCGGATTGCGGCGAGATAATGGTGGGTGGTTACACCTACTATTGGTCTGGTCGCTCTGATGGTGACCATACCCAAGGAGTTGCTGTAGCTGTGTCCAATAAGCTGACCCCAATGATAATTGAGGTAACACCGGTCAACGAGCGTATTAGGAGATTAAGGATTCGTCACTCCTTAGGTGTCATTTCCCTGGTGTCTGTTTATGCTCCGACTGAGGCGAGTGATCTCACCGTGAAGGATGCATTCTACGCCACACTCGAGTCTGTGGTTGATCAGTGCCCCAGACGAGATACACTTCTAGTCTTGGGGGATTTCAATGCATCGACTGGAACTGATAGGGATGGTTATGAGGTGTGTGTTGGTCCCCATGGGTCAGGAACTATGAACCAGAATAGCACTAAGTTCCTTGACTTTGCAAGAAGTCATGGACTTAGGGTGGCTGGTTCATGGTTTCAGCGCCCACAAGCTCATCGCTGGACTTGGTATTCCAACGCTGGCAGTGTGGCAAAGGAGATTGACCATGTCCTCATTGACGGTCGTTGGAGGATGATCCAGAACTGCAGGGTCTACCGGAGTGCTCAGTTCCTCAATACTGACCACAGGCTTGTTGTAGCAACTCTAAAGCTGCACTTTAAATCCTGGAGAATGGTACCATCCCAGCCGAGGCTGGATGTTGCCAAGCTCAGGGATGAGAGAGTAGCTGAGGAGTTTGCAAACAGGCTGAGTGGACACTTGGGGTGCTTTGGGGGGTCCTGAAGAGTTGTGGAGCGCCTTCAAGACCACCATCCTTGATGTTGCCGGTGGATGCCTTGGAGCTCACCGCAGGGCAAAGAAGAATTTTGTCTCTCAAGGAACACTGGATACCATTTACCAGAGTCGCAGGGCCAGGCTGAATGGCAGAGCTGAGCTGTTCAGGGAGCTGAGGCGTAAAACTGTACATGCACTGAGGGTGGACAAGGAGGCCTATTTGCGAGGAATCTGTGAGGGGGTAGAGCATCACCTGTGGACAGGTGATTCTCGTCCCGCTTACAGGGGAATTCGCGCATTACGTTCATCCAAGCCCATCCCTCGGAGCACTACAGTTCGAGCAGAGAGTGGTAGGCTCTTGACAGAGGAGTCTGAAGTGAAGGCCCGCTGGGCCGGTTACTTTGAGCGGTTGTACCAGGCTGATCCCCCAACTGTCGAGTTTGACATCAAGGGTGTTACAATCCCTGTTGCTGACCCTCGAATCAACTGTGGTCCACCTACGCTTGTGGAAACACGGGCTGCGGTGAACCAGTTGAAACGGGGCAAAGCTCCAGGGATTTGTGGCATCCATGCCAAACTTCTCAAGGCTGGTGGAAATGCTGCACTCGTGTCGTTGCATGCAGTTTTGTGCTCTGCATGGAACACAGGCATCATCCCAACTGACTGGAAGAGGGGCCTTGTTGTCCCTCTCTGAAAAGGGAAGGGTGATCGCCAAGACTGCAACAACTACCGAGGGGTGACGCTGCTCTCAGTGCCGGGCAAGGTCTTTGCTCGGATAATTCTCGATAGGGTTCGCCACCATCTGCTTGAGCACCAGCGTCCAGAGCAGTCAGGCTTTACACCAAAGAGGTCAACGATTGACTGTATCCTTGCACTTCGTGTCCTCACCGAACGCAGACGAGAGTTTCTGCAGGGGCTGCTTGCAGCCTATGTCGATCTCTGTAAAGCGTTCGATTCAGTGAATCGGGATGTCCTCTGGAGGATTCTTGGTCTTCGTGGGGTGCCACCAAAACTGATCGATCTGATGTCTGAACTCTACTCTGGTACTGAGAGTGCTGTGAAGTGTGGTGGTGCCATCTCTGACTTATTTCCAGTTGTTACTGGAGTTCGTCAGGGATGTGTACTTGCCCCCACATTTCAGCACTTGTTTGGACTGGATTCTAGGGAGGATGTCGGAGAGATCAAGTTGCGGTGTGTCATTTGGGAATGTCAAGATCTCGGACCTTGACTTTGCAGATGATGCAGTCATCTTTGCGGAGACTTTAGACATCCACTTGGGGGCCCTCGAGGTGCTGAATGAGGAGTCGGAGCCGTTGGGATTACGGGTTTCTTGGGTCAAAACTAAGATCCAGGCTTTCGGTGACATCTTGGATGCTGCTGTCCTGTCTGTGTCTGTTTGTGGTGAGGATGTTGAGGTCGTGGAGAGATTCACTTACCTTGGCAGTGATATTCATGTCTCTGCTGGCTGCGAGTCAGAGGTCAATAGACGTCTGGGTCGGGCCTGGGGAGTCATGGATTCACTGGATCATGGGGTGTGGCGCTGCCGGTACCTGTGCGGGAGGACGAAAGTCCGAGTCTTCAGGTCCTTGGTACTTCCAGTCTTGCTCTATGGGTGCGAGACTTGGACTCTGACCAAGGATCTGAGACGGAGACTTAATTCCTTTGGTACCAGGTCTCTTCGGAGAATCCTTGGCTATCGCTGGTCGGATTTTGTGTCCGACGAGCGGTTGCTGAGAGAGACTCGGATGAGATTTGTTACCTGCATAGTCCGTGAGCGTCAGTTGCGGCTGTATGGACATGTGGCTCGTTTTCCTGACTCTAATCCTGCTCACCAGATTCTCTCAGCGAGGGAGTCTCATGAGTGGAGGAGGCCAGTGGGTCGACCACGTGCCTCATGGTTGCAACAGGTTGACCATCATCTCAAGGAGATGGGGATGGGCCTGGCATCTGCCTGGGGGATGGCCAGACGGAGGCCCCTGGAGTACCGGCGGAAAGTGGACGCAGCGACGTGCTGTTCTGGCACATGCTCCCATACCTGACCTGACCTGGTTTGAAGAACATGATGAAGTGTTCACGGTGTTGCCCTGGCCTCCAAATTCTACAGATCTCAATCCGATTGAGCATCTGTGGGATGTGCTGGACTGACAAGTTCGATCCATGGCGGCTTCACCTCACAACTTACAGGACATGAAGGATCTGCTGCTAATGTTTTGGTGCCAGATACTACAGGATACCTTCAGGGGCCTTGTAGAGTCCATGCCTCGGCAGGTCGGCACTGTTTTGGCGGCACACAGAGGACCAACAGCATATTAAGCAGGTGGTCATAATGTTTTGCCTCATCAGTGTGTATATATCTATCTATCTATCTATCTATATATATATATATATATATATATATATATATATATATATATATATATATATATATATATATATATATATATATATATACATATACATATATAGTAATAAAAAGCTGTGGTGTATCAGTGTATGTGTCTCCTTCATAACTCCAAAACTATAAAACCTTTCAGCCTGAAACTTTGCATGCATACTAAAAAAAACTCCAAGGAAGTGCACGAGTGAAAATTGGTTGTTTGGGTTAATTACAACACCCCTTTTGAAGATAATTAACGGCCTTATTTAATTATGTCCTTCATTAGGTGATCCTCGGCCATCTTGCTCTCTGGGTCTTAAAGCGTTTCCTGGGTCGCCTCGCTGGGGTCTGAAGCCACCATGTTTTTTGGCCTGCTCAACCATGTCTAGACTTGGAACAGGCTTCAGCGATTTATTCACGATAAAGTTGTTGTTTTCACTTTCCTCACTCATATTATCGAATGCCTGTTCATCATAGCGACGAATCGCTGGGTACATTGCAATGCTTATAAACATCTGGAGAAATCAACGTTCGTGGCTTGACATTTCGGGTGTCTTCAGGAGGTGTCTGTTAAATGAGTGACTAATCGCATGACAAACTAGCCGTTTCTTAACAACCGCTTCATTGGAGTGCTTGCTTGAGTGCTTAAGCCGCTTGGTGAGCGTTTTCCAAGCTGCTTGGTTGTTCCTTTCAGTAAAAGTATCCATGCTGTCAAGGGAACATCGATAAGACAGCCATACGTTTCCGATTGTGTTGGGCCCTGCGGTGCTGTGCGGTTGGTGTCTTAGGACGTGCCTCATCCGCTGAAAATGTGAAATTTTATTTTTACAGCAGGATATCGCTCTGCTTAACCTTCAGTGCGATCTCCAAATACAATCCACCCCTCACTTCGACATCGATACATATATGTATGTACATGTATATATATATATATATATATATATATATATATATATATATATAAACAAGAAGGTCCATCCGACCATGTGTTTGCCATGATCTGGTTAGGAAAACAGAGGAGTATAGATTGACATTTTGTGTTCTGGTCCTTGATATATTTTTTCCATTGAATTTTGTTAATTTCCCACTTTAATTTCCCTTTCAAAGAACTCTGTTTAAAGGTAAATCTTTGTGTTTGTCGTTTTTATGTATTTTATGCGTGTGTACGTATATAAACTGTATTACCATAACGGAAGTGTGTGTACGTGTATACGTGCAAGTTACTGCTGTTGCCTATTATATCTGCACATGTGGGTGGGTTTCAGGAGGTGAAACAGAAACCTGTCAGGTCTCAAAGTGTGTGTGTGTGTGTGTGTGTGTGTGTGTGTGTGTGTGTGTGTGTGTGTGTGTGTGTGTGTGTGTGTGTGTGTGTGTGTGTGTGTGTGTGTGTGTGTGTGTGTGTGTGTGTGTGTCAGATAACCTGGTTCCTTTGGGCTGTTGTAAGGGAATATGTTCCTGATACTGTGTGGAAAATTTGGAGAGTTTGCCAGGAATGTCTTTTGACAGCATAATTACAGGGACCTGTAGAAATTCCAAGTAATGTAAAATGTGTCTTCAAGTCATCAACTCCTTTCTTCATTTTGTCCTCAACCCACCTTCTGCCTTCCCCCATCGCAGTCCCAAGTCCTCAGCTCCAAGTTTTTAAGCCCCATCCCCACACCTCCCTCCAAAGCCTCAACCTCCCTGAATTCACAACTATGACCCTTCTCTGCCTGCCTTCCCCCCACTCCAACTCTCTGTCCTCCACTCCCCCTTTCTTCTTCAAGTGCTCAACCCCCCCCCCCCCCACTTCCCACCCCAGGTCCAAGGCCCCACTTTGTTTTTCAAGTCCTCAATCCACCCCCTCCCAACCCCAAGTCCTTAAGCTTTCGCTCCACTTTCCCAACTCCCACCCCCCCCCCCCACTCTAATTTTGTGTCCTCCCCACTCTCTTCTTCAAGACCCCAACCACCCTCTCGCAACCCCATGGCTCTTCCTTTTTTCTTCAAATCTTCAACCCCCTCCAACCGCCAAGGCCTCAACCCTCCCCCAAAGCCTCAACCCTCCTTTAACAACATTGTTCCTTCTCTCCCCCACCTTTCATTGCTGCTGTGAACATCAGTCTGCTCTGCGTTCTTGCCCTTCCACGAGCATTGATGCATAAAAAATTTCTAAAAATCCAGTATTCTTTTATTATGCATGTCTTTATTAATATTAATTGTTTATTGATAATTAAAGTAACGCCACAAGTGCGGAAGATCATCTTCCATGTCATGCGATCTATAGGGGAGAGTGGGGCAAGATGATCCCTGTGGCATGATGATCACCCCCCCCTCTCACGACTCCAATAAAGTTGGCATTGGACAGTAGTGCCACTCAACGATCTATCGATTAACTACAATTCCACTGTGGAAGGCGCATGACGAGAAAAAAACGCTGCGTTCGTTTTATCAGAAAAACATCATTTTCCTCCTGAAAAAGAAAATTTTAGAATCATCGGTGAGTATGTATTATCTCTATGAATAAGTGTAGTAGGGATGGTGTCTGTATACAGGTAGATACATAGCTTATATGCCCATATTGTGTGTATGTTTTGCCTAGCTCATTGCTGTAATTTATGAATGCCAGACGATTTTGTAAAAATGGCGGCATTGGGGCAGGATGATCACTTGGTTATGGGGCAAGTTGATCAGGTGATCAGATGAAAATAATGATATTATTGAACGAGACTTTGTAATTACAAAAATAGATGGGAAAAAAGCACGATCAATTTTGTACATAGCGCATGTAGAGACAATCGATGACGATGGATATGAGGGAGTCTTTCTCCGCAAAGTACCTTCTCATGAACTTCGATCGACCTACGTTCATCGTGGACGAGACAGATTGTGGGACTTTTTCCAAGGAGGACATCGTTAAAACCTACCTCCACCCAAATTTTTAAAGGGAAGCCAGAGAAAATCAAAGCAACTGATATTCAAAATTGATCTCAGTCAGTGGGAGTTGCGAATTTAGACATTAAGACTGGAACACAAAGATAAATGACATGAAAATGGACGTTCGTATCCAGTTGTGTATGGGACAATGTTTTGGAAATATTATGTTGGTATCCTAGATGGATATATATAAATGAAGAATTATTTTCTGTTCATTAAAATTCTAACATATCGCTTATTTAGACTGTCCTCATGTTTCCTAAAGGACCATGATCATCTTTCCCCATAGTGATGATCGACTTGCCCCAGGGGTGGGGCAAGTTGAACATTTCAACCACAAATTTTGAATTGCCTTTTATAGACATTCATTGATCTCTAATATTCTCGAAATTGGGCAGTTACTTTTGGTGATAGATGGACTAACGAATGGCATTTGAATGGTGTTTGGCTGGCAAATCATCTGACGGCAAAACGGAAAAAAACAAAAAAGGGACCATCTTGCCCCACTCTCCCCAACAGGTCCCAGCGGAGTGTCTCTGTCTGTCCACACACCACGTTATCTTCTTCTTTTGCTGGCAACGTATTCCGCTCCCCAAAAACGTCTGTTTGCAGTTTTGAACTCCAACCCCTGCCCTCTACCTTCACCCGATTATCTCCCGTTGGAAAGGTAATCGTCGATTTAATATCACAAGTGTATGATCACCCATCCACACCAAAACTACCTTCCAGTCCTATCAATGTCAATGTACCCCTCTATCCCAAATGCTTATAGGTAGGTACCTGTCTAATTAAAATTCAAAACTCTGAACTACTACTGTGTGGAGGTTATTCCAGCTTATTAATGATATTAATGATAATAATCGTTATTAGCAGAGCCCGTCCCAGAAGGGATGAGAGAGGCTATTTTATTTAATTGGTCTGTATATCAGTGAGTGTGTGAGTCCACACACAGATTTACTGTGAAATACATCATCTTTTGTCAGATCTGCTGTAATCTCCATACACCGCCAATATTCTGCATTGTTAAATGCTCAGTCTTGTTCAATCTGTGACATAAACTGTGGAGAGCATTAGATATGATTGAGTCATGCCGTGCCATGCATGGTCTATTGGTCTTATTTCATGCTGCGGAGAAACACCAATCTTGCCATCCTTATCGGTGGTTCCTTGTTACCTTCGTATAATTTTGCATTGTTATCTTTTATTGGTTATTGTCAAGAGACAACAAAACACAAACAAATGATACTCATTCTGGAGAAGGTTAGTGAAGCTTTATCAGTCTCTTGCAGAAAACCATGCAGCATTGATGGAACTCAACAATTGAAGATGCGTCGACTAAAGTCTGCCATGCTGGTCAAATTTCCAAAGTCATGAATTCGACATGGAGTGATTTTCTTTCTTTCTTTCTTTTTTTTATTTTTTTAAAGGTGAAAATTAGAAAAAGGAGATCTATCGGATGTGCATCTATTTGGACCTCGTAACCTTGCTGGTTTATCCTACATGCTGCGCAGATGCTCATTAGACGAAGTCACACGTGCTGTGCTTCCAGCCACATGTCCCCTTATTGCTGTGTAATTACACTCTCTAATGATACAAGTCCACGCCATATGGGAATTTGATGCTGCTGGCACAATGCACTCGAAAAGTCACCTTTTGAGCACTTCAAAGACAATGGCTGGAGTCAACTGAATGGCAGGAGCCATTTTTGTTTGTGGTTGCTCTAATTTTATTTTGTGAGCAGGGAAATGTTAAAGACTAATAATAATGATGACATAATATATGAGTTCCATTTATTTATTTATTGTGTACATAGTTGAGGCTCATGGAACATCGATGCATGATGAGGCCATGAGGCTCATCAAATATTTTTATACCCACGTTGTAACCATCTCCTTACATTATTATAGGCCATTAAGGAGAAGGTTTATACCAATGATATAATGATCTTCCTCCACCTAATGTGCCTTTTGGGTGGGTTGTTAAGCTCTCGAATCATCATACTCTAATTCTGACTTACTTCAGTGTGTTTTCTGAGAACTGACTCTTTGTTTGTGTGCCTTCTATGCACTCCTGAACCACTGTATGAAATGAGTTGAAAAGTGGTAGTTATATTAGGGGTGTGAATGGGAAGGTTGTAGCGAGTAAAAACACATTATAATCCCATGAGAACGGGGGGGGGGGGGAGTGGACCCAAATTCTCCATGTAAATATGTGTGGCATGGAGCCATTCGCTGATGGGAGGAGCCATTTAAAGACATTAAAAGATGCAAGTTCTGGGGAAATATTCCTTCCTTAAAGAAGGGTTCCTTCCTCTTCTCCAATGGCTTGATTTCTGATCTTCAATTTGGTTTAAGACCAGGTCACTCTTCCATGGATATGCTGCTTCTGCTCTCCCAACAATGGATGGAGATCCTCAATGCCGGACATGAAATCAGAGCCATATCCCTAGACATATCGCGTGCTTTTGACACGGTCTGGCACCCTGGCCTGCTCACCAAACTCTCTTCTTCTGGTATCCAAGGCCATCTCCACTCATGGCTCGCAGACTTCTTCTGTCGCAGTCAACGTGTGGCCCTAAATGGAGTTCTTTCATCCCCTCTTTCTGTCCAGGCTGGAGTTCCTCAAGGTAGCGTTCTGGGCCCTGTTCTTTTTCTGGTTTTCATCAATGATCTCTCCGACTCTCTGAAAAATCTTCTTTATCTCTTTGCTGATGACTCCACCCTCTGCCGTACCATCTGTCATCCCTCACACCGGCATGCAGCAGCTTCTTCGCTCACTGCAGATCTGGATAAAATCACAAACTGGTCCAACACGTGAAACATGTCTTTCAATCCGGACAAGTCTCACACTCTCAATATGTCTCTCCGAAAGCACCGTTTATAAACCCACCCAATCCACTTTCGCAACAATCCTCTGGAAGAAGTCCTTTCTTTCAAGCTTCTGGGTCTCACTATCTGCCATGACCTTTCCTGGGAAAGCCACATTTCAAACCTCGCCTCCAAAGCCAGTCACCGACTGGGAATCCCCTGTCGTTCAAAGTCCTTCCTCAGCCCACCTTAACTCCTGACCACCTATAAAGCTTTTGTCCGCAGCCTGATGGAGTACTGCTCTCCCCTCTGGGCTGGTGCTCCTGCCTCCCACCTTTCTCGGCTTCACGCTGTGGAAACCAAGGCATTTCGGATCATTGGCATCTCCAGTGATGAGGCTGAGTCTTTGGGCCTCTCACTCTCTCACCGCAGGCTGGTCAGTGGTCTTTCTGTCTTCTACCGTCTGCTCTCCAGCCTCGCCCACCCTGCTCTCTAGGATTTGTCCCACCACATTTCCGCAGGGCGTTCAAGGTCCGCTAACAACCCCCTTCTGGTAAAACTACCAAAATCCCGAATCACTGCTCATCTTCACTCTTTCATTCCTCTTTTTTCCCGCCTTTGGAATAAACTCCCTCACTCTATTCAATCCTATTCTTCTCTCCATGCCTTCAAAACAGCTGTTCACCACCACCTCTTATCATCCCCCATCCAAATCCTGAATTTTTTCTACCCCCGATAATCCACCCAAGCCCACCTCCTTCAAATTCCCTGCTTTCCTTCCTGAAAGTCCCTGTAATGTTCATCTTGTTCCCTGCCCCATCCCTCTCCCTTCCACAGATCTAATGTCTCTGTTCCACATTGTTTTGTCCTTCCCACTCCCGCCCCTCTTGTCTCATGCCCCCCTTGCTGTGCGTTGTGTGTTAGCTCTCATACGAGCCTCGACAAGGTAGACAAAAAAAAAAAAAAAAACAAGTCTGAAGACGACAATGGTTCACAAGCGGTAGTTGACGATGTAGATTGTTTCAGAAGTCAAGGATGAGACAATGTGATAATTTTTGACCAAGTTATAAAAATGATCAACATGACGTGGTACGAGTGACAGGTTATTAGCTGCAAAATGTCGAAAACCCAGTTTCGTTCAACAACTTTCAAAATTTGACCTTTGCATAACCTTTAAAGGTCACAAAACAATGTTGAAGACATTAAAATAAGGAAACAGGATACGTGCTATAGCTTATTGGAGTTAGTTCGTCGAAGAAGGTCGACAACCCGGTTTGATTCCCACGACTTTGAAAATTTGACCTTTGTGGCCTTTAAAGGTCAAAGGTCAAGGATTATGACCTTTGGTGCAAAACTTCCTCTGGAACATTCCAGGAATAATATAATGTCATATAGGCTATACGGCATTTCGCACTCCTCGGATTATCCATACTTTGATGAAATCAGCTTAAAAACAAACTTGAAGGGAGCGAAACGGGCAAGGTGTTCGAGAAAGAGCAAAATGGTTTCAAGACTTTAGGTGGGGAATGACCTCAAGAGTATGCATAAAAAATATTGTCATCCGCACTCTCAAAGTTTGGGCGGTCGTATGATTTTTATGTCAAAATTCACAATTTTCTAAGTTTTTGACCTTGTGACCTTGACCTTGGGACGAAAATGAAAAATCGGACAATGACAAGTTTTAGATAATTCATTTTGCTATTCAAA
>NC_140968.1:48508085-48540585 GCF_056783735.1 Eptatretus burgeri
TCCCTCTGTAATTTCCACAGCTCTGCACATCACCCTTGTTCTTGAAAATCGGAACCAGTACACTTAATCTCCACTCCTCCGGCATCCTCTCACTTTCCAAGATTATATTAAACAATCTGGTTAACAACCCCACTGCCATCTCTCCTGAGCACTTCCATGCCTCCACTGGTATACCATCTGGGCCAACCGCCTTTCCACTTTTCATCCTCTTCATAGCAGTCCTCACTTCATCCTTACTGATCCACCCCACTTCCTGATTCACTATCTCCACCTCTTCCAACCTTCACTCTCATTTTCTTCATTCATCAGCTCCTCAAAGTACTTCATCCACCTTCTCAACACACTCTCCTCGCTCGTCAGCACATTCCCATTTGCATCCTTTATCACCCTAACCTGCAGCACATCCTTCCCAGCTCGGTCCCTCTGTCTTGCCAATCGGTATAAATCCTTTTCCCCTTCCTTGGTATCCAACTTCTCATACAACTCGTCATATGCCTTTTTCTTAGCATTTGCCACCTCTCTTTTTGCCTTTCGCCACCACTCCTTGTACTCCTGCCTACTCTCTTCATCTCTCTGACTATCCCACTTCTTTTTCACCAACCCCTTCTTCCTTATACTTTCCTGTACTTCTTCGTTCCACCACCAAGTCTCCTTATCTTCCTTCCTCTGTCCAGATGTCACACCAAGTACCTTCCAAGCTATCTCCCTCACCACTTCTGCTGTAGTTGCCCAATCATCCCACCCATCTTTACCACCATCCAACGCCTGTCTCACCTCCTCCTTAAATTCCACGCAACAGTCTTCCTCCTTCAGCTTCCACCATCTGGTCCTTGGTTCAGCCCTCACTCTCTTTCTCAACCTCACCTCTAAAGTCATCCTACAGACCACCAATCGATGCTGTCGAGCTACACTCTCCCCTGCCACCACCTTACAGTCACTAATCTCTTTCAGGTTGCATCTCCTGCTTAAGATGTAATCCACCTGTGTGCACTTTCCTCCACTCTTGTACGTCACCCTGTGTTCCTCCTTCTTCTTGAAATACATATTTACCACTGCCATTTCCATTCTTTTTGCAAACTCTACCACCATTTGCACTTCCACATTTCTCTTGTTGAGACCGTACCTAGCCATCACCTCCTCATCCTCTTTATTCCCTTCCCCAACATTCCCATTGAAATCTGCTCCAATCACCACTCTTACATCCTTGGATACACTCTCCACCACTTCATGTAACTCACTCCAGAAACCTTCTTTATACTCCATCTCACACCCCAAAAATTGGGGCATATGCACTGATGACATTCATCATCACCCCTTCAATTTCCAACTTCACACTCATCACTCGGTCAGACACTCTCCTTCCCTCCAATACCCTCTTGATGTAATCTTCCTTCAGGATTACCCCGACACCATTTCTCCTACATCCACACCATGGTAGAACAGTTTGAAACCACTTCCAATACTCCTAGCCTTACTCCCCATCCACTTGGTCTCTTGTACACACAGTATGTCCACCTTTCTGCTCTCTATCATATCAGCCAACTCTCGCCCTTTACCAGTCATCGTCCCAACATTCAGAGTTCCAACTCTCACCTCCACACTTCTACTCTTCCCGCTTTCCCACTGCCTCCGGACTCGCCTTCCCCGTCTCCTTCTCCTCCTTCGCCCAGCAGTAGCACAATTTCCACCGGTACCCTGCTGACCACCGGTAGCAGTGGCGGTCGTTGGTAACCCGGGCCTCGACCGATCCAGTCTGGAAATTCGTTTTGTTGTCCGCATAATCATTTGGCATAGGTTTTTACGCCGGATGCCCTTCCTGACGCAACCCCGGTCGCCTCATACGACACACAGGGAAATGGTACACCTATTCTAACCGGGGCATACACTTGCAATATATGTATGTATAGATTGCAAAAAATGTGTATATATCTTCTTCTTCTTCTTCTTTCGGCTGCTCCCGTTAAGGGTCGCCACAGCGGATCATCCGCATTATCCGCATATTGATTTGGCACATGTTTTATGCCGGATGCCCTTCCTGACGCAACCCTGGTCGCCTCTTACGAAACACAGGGATATATATGTGTGTATATATATATATATATATATATATATATATATATATATATATATATATATATATATATATATGTTTATATATATATATATATATATATATATATATATATATATATATTTATGTGTGTGTATATATATATATATATATATATATATATATATATATATATATATATATATACAAACATACATATATATATATATATATATATATATATATATATATATATATATATATATATATATATATATATATATATATACAAACATACATATATATATATATATATATATATATATATATATATATATATATATATATATACAAACATACATATATATATATATATATATAAATATATATATATATATATATATATATATATATATATATATATATATATATATATACATACACACACACACACACAGTACCAGTCAAAAGTTTGGACACACCTCCTCATTCAAGGGTTTTTCTTTATTTTTACAATTTTCTACATTGAAGAATAATTGTGAAGACATCAAAACAATGAAGTAACACATATGGAATTATGTCGTAACCAAAAAAGTTTGAAACAAATCAAAGTATATTTTATATTTTAGATTCTTCAAAGTAGCCACCCTTTGCCTTTATAACAGTTTTGCACACACTTGGCATTCTCTCAACCAGCTTCACAAGGTGGTCACCTGGAATGCTTTTAATCAAGGAGGTTACTTAATTAATCACGGAGCCAGAAGCCAATGGGTGGAGAGAGGCGGAGTCTGAAGTAAGTGGGCAGAGAAGGCGCTCTCTCTCCCACCCCTCTCCTCTCTCCCATCCCTCTCCTCTCTCTCTCCCTCTCTCCCACTCCTTTCCTCTCTTTCTCCCCCTCTCCCACCCATCTCCTCTCTCTCCCTCTCTCCCACCCCTCTCCTCTCTCTCCCTCTCTCCCACCCCTCTCCTCTCTCTCCCTCTCTCCCACCCCTCTCCTCTCTCTCCCTCTCTCCCACCCCTCTCCTCTCTCTCCCTCTCTCCCACCCCTCTCCTCTCTCTCCCTCTCTCCCACCCCTCTCCTCTCTCTCCCTCCCTCCCATCGCTCTCCTCTCTCTCCCTCTCTCCCATCCCTCTCCTCTCCCTCTCTCTATCCCACCCCTCTCCCTCTCTCTATCCCACCCCTCTCCCTCTCTCTGTCTCCCACTCCTCTCACTCTCTCTCTCTCTCCCACTCCTCTCACTCTCTCTCTCTCCCACTCCTCTCACTCTCTCTCTCCCACCCCTCTCCCTCTCTCTCCCACCCCTCTCCCCTCTCTCTCCCACCCCTCTCCCCCTCTCTCTCCAACCCCTCTCCCCTCCTCTCCTCTCCCTCTCTCTCTCATACCCTTCTCTTCTCCATCTCTCTCTCCCACTCCTCTCTCTCCTACCCCTCTACTCTCCCTCTCTGTCACTTCTCCCTTTCTCTCTCCCACTCCTCTCCCTCCTACCCCTCTCCTCTCCCTCTTTGTCACCTCTCCCTTTCTCCCACCCCTCTCCCCTCTCTCCCTCTTCTCCCTCCCTTCTCCTTTATTCACCTGTCAGCGAAGCAACGGGTTGTATTTGCTCATATGTATATGCTCTCAGACCTCAGTTTACGCCGGGGACACGTTCTTGAAAAGTACAACAGATATCAAAACATTGTTAATCAAAGCAATTTTTCTCATAAGGATTAATGAAATTAGGGGTGGGGTTCATATCATTAACTTTTCAACAAGTAAATCGATTAGTAACCTTCCGACAAAGTAAATTAGTTAACTTTCCAACCAAATTTATCCATTAACTTTCCAACCAAGTAAATGGATTACTAACTTTCTGACCAAGTGAATGGATTATTAACTTTCCAAACAAGTCTATCCATTACTAACTGTACTTGCTTGGAAAGTTAGTAAAGTCCTTGCTTAACATCGTCCATGTTAACACTATGACTGGTGTTGGCTTAATGGTTAGGGTAGTGGACTTGGGAACCTGAGTTCAAATTCTACTCGGCTGTTGAATTATTACCAGGTGGAGTTGATTGAGCCTGTCATCCTTCTGAGTTTGGCGAAGTCAGTACCAGCTTACTGGGATGATTGAACCATTAAAGTATACTGTGTCAGACTCATGACCTGTCCAGGATTGTGCCTGTCCTAATAACCCAGGAGGCTGCTTAAGGCGCTATCACACCTTGACGATTTAGCCAGCAATGGCAACGGATAAAAATGTATGTAAAACGTTGGCGTATGCTGAAATTTTGATGTTATTTTTAAAAGTTTTGGTCGTATTCATAACGTGTTGGTTGTTTGCATAACATATTAGTAACGGGCACAGAACGTTTCGTTGTCTTATAGATAACTTATACCAACGAATGCTTAGTCTGTTGTCGGCGTTCACAACCTATGCCCAACGATAGTTTAACTTAGGCATAGCGCGCTGCACATATCGCCGACGGACTCGTGGCGTAGCCTGTTAAAAACCTGCCGCACGCCGATTTATATCATAATCGCCTGTAAATTGGAAGTGTCAACATCGCAGTCACACCTTGACGATTTAGCCAGCGTATGCCTGACGTATGCAAAATTGGGCTAAAACGCTGGCACACGTCGAATACGGTATGGGTAAGTTGTGTATAGGTTAAGAGCACGCTGAAAAACGATGAAGTACGCTATCATATTTCGTGGTACGTTTAGTACGTCGTGAAATTTCAAGCATGCTGAAAATTTTACGACGTACTCGCCGTATGGCTCACACGTTCCGCTACGCTGGGAATAAGTTGTAGGCACGTTATGCGATCGTTGACACACGTCGACACAAGCTCCTTGTAAGTTACTCATAAGTCGAAACACGTCGAGGTAATGTTTCGCATGCCCGGAACTTATTTTCTCCGTCAAGGCACATTTTCTTTTTTTTCTCCTTGGCTCGGTGAAGGCACGTGACGAAATATCTGAAGTTGTTGTTGTTGTTGTTTTTGTTTTTTTTCAGTCTATCACGAATTTTAAAATATATTCGGACATTTGCTTTTAAGTTTCGACGTCGACATGACAATATCCTGAAAAAGAAAATATTCACAGAGGAAGAACTAAGAATAAGACATGAGCAAACTGAAGAGGCAATCGGACGTGACATAACGGCACGTGACGAAATATCGGAAGTTATTGTTGTTCTTGTTTTTTTTTAACGCTGCCAATACGCCATTATACGGTGGCTGTAAATTAGAAACACGTTCAGTAAGTTCTGTGGTTGTCCGGAAGACGTCGTTCAAATATGTCTACATACGTCAATATGCGTTGGAGGTACATTACACATAGGTTCAAAGCACATTGCTCATAGGTTAGAAATAAGTTTTGGGTACGCTAAGCATTACCTCGACGTGTTTCAACTTATGAGTAACTTACAAGTAACGTGCCTCGACGTGTGTCAACGATCGCATAACGTGCCTCGACGTGTGTCAACAATCGTGTAACGTGCCTACAACACGTTACTCATCGGTTATAGATAAGTTTAGGGTACGCTAATCATTACCTCGACGTGTTTCGACTTGTGAGTAACTTGCAAGTAACGTGTGTCGACGTGTGTCAACGATCGCATAACATGCCTACAACTTATGGCCAGCGTAGCGGAACGTGTGTCATACGCTGGCATACGTCGAAAAATTTCAAGCATGCAAAAATTTGAGGACAACCGCAAAGTACAACGATGAAAGTCAGCGTACTATGACGTATGGCAGTGTTTTTCAGCGTGCTCTTAACGTATACAAAACTTAACCATAACGTATTCGAGGTGTGCCGGCGTTTTAGCCCAATCTAACATACGTCAGGCATACATTGGCTAAATCGTCAAGGTGTGACAGGGCCTTTAGACAGCACCGATGCTCTGTGCACAGTATAGTCCCGATGGATGGGTGGATGGGGAAGTCGATAAGGCAGATTGCAAATTAATCTGTATCGTTGTGAACTCGAGTTCAGGATATAATATTTCTGATGATAAACCGATCGTTTGTTAGCATTGCCGTCTTGCAGGTCCAACAGAGCTGCATTTTGTGATACACTTCCACAGTGGGTCCTGTGCGTGCTTGACATTGCATCTTGGAGCCTGTCATCCACTTAAGTTCGCTTTACAGTCAACCTGACACCTACTGGTGGACGTTCTAAAACTCCAGGGCACAGGTGAACAAAAGTAGATGTTGCATGAAATAAATTTCCGTTTCCACATTTGCAGTGCAAAATTACTCATGCACATTCATCACAGTGTTTGCGCTGGCAAGAGATTGAGCAGTCATGCATGACTGCATGTGGTTCAGTGGACATAAACTTCACTCACTTAAATCTCTCCACACCAAGCTTGAACGTCCCTTCCTCTTGGAGAAATGCTCAACTTCAGAGGCACGATTCACGAACAGTGCAATATCCAGTCTGTTCGGTTATTTTAATTGGAGTGCCATAATTTATTGAGCATAATCTGCATGCCGTGTGGCAATTTACAGGTATTTGCCTTTACTTCAAGCCTATTCAAATGCAATACATGTGCTGCAGAAGCATTTTTTTAAGCCCTGTCAGTTTACCATGCGGCCCTGCCAGTTCCCTTCCCTGTGGGCCTTTCAGACAAGGAATAGATTTTTAATGCACAATCTTTGAATCGCCAGGGAAGATCTACAACCACCCAGCTTGATAAAAAAAAAAAATACATCTGAAGAGCAAGGGCCACTTTTTTTAGATTAGTAAGATTGGAACTGCCTCATTAATTGAATAAATGTCAGAACTGCTCAGCACTGAACTCATTATTTCAGACACTACCCTCATCAAACTGCTGTTATTGGCTCTAGCACAGGTCACAAACTTTATGATTGCCACAGTCTTTCAATATCAATCATGAGCATGTGCTCTGTATGCTCCTTCAGCATGGGGGTTAAAACAGACAAGTACATGTGATAAACTTTCAAATGTTTGCCCAAGCTGAAAGCTGAGTATAATAGCTTGAGGGAGAGTGTATTCTGTCCCTCTTTGTCTGCAGAGCTATCAAAATGTTATATGAGTAGCTGGTTGGTTCTACAAATCAGTACAGCACAAATTAACTTGGTGGTAATTAGAACCAAAAGATTGACAACAAATGCAGGACTTTTTAAATTTTTTTAAAAACTTTTCACACGGTGCAATCTCATTAGATTAAAGGATAACCTGTGACAGCTTTTGCTACCCAATAAGCTATTATGACAAGACCAAAGAAACCAGCATCAATGTGTACAATGGCTGTCATGAAGCAATGCACTCCTGGGAAAATACACTTCCCCCATGCTTGCTTCCATCGTGCAGTACCACAGACAGCTGGCTAACACACCAAAAAGCACTACCGCGTGATAATTTATATCAATCTATGTATAACCTTAACTCATACAATCGGAACAATGACATTGTCAAGAAGTATCAAAATGATGACACTGAAGGGTAAAACATGGCCTCCTTCCAAACACGATAACAGAATGGCAAGCGCGTGTCCAATTGATGTAAAAAGAACTCCAGGTGTTAAGCACCGACATCTGATAGATAGTGGGCAATGAATGTGGGGATTAAAGCTTTTTCACAGCTGCGCTGGACGCCGCCCTGTCAACATTGGTGACGTCGAATGACGAAGCACCATAAAATGGCCCAAGAGCTGGCTGTGTTCCATAAAGATGCTCATAGATTCTCATTAAGAGGATTTGTTTTGAGGCCAGGCAGACCGCAAGGCTGGCGCTTCTGAGGGCACTGAGGTGTCCGAGATTTACACCACCTGGCCCGGTCCAAGGCTTGCACTGCAGCACAAGCTTCTGGATGCCACATGGGTCGTGCAATGCATTGCAAAGCATGCAGACGGTGGAACATACGCCACCCCAATGCTCACCCTACATCACCCCCCACTAACCCTCTTCCTGCTGAACATACAATGAACTTGGTTCTGCAAAGCTCAATGTGAGTGACCGTGTGTTTTTCTGTGAGGGTAAAGCAAGCAGACAAAGTAAAATGGGCCATGTGAGAGAAGGGTGGAAATAATGATGGAAGGAAAGTGAGTACAGGGTTGTACAATTTGCCTGGTGTTGACTTAATGATTCGAGTGGCGTTCTTGGGATCTTAGGATCCTGAGTTCAAATCCCCCTCGGCTGTTGAATTAATACAAGGTGGGGTTGACTCTGCCTGTCATCCTTCCGAGGTCGGAAAAATGAGTGCCAGCTTGCTGGTATCCTGTGTCGGAGTGGCGACCCGTCCAGAATTGTGCCCAATAGCCAAGGAGACTGCTTAGGCAGCACCAACGCTGTTATGTGCACAGAGTTTTTGTCCCAAGGGATGGATTGATGGTTGTACAATGGTGATATTTCAGGTTATGTGTTGCTGTTTGTAACTAATACTTGGTACTTATGGTTTTTAGACTTGGTTTAACTACCAGTAGAAAATAGAGGAGCCCAACATAGTCATTGTTGAACCCCCACCCCTTCCCCACTGCTCCCCCTTTTCTTAAGACCTTGTACTAGAATTTACAAAACAAGCCCTGCAGGCCAACTCATCGATTTAAACTACTTCTCACCCGACATTTAAGGGGCATTTCAAGGAAAAAAAAATATATCAATAGGTAAACCAAGGATTCTTGTACTAAAGATCAATGGTCATTAAAAGTAGAAGTTATGCTTCCACTCACGTATACTCCACAGGGAAATCACAGAGAATTACTGGTCCAATATTGGAATACATGAACTTTGAGACTTTTCCTTGGCCATTTTGCTTGTAGCATTAAATTCAGAGCAATATGATATTACATTAAGCAGAAGAACATGACAATTGCTTGTCAGATGGATAAAGAAGCCCTGATCAATGTATACTGTAGGAACAGGCTTCTGTTTTGTTTCCTCCTTACATTGGGGAACCGTCTTCCTTGTTTTATGGAATAAAGAGGTGCGCGTTTGGCCTCATTAATTTGATGGTCATTATGGCCACTGGGTAATGTACATTCCACATCAGAAAATGTATAGGTTTACCATATTACATTTCATTCATGTACATGTAGCACTTGGTTGCTGGTATGCATCATTTATGGGACTTAGTTGTGTGGCTGATGTGGTACCCCAACTCCCCCCAACAAGTATCATGGTGGAAATTCAAGATTTGGCAATGCCACTGGCATGCAATGGCCTACTCTTTTTCAAAAGGGCATACAAAAATCAACTTGTGCTGTTCACGTTTGTTGTTGAACGAGACAATATGATACAATGATAAGACAGATTTTATGTTAACTGTCTGTTTTCCAAGCATTTTGAATAATGGTTTCAAAGTCATATGGAGCAGGAACGATAGCTTAGCAGGATGCACAACTGCCTTTGAGCTGTCGAACCCGGATTTGATTCTCAACCTAGCTTGAAACTGTCACCTGGTGTTTCTCATGAAGGGCAATGCATCGATGTGTTGATGTTAAGCCAGAGGACCCGTCTGCCTGCACTGGTCATCAATGGACATTAAAGATCCCATGGCGTCTTTTGTGAAGAGCAGGAAAATTATTGCCAGCACCATGAACAAATTTAAAATTCCTGCACCGAGTTATGCCTGGAAGGCAATGGCAAACCAACCAGTATTGTTGCGGGGCCGGGTATTGGTGGCGAGCACAACCGCTGGAGGGAGCAGTAGGGTCGGCTCCACCGAACACACTGGAATTGAGGTCGTGCCTTTTGGATAAGTCCGAAAGGCACGGGTCCCTTACTGGACCAAGAATCGCGAATAATTTGAGCGCGTGGGGTCGGGTTAATTGCCAAAGATCAATATACCGAATTACCCATGCGGACAAAGCTACCAGGGAATTCACACCCTCAACGGACCTCGAGCGGAACGAGCCGTTACCGAGCCCGAACCGTGTGTAACCCAAGCGGAGATTACCAAGGCCCGTCGGACCCGATGAACAATTTATGGCCTCGCTATTTCTCAATACTCGCCGTCCCAAGCCAATGGAAGAAACACAGAAGCGAGCTGGAACATTTAACAAAAGGGATATTTATTTATAATGGGGCAGGGGAGCACGCAAGAAGGCAGAGTTAACCGAATAATGAGGGAATAGCAATTTATGTACAAGCACTTATGCAGTTTTACTTAATAGACTGGTGCCACACACACACACACACACGCACGCACGCACACACACACACACACACACACACACACGCACGCACGCACACACACACACACACACACACACACACACACACACACACACACACACACACACACACACACACACACACACACACACACACACAGAAACGGACCCGTCAGGTCTTTATTGGAGGCCTCCAGCTTGAGGAAAGGCGAGCTGGAGGTCAGAGCCTATTCTCAGACCTCTTCGCCTCATGCGGTCTTCGACGATCCGGTGTGGCAGGACTCAAACCCACCACACAATTCCGCTCCAAGCCCAGGCAGGCGATCCTCGCGGGACAGGCTCACAGGCACACAGGCCACAAGAGAAGACGCTCTGTTGGCGGGACCCCAGGAGGGCGACGACTGGCTTCAGAAGACCACCAGATGTCCGAAGACCAGAAGACAACTCTCTACTCTCTGCCACTCTCTTGTTTGGCCCACGCGCACTTCTCTTATCCTCCGCTCGTACTCCCTCATTGGGCCGAGAGAACGCTCTACGCCCATATTTGGAGCCAAGCCAGAACGAAATGCTTGTGCCCATATTTGGGGCGAAGCCAGAGCGCAACGCTTATGCCCATATTTGGAGCGAAGCCAGAGCGCAACGCTTGTGCCCATATTTTGGGGTGAGGCTCGCACACCATCCAGAGAAACCCCGCCTAGCACACTGGACTCCGCCCACATACGTGCTGAGATGCACGCGTGCAATGGTGTCGGTGGATGATGGTGGAAGGAAGCGAAGGCACGTGTCATTGTCGTTGTTGTAGGTAATTTAAATCCTAACTATCAAAATAACTCACAGCACACGTACAATTAATGACCCATTAAACATAAGATGGGACCCTAACTAGAAACACATACTGATATAGCTGATCTATAGGACCTGGCTGTTGTGTGCAGTAAGCTTCCAAATTTGCAACAGTATAACCTGTGCCCAGGAATTGGTGTGGCAGCACCGATGCTCTCTCAAGATCGAGTTTAGCACATCAAAGATGGGGCTGACAGGATGGCCTAGGCTCGAGAGGTACGTACATTCGCTTCTAAGCCATTTACCCTGGGTTAAAATTCTGACCCTGCGATAAAAACTGTCATTCCGTTGTTTCATAGGCCTGGTGATTTATCAATGTCTGTCTTGTACCTCGGATGGATGTTCAACTGGCATCCCATCTGCTGACAATAGTTGGTGAATGTTAAAGATTCCCATGGCGTCCTTTGCGAAAAGTAGATGAACTGTTGTCAGCACCATGGCCAAGTTACAAATTCCTGTCCTATCTACTGCTGGGAAGACAATGGAAAACCACCCAATAACCCTTGCCCAGAAACCGTTTTGGCAGTACTGAACCTGCCTCCAGGCGGAACACCACAATACAAATCCATCAATGATGATGAAAGCCATATGAGAAAAATCTTACTGACAACGAATAGGAAATGTGCTTATAAAGTGTATCAAAGCTGGCAAGTCATCTATGACAAAAACATAAAGCTGCTGAAGATTAATATGGAATATAAGAGCATCCTGCAAGGATAAGATATGTTTCTGCAACAAATGCCGCAGAATCGACCAAATTTGCAGTTGCAATTCATTTTTGCTTTTTCCCTTGTTGACTATGGAAACACCAATGACGCAACTCCTTCCAATACATGATGCAATAATAGGACACATTCCACGTAGTCTTGGGATATATATATATATATATATATATATATATATATATATATATATATATATATATATATATATATATATATATATATATAATCGTACTAATAATAATATAATGAGGAATAAATATAATGCAAAAAGAACATGGGCTAGGTCTACGAACAGCAAATTTGATTGGCCTTGATGACGTAAAACGCTGTAATATATTGCCAAGTACTGCTAAAGGCAAGGGTTTTAAAAGTGGCAAAAATGTGATTTATGCTCTGCAGCCTTCTAATATATAATGCAATTAAAATAAAATGGAGACCTTAAAGGTCATAGAAAGAAAATCCGGAAGTTTATCGCTGTTAATGCAGAATCTTTTACACCACCTTATTTAACATGTAACATTAGATCTTTGTGGCTGTTGTATGGGTCCTCTATGACATCCTGATAAACAGTGAGTTCCCTGTTTGGAATGATTTAATTTTGTTTGACTGTCAGACAGGCAGACAGAATAATTTTTTTTTAATCTTACTCATCAATGCACATGCAGGATTGGAATGAATTCAGAGCCAAAGTACTGCGAAACTGCAGTTTTGTTTTCCGATTCATGTTCCGATTCGTGTTGAAAATATAACATTAGACTGAAATTAAGTTGTTCCTCCATCATAAACTGACATTTGTAGACACACAGATAGACAGACAAGTGAACCAATTGCTTAACCCCACTTTTCACTTCGTGAGCATGGGGTAATAATTGTTAGCTCCGCCACCGAAGGTGAAGGAGGTTATGTTTTCACCCCTTTCTGTCTGTCTGTGTGAACGATATCTCAAAAAATTGTGGATGGATTCGGACGAAAGTTGGTGGACAGGATGGGTGTGCCGCAAGGACAAATTGATAAAATTTGGGGGAAGATCCGAATCTGGATCTGCATATGGGAATTATTTAATTTCACAAGTGTTTCTTCACCATTGAGAGATTGGGCCAAAAACGATATTCAGAATGTTGTTGTTCGTCTTTCGGCTGCTCCGTTCGGGGTCGCCACAGCGGATCATCCGTCATGAACCGCATACTGATTTGGCGCAGGTTTTACGCCGGATGCCCTTCCTGATGCAACCCTGGTCGCCTCTTGCGACACAAGGATATGGATTGGGTTTCGCCATGATTCCGGGCTGCCCTACACCCTCTCATAGCACGGCCCAGCACAGAGCCCCCGTCCTCAGGCGATCCTCCAACCCAAGCCTCCGAGTAGCCGAATTACAGGTGCACGCCACTACACCCGGTAAAAACGATATTCAGAATGATATTTGAAAAATGTATTGGTTCAGATATGTTCTTGTGGGTCAGGCATTGCATGGCAGAGGTATGCGCTCTACCGAGTGCCCTTCTAGTTCATAAATCATTCATGTGGAGCGAACTTATTAACTTGAAATAAATTTTGCTTGATTTTAAAGATAAATACAGTATTGTATTTCTATTGATCTTATAATGTGTTAGTTCGTGACCAATATGATCTTGCCTGATTTTACTGCAAGATCATAATGTTTTATACTCTTGATCAATGGTATGGCTTTATTATCTAGGATGAGACATCCGACCACACTATGGACTTAACTCAAGAGATGGGTTACTGTATGTATTACAGTTCTGTGTTACTCTAAAGGATGATGCAATACTAATGTGTGTTTATGGAATTAAATACTGAATGTCATTAAAATAGTAGTGGCAAAATATATTTCTCCAATTTTATTTATTCTTTGTTGGACAGGAATTGCCTGAGTGTGTGTGTGTGTATGGAGCCAAACTGGACAGGTTTGTTTAAACATGTACCTGGAGACAACAAACCCTGGAATTTTACAGGAATTACAAAAGATATTTCAACAAATTAAAGTGTTTTTTTTTTCATGAATGAAGAAGTGTTTTGGTGAATGAAAAAAAGGTTGTGAATAAATATGTCTCACTGTATTATGAATGATACTTTGCCAAATAGGAGGATGTACAGTAAGGCTCATTCCATTTTCCATGATTCTTTCATTATTCATACCCCTTGAGGCTTTCCTTTTTGGGCTCCAGATATATGATCTTTTTTGAGGGGGGGTAGGGGGGTTCAGCAAGGAACCACAAATCCAAATAATTTACACATTTCTTGTAACTGGCCAAAGCAGTTTCTTCGTGTTGTTATTTCAGAGAAGGATTGATTAATTGGTTTATTGTTGGCTGAAGAAGCAATTTCATTGCCCGATTTCAAAATTAGAAAGTAGATACTGATCGATCGATGAGTTAGTGGTGCTTAGCAGATATCTGTAAGTTGGAGATCTTCTATAAAATTGTCACGTTTAATATTCGCTGTTCTTTGCTGACATACATTCAAAGAAACATCCTTTCTCTGCATGACGAAGTATCGAAAATAAGATATCCCTTGACAATGATGTGTGCATTGACAGCCAAAACGAGAAGCATTCAATTGGTATCATGTACCTCCGCTAGTAGGTTATCTGAACTGTAATTCTGTCTTTGATCTTCAAATGGGAAAAATCATTATTATAGAGACGTCATCATTACCTCCATCCATGAAGGTTGATGGAGGTTATGTTTACACCACTGTTTGTTTGACTCTGAGCAGGATATCTCAAAAAAGTTGTGGACGGATCATGACAAAACTTGGTGGATGAGTTGGGTAGGTGACAAGAACAAGGCAATTGGGTTTTGGTTTAGGTCTGAATTCAGATCCTACCTATCAGTGCAATACAAAACATAAACTGTTCAACCTGGTGGAGGTATATGCTCTACCGAGTGCCCTTCTAGTTTTGTATGAAACACATGGCCTCAGGTTTGGTTCTTTGCTGGGAGTGCGGTTGTGCCTCTGATGAGGTGCAGTCTGTAGATTCGAGTAGGAATCTGGTATTCTGCCAGAGTGCCAGCAATAACTGCCTTACTCTTCACAGATTCTTTGGGACTTTAACGTACACTAACTGATTCTAACAGATGGGACACCCAGGTTAACATCTGATAGATAGCACACACGTTGATGCCTCGCCCTGCATACAAAACACCAGGGTGAGTTCATAAGCTGGGTCAAGATTGGAGCCAGGCAAGACATCTTTGAAGCAAGTGTGTCTGCAATCTTGCCAACCCTATACTACTTTTAATGTGCTACCAGTAGGAGTCGCTGGATGGGTAAGCACGCTTTTCAGTTTTTTACATTGATTGAATACACCGTCCCACCTGCAATTATGGAGATTTAAAAAAAAAAAAAATCCCAGAGTGTTGTGGGCCCAAACTATGATCAGATATAGCCTGCTTGAAGCTTAAATCACTTACGTTTTATGGGATAACATCTTCAATGGAAGTAAATAATTTGTATATGGTACGTTTACTCAGTGAGTACTATACGATCGATAGATTAAAAAAATAGAATCATTACATCAGATCATTTTCGAATATTTCAATTTACATACTGACATGAAAAAAATACTGCATTGAGAACGGCGCTCTGTAGAGTGTACCCACTGTAATGTATCCCACTGATAGGTGGGATCTGGATCCGAACATGAACCAAAATTGAATCGGCTTGTTCTTGTCACCTAACCAACTCATCCACCAAGTTTTGTCATAACTCGTCCACAACGTTTTGTAATATTATGCTACATATCGTTTTTGACCACATCTCTCAATGGTGATTGAAGAATCACTTCAAAAATTAAATATACCATCAGAGATGGGGAATCCCCCGCCATTGAATGAAAAAGGTCATACATATTCCAGATAATGAGGGAGGTGAATTGCAAACAAGACACCATTTGGTCATCATCTCGAAAAAGTTCCCCAGGGGTGAGGAACGTCGTAACCAAAAATAATTGAAATCAGATAAGCGGTTTTCCATTTATTACAAAAATATTTTTTTTCAAGATGGCCGTCCCAGTCGGCCATCTCGGATCCGGCCACGCCCAAAATCAATAGGGTTCTTCCTTTTCAGGTGGTACATGTGTGACTCAAATTTCAAATCGATATGGCGAACAGTTTATGAGTTATCACACTCACAGCTATAAATGTAGACGCCCGGACGGAGGAACAGCCGGACGGACAGCCGGACAACCCTGGTGAAAAATTCTCGTATCCAGATCTGAATCTGGATCTTTACCAAAATAGAATTGATTCTTCCTTCTCACACACCGAAGCTGTCCAAGTTTTGCCCGAATCCATCCACAAATTTGTGAGATGTCATGCTATATAAATCATTTTTGGCCTATCCTTTCAATGGTGAAGAATCACTCAAAAAATTATCGGATTCAGATCTTCACCAAAGTCTAATCATTTAGTTCCATCACACACCCAACATCTCCACCAAATTTCATACAAATCCGCCCACAACATTTTGAGTATATAAATGAAGAAATTATTTAAGGTGGTGTGATGATAACGATGATGGTGAAGTGTGTCTACACTAATAAATATCAGTGTGTGTCTCCTCCATAACTCCAAAACCATGAAACCAAGCAGCCTGAAACTTTGTATGCCTACTAAGGGAACTCCAAGGAAGTGCCTGAGTGAAAATCGGGTGCTTGGGTTAAAGAAAACACTCCTTTTGAAGATAATTAATGACCTTATTTAATTATATCCTTTAACAGGTGCATCCTCGGACACCTCACCGGGGTCTTAATTCTCCATTTTGTTTGGCCTGCTCAACAATGCCTTTACTTGGAACAGGCCGCAACGATTTCTTAACCATAAAGTTTGTTTTTCTTCACATTCCTCACTTATATCGTCGAATGTCTGTTCATCATACCTGCAAGTTGCTGAATACATTGCCATGCTTATAAACGCCCGGAGACATCGGCGATCATGGCTTTATTTCATTTCCGCACGTGCCATCACCTTGAGAATCTCCTCAACTAAACCGAATTACAAAATGTAAGATCCAGAATTCAACGTAGCAGCAGTTCCAACTGCTGCAAAGTGTTCATTTGTCCACTTCGGATATTGCTTGGGAGCTTCCAGGTTAATGGGTTTATATGACTGATCGGCAATCGGTAATCACTTTCGCCAAGCCAGACATTCTGTTGGAGTGCTTGCTTGAGTGCTTAAGCCCCATTGGCAAGTGCTCACCAAGCTGCTTAATTGTTAGTTTTAAAATCACCAGAAGTAAGACCCGTCACCTCGCTGATGCAAATACCAATCTTTGCGTAATTGCTAAAAATAAAAAATAAATAAAAAACGGAATAAAAATGAACTTTCGCCCTTTAAAAGTTGTGTGAAAAAAGTGTTGAAATATCAGCTGCTTTTTCGTATCCTTACTTTACCTGTGTTGCAAGTAGAGCAATGTGCTTTGTGATGCTTTAAAAGGCAGTGTATAATCAGCGATAAGGACAAAAGAAACGGTTCAAAGACTCGTACTGCAACATCATGGACAGTGTGTGTGTGTGTGTGTGTGTGTGTGTGTGTGTGTGTGTGTGTGTGTGTGTGTGTGTGTGTGTGTGTGTGTGTGTGTGTGTGTGTGTGTGTGTGTGTGTGTGTGTGTGTATCTCGCCGTGTTACCATGTTCACTTGTGCAATCGCTGCTTCCCGAGGCAATGGAAACTTCATCTCTGAAGTACACAGGGGATGCTCTGCAGGAATCTATCTCCTGTACATCTGAGGGAGGTAAGACATGTTCAATCATGAGAGCAATGCATGCGTTCATTGGACGAAGAATATTGTATGGAGAAAAACCATCTCTGAAAGAATTGCTCAGTTGATCTTATGTGTCATTCTACTTTCATTCAACTCATGAGTGCACCTCAAGGTTGAAGAATATTCACATTACCTGACATAAAAAACAATAACACCTGTGTACAAATTGCACATGCATTGTATAAATAGAGAAATGTAGATGTAAAATCGCGTGTGCTGGCAGGATAGCTTAGAGATTTGCACTTTCTCCTTTGAGCTGCCTTGCCTTTGTTGGAATCTCTCGGGTTTGAAAAGATATCTCACGTCGCCTTTAAAATGCCATCCTGGTTGTCACCCCGGTGTTTCGCATGCACGGCGATGTATCAATGGTTTCGCCATCCATCGGATGGACGTTAAATGGCAAAGCCATTTGCTACCGGAGCACTCACTGTTCGTCTCTGCTCCTATCATGTCTTTCGCCAGGAGTAGGCAAGTGAACACTGGCACACTGGACAGGTCCAAATTCTTGCTACCTTCTCTTTAATTTTATTTTATCTTAATTTTTTTGCATACAAATCGAGCCTCATGGAAGAGCTAAAACATAGAACAGATCACAATGCAACAGAACAAAAGAACAGCAGAAGGAGGGGAAAACACCAACAGCAGGGCTGAGGGACAAAATAGACGGACACAGACAAACAAGGGATGCGGGTAAGAATGAGAAGTAGGGGAGGACGCAGGGTGTAGACAAGATGGATACAGAAGCTAACTCTCAAGAAGAAAAAAGTAAAAATTTGGAAGAAGGTGGGCTTGGGGGTTTGGAGGGCTTCTATTGAATGTACTTAAAGATGCATGGGCGGTTCAGCAAGAAAAAAATTCAGCAAGTGAATGTACTTCCAGGTGCATTCCGGTTTCCACTGGCGTTTTCTAACAGTGATCAAACTCACAGCTAGCCCCAGACGCAGTAAAGCATGCAGCTCGCTAGCCGAAACATGAGACCTCTGACCCTACTATTAGGTTTCAGCCTTCGTGACCTCCAGGAAACCTCCAGCCCAAAAGGCAAAGGTCAGAGGTTGAGACACAAGTCAAGTATGCACCCAGACTGGCCTGTATGTCTGATGTTCTGGCCGAGTGTATATTAATAGAAGAAGCAAGTAATTAGGATTCCTCCTCCTTTTTCTAGTTCTTGAAATTTCCCATCATTTATCCTCGCTTGCTTGAATGACCGAGTTGTGACTGCAATGTCTTTCAAATTATTATTTTTGAAAAGCAGTATATTTATTGACAAATATTAATTTCAAGCAAATATTTTAACCACCAGTGTATCAATATGCAAGCATAAAATCATGTTTCCTTGCTTTGTCAACTCTTCATGCAAGAGACAGCTGAGAGCAGTTATTGCACTACGCAGGACTGACAGGATGGTGCAGAGGTAGTGCACTTGCTCTTAAAGCCATAAAGCATAGCTTTGATGCCTGACTCAACTCTAAACTGCAGCCCTGGTGCTTTTTAGGCAGGGTGGTGCTTCACTGACTGTGTTGTTCTTCGACCTAATATTATGCCAGCTGTACTATTTGATAAAATTCAGTTGTGTACTCCCACGTTTTGAAAAGAGTAATTGAATAGAACATGTCGTGCCAATACCCCGGTGGCCTCGCGTGTCTTGCCCTGACCTTCCCTGACCACTGTTGGGAAGAGCATTGGCAATCTACCCTGTGTACTCTCTGCTTCTTGAATTTTTGGCAGTGTCAACTCTCTGGAAAAAGCACAGCCTTGAACATAATCTCTTTGCATTGTAGATCACCAGACTTGGTGGCATGATGGCTCGAGCATCTGCTCTGAATTTGGGATTTTGCACCCGACCCTGGCTGAGTCATAACAAAAAAACTTTTAAAATGGGAGGTGCTGCTTCCTTGCTTGATGCTCAGCATTTAAAAACAATAGAGCACAAACAAACAACAGTAGGTTGGCAACAATTGTACAGGCTTGATAGGCCAAATGGACCTCTCCTGTGTTGTAGTTCCATGGAAGAGAGCTCTTATTATTTGTTATGATTGCAAATTTGAGTTTGTAAAACTACAAACTAAAATAAAGTCTATATGTCATTGTCATTAAAGTTTTTTTTTGTGGAAATGCTCAGTCAGGATCCAGTAAGAATAAGCAGTTAAAAAACGACATTTGCAGCTTTTCTCTTCCACATATCTGAGGCTGTCGTTGCGTTTAAAACTCCCACTGCATTTCTCGCATTCACTGAACTAGGACCACAGAATGAACTGTGAATGAGATGGATCTAGAGATTTATGGTTTTACAGCCTGCCTGGCTCCAGGCAACGGACTTTATATGTGATGCGAGGTCAGATGTAGAAAAAAAAAACTGTGGGATCCTTTGTATGAAATTTAGAGGTTCAGTGTTTCCTATCTATGTTTCCTATCTAGCATGCTGTGTCTTCAAATAAACATACAGAATATTAGATCATCAAAGAATTCATGCTCTGTGTCCTCCTACCCGTCCCCTTGCTTCGATTCTTCCATTCGCCCATTGTTACTCCAAGTGTCCCTTCACACTGCTGTTGGTGTATTTCCACCCTTTCCACCATGTTCTTTTTGTTCTGTTATGTCTGGTTCATTCTGTGTTCTAGCTCTCCCACGACCACGAGCTTCAACTTTGTATACCCATCCGCAGGAAAAGGCCTACGTTTTGTTGTATTATCTTTTCTCCATTATTAAATTTACAATGATGATCAATGTCCACAACATAGCAATCTATGTAACTCAAATCTGGGTACGCTTGTTTGGTCCATTATGAGCTCGTGATGCTGGGATCCCAGGTTAAAGTTCCATATAGTGTTTTGGTTTGTGAATTGTTGATAAAGGTCCTTGTCCAAATGTCTGAGTTTCTTCATTAGCCTCAAAAAGTGTATAAAAAAGTTATGTGGGGCGAACCTTTCCTCGTCAGAGAGGTCGTAACAGCTATTGTTAAACTTGCTACGGGCCTGATGTAATGCCTAGTGATGTGTTCGAAATTTAAACAATACATATGCAGATAAGTAATGTAACTAATCATTCTGACCGATTTTACTGCACATATTAAAAAAAAATGAGACTAATGTTACCAAATATCCTGATTGTTAATACTAACGAAACAAAAGCAACATTGGAAACCAGACACATTTTAATAATAGGTATACCAACAACAATTTTAAAGTAACTTACCTAATGTAACTTCAGAGATTGCTTCTTTTGATGAGTGCCCATATTTGAGGGAACACTTGTTATTGTTAAGTTGTTTTTCTGGTTCTTGAGCGGCGGCGGCGGCAGTTCCTCTTCAGGCTCTCTTCTGACTTTCTCAAAGACAAGTTTTCCGGTCATTTTTGTCACGTTTTTACTGTCATTTTGTTATCTCTGTGTTTACTGTGTGTTTCGAGTTCAGTCTTGTGTTAAAAATCGTGCTAATTGTTGAGGTTTCGTTGTCTTTTCTTATCGGCTTTCCTTGAGGCCTACCCTTCTTCCCGTTTGTGTGCGCGGTCGCGTTTATTTGCATTTTCTTCTTATTGCCAACAGTTTTTATTTTCTCCACTTTTCCCTCCACCCTCCTTCTATCACCCTCAACAATACCCTCTGTTTGATGTCTTAAAATATAAAAAATACAACCAAAAATACCTTTTCTCTCACATAATACCCCACGTAATGACATAACTTCCTGTACCGACTCTTCCATCTCCTTCTGCCGATTTACCATCTTCTACTTTTGCAAACCCACATTCACCATACACCTTCACAATTTTTTCTTCAACCTTTCCTTTACCTAATATTACTTAACCTTATAAAAAAAAATATATTTATTATTTTGATCTCTCACGTTACAACTCCCGTAACTACGTGTTTCTCTTTCCCGTCTTCTTCTTCCTGTAACTTTCGGCGAACTACCAGCTTCCTTCTCCGTTTGCTGAACCAAATTCACCAAACACCTTCATGATTTTTCTTCAACCTTTCCTTTACCTCATCTCACGTAATCTTTATCAAAAAATTAAAAAATTAAAAAACTGTCTTAAAATGTTTGAACTTCCTCTTTCACACATGTGGTTCTCGGAATTGTATCATAATTTGACTCTTTTTCTTCTTCAAAAGGCTGTTTTCGATTCGACCTTTCCTTCATCCCATGTCGAGAAAGTCCAACTGTTACAACGTTCCTTTTCTCCATTCTCTTAATTCACCTTCATTGCATCCCTCACATAATGTCTTTAATCAAATCTCTGACTTCGAAATGTTAAAAATCCGAGTTTGCAATGCATGTTCATGTTCCATCAATCGTCCTTTTTTTTTTTTCCAACTTTAGTGTCAATTCACCCCACCTCCTTATATCTACCTCCCCCTAACCCCTCACCTGTTATACCCTCTCCTTACCCCTCCCATCTTGCCCCTCATCCTACCTCTGCTCTTGGCACCTCTTCACTGTCTTCTGTTTCAGTATCAGCTCCTCCTCTCTTGTTCCAAACTGTGTGGTGTTCTAACATCTGTGGGCTCCATTCCAACCAAACAGATATCTCACTTTCTCAATCAGTACACTCATCACCACAATCATGCTGCTTCCTTCCTCTCAGCACACCTCTCACTCTTCCCAACCCCTCAAATCTTGTACATCCCCGTGCCCGCTCCCTTCTTCACCATACTTACACCAAGTCTCATCCTTCCCCTCTGCCCACCTCACCCATCGCTCTCCTGCAGCTTGGCCGTGCCTGCTCTCATCGTCTCCCCTCCCTCTCAAAGCAACCTTTACACTCTTCCCCCTCCAAGCTTCCATCTCACCTTTCTCAAAAACTCCCTGCTCACCCTTCTCCCTCAACCCTCCCCTCACTCCCCCTTTCCAAAGTTGCCCCACCTCACATCCACAAAGCTGCCTCCTTCCCCCACCCACTCCCTTCCATCTCATCACTCCACATCCTTCAATCTTCAACTGCAATCTGCCCCCTCTTTTATTACTCCCCACTGCACCTCAACTGATCACCACCAAGCCTTTTCTCCTCCTCATCCTGCCCTCTCCCCGAGCTCTCTGCAATCCCCCACACTCTTTCAACAACTCTCCTTACCTCCACCCCCTTCCTCGCTCATCCAAACCCCCCCTCCCCTGCACCCAAAAGCTCCTCCCCTTCTTCTTCCTGAACAGTGTGGACCTCAAACATTGGGGGCCTTTGCTCAAACATGACATCTTTCCATACAGGTTGCCACTAACAAACTGGACATAATCTGCTTAACAGAAACTTTCCTCCTTAAAGACGTCTCTGACTCCCTAGTATCTCTCCCCGGTTACTCCCTCCTCCGGTATGACAGATCTGAGCCTCGTCCTGGTGGAGGAGTTGCTCTCTTCATCAAAGACTCTATTCCTCATTCACCATGCACTGCCCTCTCTTCCGCACTCCCTCAGGAATATCTCTGGCTACGGCTTCCCCTCCACTCCCACCTCGTGTTTATATGAGTGTTGTACCATCCACCAAACAGTGATGACTCCAATTACACCTTGCTCGCCGAAAACATGGACCAATTTCTATCCTCTCATCCCAACTCTCTCTTCCTCATCTGTGGTGACTTCCATTGTCATCATGACAGTTGGCTAGGTGTGGGTACCTCTCTCACCTTCCATGGCACTTCAGCAAAAGACTTCTGTGACTCATTGGGACTGACATAATCTGTCAACTTCTCGACCCGTATCTCAACCAACGGTACTCAATCTCTTTTGGATCTGATTTTGATCAATTTCCCTGAAAATATTTGTTGTTCTTCCTCCACTCCAATCAGTTCATCTGACCACATGCTTGTCGAAGTAAACATCTCTCTGGTTGTTATTAGAAATCACTGACAGGGACTTCAAGCAGCCATCAAAACTTCTAGACTCGTCTCCCATCTCTTCTCGTCCTGGGAATTCTTTCAAAGAAACTTGCTCTCTCATGTACAGATTTATCCCATCTCGTCTTCAGTTGTCCTACCCTTTCTCTTGCGCCTGGTACACTGAAGCTTGTGGCAAGGCAGTTGTCCTGAAACAACTTGCCTCCACTTCATGGAAGGCAAATCCTGCTGAAGGCAATCTCAGTTCCTTCCACAAAGCTTGGAACAAGTGTGTATCTACCCTCAGGAGAGCTCGGAAACATCTTTCCAATCTCAAGTCTGTACTGTCAAACCTGTCTCCCTCCTCCACATCTTGGTGGCATCAAGTTAAGTCTATTTCTGTTGTATGTTCCCCCTCCATCCCCTCCCTTACCTCAAATGGCCGCACAGCTGACACTACACATGAAAAGGCTGAATGACGAAACTCCGTGTTTGCTTCTAAATCTTGTGTCCCAAACCCATCGCTTTCTCTACTCACCTTACCCAGTTGCACCCAGCAGTTCTTGGACTCTGTGTCCTTTTCTCCTGATAAGGTGGAGAGTTTGCTGTCAAACCTCGACTCAGATTCTGCAACCGGTCCCAGCGGGATCAGCCCACATGTCCTAAAAACATGCTCTGCTGCTCTTGCTCACCCTCTATTTTGCTCAAGGTCATCTGCCATCTGCTTGGAAATCAGCAAACATTACCGCTCTGAATAAAAAGGTAGAAAACAGATCCCTGCAACTACTGACCAATCAGCCGTCTCCCAATCATCAGCAAGGTCATGGAATCCATCATTGCTTCTGACATTAAATCGTTCCTCTTCTTCAATGGCTTGATTTCCGATCATAAATTTGGATTCACCCCAGATCACTCTACCTGGATATGCTGCTTCTGCTCTCCCAACAATGGATGGAGATCCTAAATGCCGGACATGAAATCAAAACCATCTCCCGAGACATATCACGTGCTCTCAATATGGTCTGGCACCCTGTCCTGCTCATCAAACTCTCGTCCAATGGTATCCAAGGATATCTCCACTGAAGGCTCGCAAACTTCCTCTCCTGTTGCAGCCAATGTGTGGCTCTTCATGGAGTTTTCTCATCCCCCCTTCCTGTCCAGGCTGGAGTTCCTCAAGGCAGAGTTCTGGGCCCTGTTCTGTTTCTGGTTTTCATCAATGATTTCTCTGACTCTCTGGAAAATCCTCTTTATCTCTTTGCTGATGAATCCACCCTCTGCTGTACCATCTGTCATCCCTCAGATCAGCAAGCAGCAGCCTCTTCACTCTCTGCAGATCTGGATAAAATCACAAACTGGTCCAACACATGAAACATGTCTTTCAATCCTGACAAATCTCACACTCTCACTACGTCTCTCCGAAAGGACCATTTGGAAAAACCCCCCCATCCACTTTCTCAACAATCCTCTTGAGGAAGTCCTTTCTTTCGAGCTTCTGGTTCCCACTATCTGTCATGATCTTTCCTGGGAAAGCCACATTTCCAAGCTGGCCTCCAAAGCCAGTCACCGACTGGGCAACTTCCGTCGTTCAAAGTCCTTCCTCGGCCCACCTGTGCTCCTGCCCACATACAAAGCTTTTGTCCGCAGCCTGATGAAGTACTGCTCTCCCCTCTAGGCTGGTGCTCCCGCCTCTCACCTTTCTCGGCTTCACGCTGTGGAAAACACGGCTTTTAGGATCATTGGTATCTCCCGCTATGAGGCTGTGTTTGGGTCTCTCACTCTCTCACCACAGGCAGTTTGGTGGTCTTTCTGTCTTCTACCATCTACTCTCTGGCCTTGCCCCCCTGCTCTGTGTGAGATATGTCACACCCATATTTCCGTAGGGAGCTCAAGGTCTGCCTACAACCCTCTTCTGGTAAAACCACCAAAATCAAGAATCACTGCTCACCTTCACTCTTTCATTCCTCTATTTTCCCCACTTATGGAACAAACTCCCACACTCTCTTCAATCCCATTCTTCCCTCCAGGTCTTCAAAACAGCTGTTCACCACCACCTCTTATCTTCCCCCATCCAAAACCACGATCTTTTCAACCCCCGTTAATCCACCCCAAACCCACCTCCTTCAAATTCCCTACTTTCCTTCCTGAAAGTCCCTGAAGTGTCCATCTTGTTTATTCTGTGTACCCCACCCCATCCCTCTCCCTTCCACAGATCTCATGTCTCTTTTCACCACTGTTTTTTTCCTTACCTTATCACCCCTCTTGTCTCCTGCTCCCCTTGTTGTACGTTATGTGTGTGAGCTCTCATTGGAGCCTCGGCAGTGTATCCAAAAACAAAAAAAAGTTATCATAGCGATATAAAATGCTGAACAACATTACATCACGCAGGTCGGATCAAAGCTTGCCATGAGCCGCATCTGGCCCGCGGGCCGGAGTTTCCCCATGCTTAAGCTCGACAAAGGAAAGAGCCCGTATCACTTTATCTCATAGAATCTTTTCCTGATTGATGATTTTACTTACCGTGAAAATCACAATATCTGAAAAGAAATAAAAACATTCAATTACCTCCAGGTAACAATACACAAATTGACTGCATTGTATCATTGAATATGAAAAAGGGAATGGGGGAATATCGCACTTTAGTTAATTCCAGAAGTAAATCTACATGACCATCTACAAACTAATTACATAAAACGGTGAAATGCTTATCTCTTCCTTCACCTGTGCCCAATGCATTCTCCTTCCTCCATCACCTTCCTCTTATGTTATAATAATACGAGTTTCCTGATAAGGAACTTCGACGCAAGAGGCCCATCAAAATCTGCACTATTATGACCATCTTATTGTTGTTTGTCCATGCACTATCCTTTTTAAATACTGAATGTAAATCAAGGAAGCAGCAGGTACCATTTATTGAAGTATTTGGTGTGACTCGGTTGGGGTTCGAACCGCCGACCTACCAGAATCAGAGGGGACGCTCTAATAATTATCCCACCAATTTGCAGAAATATAATGTTACGTCTTTTCCCTTTCTCCTTGTCATTCCTTCATCCCCTTCTCTAATGTCATTCCCTTTCCTTCTTTCCTCCTTTGACAAGGGGTTCACAAACAACTAGTCTAACATATTCATCAAACATTTGTTGAAAGTTATGTAAATTTTCCTTACATTGCCAACGATGAAAATTCAGAAACTGTAGTTTATTTCATTTATGCCTTGAGGATGTGATATTATACAAGGATTGGCATTCCTTCACATTCAAATCATTCCATAAATCAATATACTTTTGCATCTACTTTCCTTCTGATTTCACTCAATATGTTGCCGCATGTGAATACACCTTCCATGTGGTTGTGGGTATAGTTACCGATTCATCTTATTTATTGCCCTCTGAGACAGAATGTAGTTTGGGTAATTGATAATCCTCATTAAATTCACCACAAGCCACACTCATTTTTTTCTGCATGGTTCTGAAGATTAACGTACAGTTCTTTTTTTTCCTTGTTCTCGTTAAGAAAAGTCAATGTCAATAGATTATTGAATTAATTTTCATGAAAATAAAAAACTGGGAGTGAAACATTTGGGTGGCCAAAAGCATCACGGAGAAATGATGTCTTAATTGATTCAGGAGTATATTTTATTTTCTTCTTCTGAGTCTTCTGATTCTTGTGCGGCATTCTCTCTCTCGAAATTCAGTTATGCCGAAGCAGTTTCTTGGCGAGGTTTACACGGCTGGATGGGTCGCCACTCCAACATAGATATTTTACTGTGCAAATGCCAAAATAGCGAAGAAAGCGGTAAATACCCAGTTAATAAATAGTTTTGTGTGTTCTAAATAATAACTGGTGAGTCAGAAAGAAAATACTTTGAACTATGCTTATTACCTTCTAACGTCTTGTAGCCATCTATATAAGTAACAATAATCAAAGTTGTCCATTTCTAGACACACTTTGATAGGCAGGGCAGTTATTAACTTAATGTCTTGGGGTCTCAGAAGGGAATTTACTGTCCCAATCACAAAAATAGGATCACTGGACCTGTAGCTTATCTGGGCCCTGGCCAAATGTAACCCAAATTTGGTAGCATTCTGACTGGTGGGTCTGAAGTAGAAGATTTTTGAAGGAATTTACAGATTTTCCCAGTAATTTATTGCATCAACAATTTTGGCACACTTTCGGTCATGTGATCAGCGTGACCTCCACAATATAACATCCCCACCCACCCTGCCCAAATCCATGCATCCATTGGGACCATACTCTGTGCAGAGCATTGGTGCTGCCAAAGCAGTCTCCTTGGCTATTGGGCACAATCCTGGATGGGTCTCCACTCCGACACAGGATACCAGCAAGCTGGTACTCATTTTGCCGACCTCAGAAGGATGACAGGCAGTCAACCCCACCTGGTATTAATTTAACAGCCGAGGGGGATTTGAACTCAGGATCCTAGGATCCCAAGCCCACCACCCTAACCATTAAGCCAACACCAGCCATGTCATCAGTATGGCCTCCACAATTTAACATCAATACCCTGTCGTAATGTTGTAACCCAAATTAGTAGCATTCTGAGTGGTGGGTCTGGAGGAGAAGATTTTTGAAGGAATTTACGTGACCGCCATTTTGACACACTTCCAGTCATATGATCGGCATGACCTCCGCAATTTAACATCAGGACCGTGTCCTAATGTTGTAATCCAAATTTAGGAGCATTCTGACTGATGGGTTTGGAGAAAAAGATTTTTTAAGGAATTTACTAAGTCTGCCATTTTGACATACTTAAAGTCGCATGACCGGAACGAGCTTTGCAATCCATGTTACCAGTCAGGAGCGGAACCGTGCTGCCGAATTTCAGCTGGATTGGCTCAACGGTTTGGCCAGAGAAATAGAAATAGGGGATGGATGGACGGACGGTGCACGATGACAATACCTTATGTGGAATTCCAATTCCACATAAGCTTCTTCTTCTTCTTCTTCTTCTTCTTCTTCTTCTTCTTCTTCTTCTACTTGCGTATGGCAGCTTCGTTGCCAGGGTAGCTATCATTTCTTGGAAGCATGACTGTGTCGCTGATGCGGTACCCCTCTGCCAATACACACTGGTACTCATTTTGCCGACCTCGGAAGGATGACAGGCTGAGTCACCCCCCTGGTGTATTAATTCAGCGGCCAACAGGGCTTGAACTCAGGACCCTAGGATCCCAAGCCGCCACCCTAACCACTGAGCCAACACCAGGCTCTTCCACATAAGCTAATAACCTAAGTCAGCAGTTTTAAATGCAGAAGAATCACCTGACCACTTCACTGCTCAAAAATATGTTCTTCCAGGATTTTGACAATGAGGGGAGGGGATTATGAAAAGAGTTTAAGTTGAGGGTTGGGGAGTGTATATGCAAGAGCAGCATAAAGCTAGAGATGTGCAAATGCAAAGAAGGAGGTGGTGGGGGTACGCCTCTCAAGCTGAGGGGGTGGGGGAGGGGCGAGGCTGAATTTGTTAGGTTACATGTTATTAAATATGGGGTTATGCTGCCCTATTATTAGTCCCCTACCACTTTCACCCGAGGGCACTATAGGCTTGCTCTCCGTCCATCTGTCTGTCCCACCTGTAGTTTTTCCGACTTTTTCCCCCCATACCCTTTTACGTATTCAACTGAAACTTACTTGGTGCATCGCTTTATTATGATAAATTACAGAACAAGTTCGAGTTTCAGGGCGTTTTGTCAATATTTCACAGTTATGCCATTTTTAAACTTAGAATATCACATATTAGACTTGGTCAATTTTCAGAAAATGTTAATGGTGGAGGCATTTCATGTTTATGGCTGGCAAACACCTTTTTTAGATGTATTTATATGTTCTAAATCAATCTAGAGGGTTTGCCCGGCTGTATTTTCCACGATTAACCCATAAACTTGACAAATCCAAGATGGCCACCATCGCTTATTGAAAATACAAAAATTATTGTATCTCCAGAACTACTTGACCAATATCAATGATGTTGATATCTATATTAGGGTTTTCACAGATGCTTAATCAGTTGGAATAAGTTTTAAGTTGATTGTAGGTCAAGGTCATGCATTGGGACAAAGGTCAAGGTCATATTTTGACCTCTTGGTGCAGAAATAGGCATATCTCACCAGGTGGACTAGGTCAATTTTCAGAAAAATGTTAATGGTGGAGGCATTTCATGTTTACAGGTGGCAAACATTTTTTTTGAGATGTATTTATAATTTCAAAATTGATTGAGGAGCTTTGCCCTGCTGTATTTTCAATGGTTAACCCATAAACTTGATAACTCCAAAATGGCCACCACCAAAACATGAAAAAATCATTTTTGGCATATATTTGGTGCCAAACATGGTAAGAACATAAATAAAACATCTGTTTGTATGTTTTTAGGTACAATGAATCCATTGAGATCATTATTTAGACCTCAATATGTCAGGTTGTTGCTGGTGGATTCACTGAAGCTACAATCGTCAAGTCATCAGACCCAACACTAGACTTGTCTATGCTTGAGGCCAACCATGAGGAAGCTGATACACACTTAATTTTGCACTGTATTCATGCTCATATGGAATCAATGGTTGTATCGATACGTGACACAGATGTTCTTATGTTGCTACTCACTCACTATGACAAAATGGGATGTACGATTCTGCTGATGAAAGCTGGCCCATCAAAACATCCGAAATATATCCCAGTACATGATATTCATCGTCAAGTACCGATCGACCATGTAGCATCAATGCAAGCTTTCCATGCAATCACTGGATGTGACAGTGTTTCCCAACTCAGTGGTCACAGCAAGAAGTCAGCCTGGCATGTCTTCCAGCATCACCACAGCAACTTGAGCCATCTGGGAAAGGGCCACTTAACTGAAGAAATCTCAAAATCAGCAGAGAAGTTCATCTGTCAGCTATATGGAGTACGCGAGGCAGACACATGGGACAAGGCACGAGTTAAACTGTTCTGCATAGGACAAGTGCAAGAAGCTCTACCCCCAACATCTGATGCGGCACGATTTCACATCATGCGAAGCCATTACCAAGCCAGTGTCTGGAATCAAGCCCACATGCCATCTCCAGTTCTTCCCACGGTAACAGATATGGGTTGGGATCACAAGGATGGACAGTCATTACCAAGGCTTCTCTCTCTACCACCTATCCCAAAATCATGCTCAGAGATCATGTCATGTGGATGCACCAAGGGATGCCTGAGTAAGCTCTGTAGTTGCAGGAAAATGCGCTTACCATGCATTGAAGCTTGCAAATGCCACAAGCATGCCGACGAATGTCGGAACATTCTACCTGATGGTACATAAACTAAGTCCTCCACACACACGTAGTAATGTAACATGGCAATGTCTCCAAGTAGCCCTCAAACTTATAGATTGGTCTCCTATCTCTACTTTCTCCAACATCAACTTATCCTGGGAATTCTTTCAAAGAAACTTGCTCTCTCTCATGCACAAATTTATCCCCTCTCGTCTTAAGTTGTCCTACCCTTCCTCCCACCCTTGGTTCACAGAAGCTTCTGGTGAGGCAGTTGTCCTGAAACAACTTGCCTTTGCCTCATGGAAAGCAAACCCAACTGAGGGCAATATCAGTTCCTTCCATAAAGCTGTTAGGGTTAGGGTTAGGGTTAGGGTTTACATTGAATTACATTACATGAAGCATGAAAACCATTACATGAAGCAGCACAGATCGGCAGGCCTCAGGTGCTAGGCCTGGGTGTTAGTCCATGTCCCATTGCAATTGGAAAGATACCAGGTATCTAACCACAATGTATTATATATGCACATAAGCCATATGCATGTTTTCACTTCATGTACAGTACGTACATCAGGTTATTTTTAAGCGGTGTAACAGCTTCAACATTTGGTATGTCCTTCCATCCATCCGTATGTCAAAAATGAATAAGAAGAACCTTTCTAACCCACCATGTTTAATCATAAAGGGTTCTGAAGAGTAATTCTTATAACAATAAATTATAGGTAAACAACATCCGATTGTCACCCTCACGTTTTACTCCAACCACTTCCTTCTGTACCTTTCTGAGTCACCTTACAAATCCCTCCCGTGTTCCTGTATATGATTGACTCTCTATAAAGTTCTGTGGATTTATTGTCTTAACAATTACTGGCTTTCACCTGAAGGATTATGCTATATTACCATTTTTATTATAATTATATTGCAATATGGCTTGCAAGCCAACAGATGGGATAGCCCATTGTTCTTGTTGGATTATTATTATAGTTCCACCGATTTTTGTGAAATGACTTGATAAAAACTGTTACAGCTGGCTATACCAATCTGCACATGAGATAGCACACCCTCGTAAGTTGATTCCAACGTTTTTTTGTTTTTTTTAATTTTCCTTCTATCCTGTATTGGCAGCTATATTGGATTTGGCCCCAAACAAAAAACAATCTTCTTCTCCAGAACTACAATTTGGCAGACAGCTTAAGCACACCTAGGCTGTATTGAAGTGTGTTTGAAGATTCTGTTCTAAAAACTCTGGAAGGTCACTTTTGGTCGAATGTGTTACATTATCACAAAATACTGAAATTGGAAAAAATAAGCAGCTTACTGATATACAGTCCTGCACATATACGATGTACTGCACAATATGATTTACTGCGCAATATGATTTACTGCACAATATGATGTACTGCACAATAAGTACTGCAAAATAAGTAGCTTACTAGCTCAGATGTAGTTTGGCCCGCTGATCCTGAATGGGTCTCAAAAAGTAACATGGCTTACATGTTTTTCCCTGCTGCGATGAATTTTGGCTCCATTTTCCCAGAAATATGAATGGGGCTTCATATATGTGGCAGATTTTGTCTGTTTTGCAACCAACAGCACTGCAAGCAGTTCCAGTTACTAGTATTATTATTAATGTTATTATTTTAAGATTTTATTTAATGGAAAGGTGCTTAGTTGAGTCGGCAATCCATTATTGTTGATTTTCAAGAATTTTGGAGATAGGACAAAAATTACGTTTTTGTCCACCACGTCCTCTCACCCCCAACAGTTTTTCGCTGAGTTACGTTCTTTACCTGTTCACAAAATAAGTTTGCAACTCATTTTTCTGTGTTAAAATGCAATGACAAATGGAATAATGCACCATTTCCATTGCCTATTATTGTTCCCTATGCCATCTTGAACACATTGAGGCATGTGGTAA
>NC_140968.1:48543085-48675585 GCF_056783735.1 Eptatretus burgeri
AAGATATAACCACTGACAGGATGGCCTTGAGGTACCCACCCATACTTTCCTCAAAGCTGTCTAGCCTGGGTTTGAATCTCGACCAGCTATGAAATGTCATCCTGGTGTTTCACAGGCTGGGTGAATCATGAATGTGTGTGTTGTTACTACTCTTTATCTGGGCCTCCTGTCTTCCGACATTATTTAATGGATGTTAAGATCCCCACAGTGTCCTTCACGAAGAATGGGTGAGTTATTGCCGGCACTGTGGCCAAATTACAAATTCCTGCCCGAACTACTTTTGGGAAATCAATGAAAAACCACCTAGTCTGAGTGGGGGAGAGAGGGGAGATGGAGGGGAGTTTGGGGGAAAGGGGAGGTGAGGGGAGTGGGGGAGAAAGGAAGGGATTGGGGGAGAGAGGAGGGGATTTGGGGAGAGACAAGGAGTGGGTGAGAGATGGGGAGTGGGAGGGGAGAGGGAAGAGAGAGAGAGAGAGGGGGGAGAAGAAGTGGAGGGAGAGAGAGAGGAGGGGAAAAAGGGAGGGGGGAGGGGATGAAGGGAGAGAGGAGGGGAATAGGAGGTTGGGGGAGGGGAGGAAGAAATTTCTTTCTGCATCCATCCTGTCCACCTCATTCCTCCCTCCATTTTGTCCTTCAGCTCCACTGTCAGTGTTCCCCCCCTACCCTCACTCTGCTTCCTTTTGTCCTTTTGTATCCTGATCCGTTTTGTCTTCTAGCTCTTCCACAAGCCTTGACTCTGTACACAAAAAACTGAGAGGTTGGCAACCATTATACAGGCTTAATGGACCGAATGGTTTCTTTCTGTGTTGAAGTTCCTTAGAAGGGAAGTCATTCATTATATATTGTGAACCGTGGTGTCTGTCCGTGTGTTCGTCTGTCTACCGTTTATGGTGGCTGCTTCTCATGCTGCATTGAAAAGCTCAACATTCAATTTTGACATGACGGAAGAACAAGCATGAGTAATATTGATGTTAAATTTTATTTTGCAACCAGGATATTTTGCACCTTTTTGAGACAAATCCAACCTCCGTCACCCGATGTTGCACCACCATTTTGTGGTGGGCGGGAAAAGTAGTTCAGAGCTTTGGCTCCACGTGAAACCAAGAGAACAACACAATTGACCTTTTTAAAGTTCATGAAATATAATTTATATTGATAGATTAACTTAAACTTTCCCCTCTCTGGGGAAAGTTACTATTGCTAGAAAGTGGTATCCAAAACATAAACTGCTCAGCCTGGCTTACGAGTATGCGCTCTACCGAGTGCCATTCTAGTTTATTTAGATACACTTTACCAGCTCACTACCAACACAAACTTTGATTTCTGCATTTATTTGTATGCACTTTACAATCACCACTACATACATACCACCTTGAATTGTTTAATTATTTATTTATACAGCGTACACTTTAGCATCACCACAATTTACAGTACATAACACATTTATTTATTTAATACGCTTTACAATTTGCATTTCCAATACACAACCTTTCATTATATATTTACTCATATACACTTTACCATCTACACAACCAATGTAAAAGTTTTCATTGATTGATTGATTTATATATTTTTATGCACTCTACCTTCACCGCAATCTACATACCACTGGGAATTATTTATTTATTTATTATTATGCACTGTACCATCACTACAAATATACCACTTTAAATTGTTGATTTATGGATAAACTCTTTACCATCTTAACGACCGACATACCACCTTGAATTGTTTATTTCTTTATATACGTTTTACCACTTTACCCTCTCATACCATGTGCGTGTTGATAAAATGTGGTTCGCCCTGGCACGGGGCAGGACACTTTACCATCCCCTTTCAAGCTGTGTTTTCGGAGCTTGTCCTCAATGTGGATTTGTATTCTTGATTGTTTTGTGTTCCATAATATTAGTACAGGCAGGTTCCAACTTCCTATAGCTCTTATATTTTAATTTTAGAAAATGGAGTAATCTCACTGACACTTGTCCTCATGCTCACTGATGTGCACAACATTGCAATGTTTTATACTTTAAGGCATATAATATTTCTTGCATTACTATTTCTTTTAAGAACATTTTAGTGCTTATTCGTGACTTATTTCTGGGTAATTTAAAATCAAACATCTGAGCATTTCATTATCACCTATATCAGTTCATCGTGTATGTCGAGAGTAGTTTTGGGCAGAAACTTATTCCCCAAGAATGAATGTGTCAAAATGTGCTAAAATATATCAATATTTTGTGTTGTCATCATCATTACAGTTATAAAATTTTAATGAGAGCAATAATAATCACAAAAACGATAAATAATAATACTATTTGACCAGTATTTCCACATGAGTGAGACGTAATTGAACACAAAAATACAACTGAAAGATTGAATTTTCCATTGTGACATGTCTTACCTTGTGGCTTGTTTGATATCCTTGATCAAAGCTTCTCTCCTGTCTTTCACCTTCTTACTCAGGTTCTCATTCTTAAGGTCTTCAAGGAAGATTACGCAGTCTATAAAAATAACACACAGTGATGAGGATGAAAGTTAGTAGAATAGAGACTTTATTACCTCCGCCACCAAAGGTGGACAGAGGCTACATTTTCACCCCCTGTCCAGCTGTCTGTGAACAGGATATCTCAACAAGTTGTGAATGGATTCGGACAAAATTTTGTGGAGAGGTTGGGTGTGTGCCAAGGAAGAATTGATTAGATTTTGGTGACTATCTGAATAAGGAAATGAGAATTTTTAATTTTTTAAGTGATTCTTCACCATTGAGAGATTCTTCACCATCTCAAAAAGTTGTGGACTTGTTACGACAAAACTAGGATGGATGAGTTGGTTCGGTGACAAGAACAAGCCGATTCGATTTCAGTTTAGGTCCGGATCCAGATCCAGCCTATCAGTGGGATACAAAATGTAAACTGTTCAGCCTGGCGGAGGTATGCGCTCTATCGAGTGCTGTTCTCGTCAAGGCTTGTGTCGTGTGTGTCAGTGAACAATTTGAATGATGGGTTTTATTAACTGTTATACTTTGATAACAAAACATATGTCTTGCTTTCTTTAATGACCATTATTATTTCCACCTTGTAGTGGGGATGGCCAAAAAAATATTTTGGCTCAAATCCTTCACGATTCAGCTGGCACGGTCTGAAGCTCAACTAAGTAGGTTAGAACAGGTATTTGGAATTTGGTCAGGGTGCTTGCCTAATCTTCTTGAAGAATACCATAGGATTTTGAGCATCCACCAACTAATTCTGACAGATGGGACGCCCAATTAAATGTCCATCCGATGGACGGTATATCCATTGATGTATATCTATGCAAAACACCTGGGTGAAAGTGTATAGTTGGTTTGGGATTCGAACCCAGGCTAGACTGGTCAGATGCAAGTGTGTACACCTCTATACTATTGTTGCCAGTCTAATAAAACATATCATATTGTAAAAAAAAAATTAGATTCTGCCACAAAATAATATAACTTCAATGAAGAATTCTGCTACGTCACAAACTGTCATTGTTGTAATGTTCAGTCCACTGCATGTAACTTTTGATAATTTCATTTTGAATATTCTTTGAGGGACAACTGTTTTCGAAATAGAGAAAGTGGAGTGGGGTAGAGGGGAGAGGGTAGAAGGTAGAGTCAAAGATTTATTTGAAATTTGTTCAGGATAACAAGGACAACATGAAAATCCAACACAGGTGGAGGCCATTCAGCCCATCATGCCTGTGCGAACACCACACCAACCCAAGATCGAGGAAAGAAAATGCAAAAAATAAAAAATAAACTTTCTAATTAATGAAGGAAAAAAAATTGTATTTTTTTTGTTTTTGTTTTTTTGTTTTGTTTTGTTTTTTGGCTTGCCAGGGATGCCAAGGATATAATAACTTGCCTACTCTCTGTCAAAGACACCGTGGGATCATTAACATTCAACTCAAGCTGGTAGGGGCTGGCAGGATGATCGAGAAGTAGGCGTACTCACTTCCGAGCTGTCGAGACTTGGTTTGAATCCTGACCCAACTAAAAACTGTGATCCCGGTGTTTCACAGGCACGGTGATTAATCAATGTGTGTGCCGTCCCTCGGAACGGGAGTCCCATTTGCCAGCATTAGTTGGTGGACATTAAAGATCCAACCGTGTTCGTGAAGAGTAGGTGAGCTTTCACTGATGGCTTGGCCAAATTCCTGCCCTAACTATGGCTGGGAAGGAAACGGAAAACCACCCAGCATAACCCTTGCCAATAAACCCTTTTGGCATCTGGACCTGCCTCTGGGCAGAACTCCAGCATGCAAATAATGCTGGTACACGGGTCACTCAGTTTAACATCCATCCAATAGACGATGTACTTTGTAATCCAACTCCCTGCCTGCGAAGCCCTAAATTCACAGTTTTTAGTTCGGTTGGGAATCAAACCCAGATTCTATACAGCTCACAAATAAGTGTGCTACCGCTACACTATCCTGTTGAACGAAGGCCTTTAAATAATAATTTTCAAATATAGTTTATATTAATTACTTCCACAAATATGGAAAAATAGTGTTAACAGATTGGTATTTAATGAATGATGGCATCTCATCCTCAAAACTTTTCAATCCCCTTCACTAGAAGTCATCAATAGTTTATTAATTTTGTACAAAATATGCAAAAATATTGATTTAGAAACACTGTATAATGTATAAGATAAATACAAATATATTGCAAAGTTATAAATTGACAGCGTTCATTTTTAGCTCACCTGGAACATAGTTCCGGGGAGCTTATGGGATAGCGCATCGTCCCTCGGTCGGTCGGTCCGTCCATCCACAAATACTTGCAACTTTGTCTCAGAAACTGCACATACAATTATGATTTTACTTTCCTACGACCTTCATCACCCAGTATATACCAAAGTTTGTTCATGGCATAACAACAACAACAACAAAAAAAAAATCGGACCCAAAATGGGCCAACGAGGCTTGCTCCCCAAAATAGGTATTTGTTTTCTTCTCAGAAACTACACATGCAATTCAGATGGAACTTGACCACAATCTTCAACACCCTTGACGTACCAAAGTTTGTTCACGACATTAAAATGTAAAAAAAATACATAAAATAAAATCGGGGTCTAAGGGGGTCGATGGAGGGAGTTTACCAGGGGTCCCCCCCCTTAAAGGGGTATTTGCTTTCTTCTCAGGAACGGCGCATACAATTCCGATGAAACTTGACGAGCCTTCATCACCCGTGATGTACCAAAGATTGTTCACACTATTTCAAAAATTGGGGTCAAAGGAGATTTACAGGGGAGGGGGGGGGGGAGGTTGTCCCTCACAATAGGTATTTGCTACAACATTGGTTCATTGGCCTATTTTGCTGATTCTGTTCCACATTGACTTCCTCCTCAGTATCATTATTCTACCAGATGAGTGCCCAGAGGTGTTGCCCCTATTTTAAAATGTTATTGCAGGTAATGAATGACGTTAACACCAACCTAGTGTTCTTCAATTAAATTAAGCTGGCCAATTAAATAAATGATAAGTGTATATATTGTATAAATGTTAAGTGAGGGATATCTGCTTGTGGATCAATGCTTTCACACATACATACAGTCCAGAACACAAATCCACACTTCATCAGTCGGAAGGTTTAGCTGTAACAGCAGAGTTTAAACTTCTAATAACTCTTTGTAAACATTTGAACTCTACCTTGTAGAACGGTGACGAGGGCGATACACGTTGCTTGCATCGTTTAGACTGGACAGGAGTTGGAGAGAAATGAGGGACGCAATGAAACGAGATGAACCGTGCTGCACAAAACGCTGGCATAACAAAACCACGAGCATTGCCGGAAATGACCGCAAAAACCAGGCGGTCAGAAACGCTGTTGTTGGTATGTTTGGAGGGAGGTGTTCGTTTCTGTTGAGCTTTCAAATCCATCCTTTTTACAGATCTCGAAATGCAAGCAGCCTCCCTGGCACGGTGTTGTGATGGGAACGAGCTGGGCTAACGGATGCACACGCGAGCCATGCTGGAGTTTACGATCACATGTGAGACGTTCAAAAAGTTATTGGAACCAAGAAATGCTGTTTGGAAGCAGTTCAATATATACATGGACAACTTGGGTCACCCGATCAAGATCGGGTTATTTAGACTTTTGTAAAACATTGAGATAATTAATGCTTAAAGCTGAAGCAAAAAGTAACCCGGAAGTGCACCATTGGGCGAAATATTGGCAATATTGGGCAAAATGGACTCATTTCCTTGTTTAAGGTCGATTTCTCGTGATTTGCATGTTGTCGAGCAGTCTCATGTTGTCCTTTTGTATTTTCTTTGATTTTCAGATGTGTACACACACATACATGGAGAATTTTGTTTTCTCCCATGACCTGACCCTGGGTACGCCCAGCATGTATGCATTGAGATTGGACCAACTGGTTGTTTTTTCTATGATTTTCAGATGTCACCTGGTGTAATTGATTAGGTGAGAGCTGATTGGTTATTCTCTCCAATTACGGGTGAGAGATGTGATTGGGTCTTGTTATTTATATGTTAACTGTTATTTGCATTGCACATGGTACATGCTGAGGAGCCTCAGTGGTGCACATTTCTGTCTACACTGTCGTTGATGACTCACCAAGTCATGAAACCGGTCTGGTGGCTGAGAGGTGCATACAACAATGAGATTTGCATGTATATACTACTTGTGATTGCCTGAAGCTGAAGAGGGACCCAGGTCGGGTTTGTTTGAAGCAGCAAAGGTTTTACCTTGTGTAGCTTTTCTTGGTTGCTTTATGCAGCTTTTTTGGCTCGAAGACTGTGGGAGTTTATATATATATATATATATATATATATATATATATATATATATATATATATATATATATATATATATACATTTCTTGCATCTCATTCTTTAATCTTGCTTCTGCTTCTAACTGTTCAATCTGCACAGTGTGGTTCCTCAACATTTCATTCTCCGTTCTCTCTCTTTCCTCTCTCAACATCCTCAGCTCGTTTTGTAATCCCGTCTCTTTGTTTTGGTGTTTCCGTAACTCAGGAGCTTTTTTTTTCCAATTCCTTTCTCATCTCCACACCTCTTTCACATTCTTCCTTCCTCATTTTGTCCACCGTCTTACCGTATTCCTTTAGTTTTTTGGCTGCTCTTAGAGCACCCTTATTCTGGACATTTCCATCTGTCTGTCTGTCCACGAAACTTTGGTCAAGCCTAGGGGCTAAACCACTCAACCGATTCCAATGAAATTTGGTAGGTAGGACCAATATTTCTGGGAATCGTGTGCTTTCGAATATGGGACCCCGGGCCCTAGCAACGGCATAGCAACGGCCCTTTAAAGTGGTCAAAAAATCTTAAAAATCAAAAAAAAATCAAAAAATCGAAGCTTAGAGTTCTGTGCGCAATCTATCTAGTTCTCTTCATGACAAGTTGCTGCCCTAACGAAAAATATTTGTAGGAGGAGATAGGTTTTGGGCGAGTACATGTCGAACATTTCAGAAACGGTTAATTGTGAATATCTCTAAGACAAAGAGTCTGATTTTGATGAAACTTGGGTGAAATGTGTACAATGTGGCTAGCATGTACACAAAAATGAATGGTTGCTATGCACATCTCCGTTGCTAAGCAACAGCTAAAATACTTTATTGTACATCGTACACTTATTGTGGACTGTACAAAAAAATCAATACCTCCGAAACTGGACCTCCGAGGGACCTGTTTTTTTGTGCCCAAGGAGAATGTCTTACAGCATCATATAAAAAAATAAAATCTTTAGCGAATAGATAAATGGAATTACCAGGGCTGCCATTTGTTGAAGTCTCTTTGGAAACATGCCTGAAATTTCACAAGGCGGGTTTCTGGGTGCAAACTAAGAGGGCTGTGATAATCATATTTATTGTGCTAAATTGATTGATAGCATGTACATGAATATCGGCGAGTCGCGTCGGCCAGCTTTCCATCTAGAGCGAGCAGCCATGTCGCCTACCGGCTTGTTTAGATATTTCTCTCTTATTTTTATCTTCTGTTCTAAGCTTCCTCTTATCTGATCGCCTGATCTCACCTTTTTCTTCAGTTGATGCAATTTCAAATCGTGTTCCCATTTTTCCTTTTTTAGCTTTGTTTTCCATTCTTCTTCCAAGTTCTCTCTATCCTGGGAGTTACTAATTCGCTCTTCCTCTATTATTTTGTTCAGTTCCCACTTCTCTTGTTCCAACTCATGGGTACTCCACTCTACTTCCCTCATTTCTCCCTGTAGTTCTTCAAACTGTCTTGACTTTTCCAACAATTCTTCCTTCCTTTGCTCCAGAGATTTCTCTCCTGTTTTTATATCCTGTTCCAGGCTCTCCCTTATCTGATTGCCTGATCTTACCTCTTTCTTCAGATGTTTCAATTCCAAATCGTGTTTCCGTTTTTCCTCTTCCAGCTTTGTTTCCCATTCTTCCTCCAAGTTCTTTCTATTCTGGGAATTACTAATTTGCTCCTCCTCTATTCTTTTGTTCAGTTCACTCTTCTCATGTTCCAAGAAATGGGTAAACCACTCTACTTTATTCTTTTCTTCACATAGCTTTTTTTTCCATTCTTCCTCCACCATTTCACGGAAACACTCCTCCATGAACTCTTCCTCTCAAAATTCTTCCTCCACCTGCCTCTCAAACTCCTCCTCGTTTTCCATCAACATGTAATCAGCAAAGGGATTGTCCTCGGGCCCGATGATGGCCTGGCTGGAAGAAAAAGAGCTCAGGATGCAGCCACCGCCATCTCCAGCCTCACACACAATGAACGGACACTTCATCGGAGCCATGCAGGCGGTGCGTTATAGCATTTACTCCACGACGCAAGCCCTCGTCGTGAAGCCTCGACGGGCCTCAATTCACCTCAATTACCTTCTCCACTCTCGACGTACTGCGGTCGATTGGCAACGCCTTCGCTCACTCAACATGTTTCAAATCCATCGCTCCCATTTTGTTGCTCGCTTCGCGTGCGTTTTCTTTCATTTCACGTGAATTTGTTTTCATCTCGCTCATCAACGCCTCAAACATTTCCATCATCCGCTCCGTGGGCGGATTCGCACGTGGGGGGCGTCCGTCCGCCGCCCCTGCCACTGCGCCCATTTCAGTCTCTGCATATATTTGCAGGGAAGAGTCAACCTGCATAACGGAGTCCTGCACTGTGATTTCGTCCTGAGCCAAAGATTCTATTAACTCATACTCTAAACCACCCTGCGCCTGCTCGCCTTGAGCTGCCATTTTGCGTATCGGAAATAATAAATTTGAACGCTCTGAATTTAATGGAACCGGAGGGTCGCCTCGCACACCCTTGATCCAGTTCCGTTAATTTAGTTTGGAGGAGGATGAATTTGAATCCCACGTCCTGACAACAGTGTTGTGGGTTCTCGCCTGCCCGGCATGCGGGCTACCACCTTTAGCTCAATTGCGGCCGCGCGCCCACCGAACGAGCAATGTCGTCGCAGCTTTCGGATCAACACTGAAACCCAGCTACGGGTGTTTTTAACCACACCATAAACCAGCCAACTCTTCTGTCCACGTGCTACAGGGTCGATCGCCGAATTGTTGATGCACCTAATTATTCGCACAGACAGAAATGCCGGGGATTTATACCTCAACGGAACCTGCACGAAAACAAGCCGCTTTAAGCAGCTCGTTCCATTTGCGATTGCCGAGCAGTTTTTATCGCCAAGCCCCGTCGGACCAGATGTACGTTTTATCGGCTTATAATCAGCCAGCTAATTATTCCGAACGCAATTATGGCAGTCAATGGAGGAAGGGACGCAACGAGCAGGTGACATTCAAAAATAGGGAACATTTATTTGCACATGTAAGCAATGCAATGAATGGGGGTAGGGGACAAGACACAAGTAAAAACCTACAGCCGATATCTATTTATTATGTACATGCACTTAATCAGTTATACTTGGGAGACAAGGCATCGCAGACTTCCATGAAAAAACCCCAGAAAGTAAGAAAGAACTGTGCTCATAAGCCTTTAATGTTCGTCGGAGCTGGGATGACCGAAGGAGCTCCGAGAGGCCGGGTAGGTTACCTCGTCGCCCTTGTGGCGACTTGATGGGTCTTTTGGTCGGCGACCCTCCGTATGTCTCTTTTCACTGGGGGGTGTCACCAAATGCGTTAGTCGCTTAAGCGGCTCAAGCAGCTTGGCGGGCAGCCCTCCTCGGTCGCTTGGCCTTCCCCGTGGCCTGGTCGATCGGGCCTGGCCGATGACGTTTCAGAGGAGCGAATGGGCCTTGCTCTTTTCGAGTTGATGCTCTTTAAGAGCCCGCTCACTCCTCAGCGTCGCTCGACCGACTCGGGGCACGATCGCTCGGAACATTACGTAGCTTGCTGGCGACTTCTCTCCGGCTGCAACTCAACTGCCAGCTTCTCCCATCTCCCGACTCCACTGCTGACTCCAACGGCCCAGCCGAACTCTTCTGTCAACTCCACTAGACTGCCTCCACCGACCAACAACAACCAACACGACCAACAACTGGACTCCCCAACTCGACTCCCTCCACCGACCAACAACCAACCAACAACGACCAACAACCAACCAACAATGACCAACAACGACCAACCACCTCTCGGCGTTGAAACGCGCCTTTTTATAGCCCGGAGGGGAGGGGGCGCTTGGCTTCATCGCCCCAAATCAGCGCTCTCCCCTCTTTCACCTTTGAAATTTCACCCCCGGCCGGCTCCGCCCCTTTCACCGTTCTGATCCGATCTCGTCATCAGACTCGGCCGTGTTTGAGATCACTTTCACAACGCGGCCGTGTTTGAGATCACTTTGCCGCTGTCGAGGATGCCATCGTGTTTGTTTGTGGAGATGTTGTTTGTTGGGGATGTTGTTGTTGGTGAAAAGATGGCGGTGTTGTGGAGATGCTGGTGAGGAGAAGTTCGTTTGTTTGTGGAGATTTTGTTGTTTGTGGAGATTTTGTTGCTTGTGGAGATGATGGTGAGGAGAAGTTCGTCTGTTTGTGGAGAAGGTGGTGAGGAGATGATTGTATAAATAAAAGACAGAAAAGAATAACACTACCTCAAAGGTTCACAGCCCGGCACACGAATAATTCCCGTTATACATCGGTGGTGAAATCTAACCTGGACACACACTTATCGACATAACTGATCTTCGGGGAACCTGAATGGTGATCTGTGAATTTCCACAACCGTCACAACATGTATATATATATATATATATATATATATATATATATATATATATATATATATATATATATATATATATATTCTCTTCTTCTTCTTCTTCTTCTTCTTCTTCTTCTTCTTCTTCTTCTTCTTCTTTCGGCTGCTCCCATTTGGGGTCGCCACAGCGGATCATCCGTATGATCCGCATAGTGATTTGGCACATGTTTTACGCCGGATGCCCTTCCTGACGCAACCCTGGTCGCCTCTTACGACACAGGGATATGGTACACCTATTTTAACCGGGGTATACACCGGCCCAGTATACTGATACTCATTTCGCCGACCTCAGAAGGATGACAGGCTGAGTCAACCCCCTGGTGTATTAATTCAGTGGCCCAACGGGACTTGAGCTCTGGACCTTTTGGATCCAAAGCCGCTGCCCTAACCACTGCGCCAACACCAGGATTAATTGATGTATATCATCAACAGGATACAGGACAGGATATACATATATATATATATATATATATATATATATATATATATATATATATATATATATATATATATATATATATATATATATATATATATATATATATATATATATATATATATATATATATATACATATACATATATACATATACATATATATCTATCTATTATAATACCAAGCTTGCATACTAAAAACTTGGCTCGCCGTCACACGATCCGTAGGAAATTGCTGTGGCACTTAGCGGACATGCCGACAATGTTTGGGAAGTCTTGGCGTTCCATAGTACCACTTGCATTTTGCACAATGCGTATTTTTGTCATTACCCGTGTACAGTCTGTCGCCTGCTGCCAGCTATGTTGTACTGCTATCCCGTGCATGTGCACGCGTATCGCTAGTATATATTGTTGCGGTCTTCGCGCCCGCCGGCGTGCTGACGGCCACGTAACTCGAATCGCAGCACGTCGCCCACCGGACGGACAATCCAGTCGTGACCCTCTCGGACTAACGCCGGGAACCAGTCACGGGTGGACCTTTCGGTCTCACCGCGATCGAGCCAATCAGCCCCCGCGTGGGATAGGGTTGCTCGCCAAATTCGAACTACCTAAGTACCCACGCGGAGGGTAGACCGGGCGATCGCACCTCGCCGCAGGTCGACTTCGGACACGGGCCACTTAAGCGACCCGTTCCGTACTATCAGAATAACCGAGCGGTGTTATCGTCGACCTCGACGGTTCGATTAATTATCGGGCGTATTCAGCCCACTACCAACCCTTTACGTGAAGCAAGATGGGGATTCAATGGAGGAAAAGACGAAGCGAAGCGGGAAACAGTTCAATAATAAAGCACATTTATTCGCGGCACACGGGAAGCACACAAATACAATTCCACCAAATGCACACAAAAAAAAGAAAACACAATTCCATTTACACAAAAAGCAAACATAAAAGTGAAAACACAGTGCAGAGCTAATACCGACTACCGAGCACACGGCAACACTTATACAATTCTACTTCACAGACGGCGCCGACAACACATACCCAAAACCAAGGAAAAGAAATACCCTCAAGGATGAGGCGGGCCTGAGGCCGAGACCGGGTCGCGCCTACCCGTCTGGTGATGAGACGCGGAGCGGCGATGGCCCCGCAACCCGCGGGCCTCGTGGACAGTGCCTGGCAGGGGGTGGGAACGGGGCCCCCTTGGTCGCACTATCTCAGCGCGGGGGGAAACAGGAGGGGGTTGCTGATGCTCGGGGTATAGAGGATCTTTATTATCCCTGGTGTGCGTCTCCACCTCGGCCAGGTCGCGCTGCCGGCCTCCCTCGGGCGTGCAGCTCCTGGCACCGACGCGAGCACCCCCTCGTCCGACTCTCTTCAGCTTCTCCAGCCACTGCAGGCTTCGGGCTCCAGACTTCCACACTCGTCCCCTCCGTTCCGACTCCTTCTCGTTCTCGTTCTCCTTTTCGTTCTCGTTCTCGTTTTCCTTCTACTCTCTCTCTTCGTTCTCGTTCTCTTTTCGTTCTCCTTTTCGTTCTCGTTCTCGTTCTCCTTCTCGTTCCGACTCCTTCTCGTTCTCGTTCTCGTTCTCGTTCTCGTTCTCGTTCTCGTTCTCGTTCTCGTTCTCGTTCTCGTTCTCGTTCTCGTTCTCGTTCTCCTCCTTCTGACTGACGAACACCGTCCTTTTATCCCCCCGTAACTTTGCCTTTGACCCCCTCCCTTTGACCTTTCACCTCGCTCCCCATTGGCCCGAGAAAAAGTGGGCGTGAAGGCTTTTTGATCCACAAATTTGCATATATCGATCGTTCTGGAGGCGGGGCCAAATCGCCCCTCGCTCACCGATTGGACGGCAAAAAGTGGGCGTGTGTCGTTTTTGATCCGTTTTTGAAGCACAAAATCCGTGATTTTGTACAAGCTGTTCAACGTGCGCCCTGCACGAGTCCAACACCGGTACCCACAGCGGGGCAAGAACGGTGGCGATGCTACGGTTGCGAGGTGTGACGTGAAGGTCGTGGCGGTTGTGGTGAAGCGGTGGTTGTGGTCGGTGGTTGATGTTGTGGTTGTGATCATGGCGGTTGGTCCAAAATAAAGATAGTAAAAGAAAAACGGCTATCCTGAAGAGTCGCAGCTCGCATAAATGACATGTATTCCCACTAGACAACGGGTTTGGACCTAACTACACATGTACTTACCGAGATACCTCACCTAAGGGACCTGAATGGTGGTTTGCGAATTTGGTAACCACAACACTATATATATATATATATATATATATATATATATATATATATATATATATATATATATATATATATATATATATATATATATATATATATATATATATATATATACATATATATATATATATATATATATATATATATATATATTGTTGCGAATTCGCGCCCGCCGGCAAGCGATCGTCCACGTGAAGCCAAAAGTGGCCGCCTCACCCACCGGAACGGACAATTCAGTCGTGACCCTCCGGGAACTACCGCCTGGAGCCAGTCACGGGTGGGGGTTTCACCTTACCACAACTCAGTCCGCATTCTTCCCGCGCGAAATAGGGTCCGATCGTTGAATGGTTTATTTACCTAAGTACTCGTGCGAGTAGCGTACCGAGGAGTTGTACCACGCCACAGGCCGACTCCGGACACAAACCGCTTAAGCGGTTCATTCCATATTACAGGGATAACTGAGCGGAGTTATCGTCGGCCTTGACGGTTCCAATTAATTACCGGGATGTTGAAACCCACTACGAATCCCTTACGTGATGCAAGATGGAGATTCAATAAAAGGAAGGAGACGAAGCAAAGCGGGAAACAGTTCAACAAGCAATGCACATTTATTACGGAAACACGGAAGGCACGTATATTACAGTCAAGACAAGATGCAATAAAAGCATCTGCAATACGACCAAATAAAAGGGCAATTATTTACAACACTTATACAGTTCTACTTGTCGGGACTCGGCGCCACATCACTCATGCAAAAAAGCAAAGGAAAGAAAGCCACCCTCACAGGCAAGGAGGCAGACAGGTCCGTGGACCAAATTTGCGTGGATCCTGGAGGAGCGGCCAGGTCCACGAGACCGAGAAGGTCTTACCCGCATCCTCGTGACGTGATGGCGGGCAAGCCACAATGTTCGCGCAGCTGCACCCCGACTCCGTGCCCCTGGCGTGGTCAGCGAGCCCTCTTCGGCGTGCTCCAACGCAAGCAGTTTGGTTGGCACCACGTTTAGGGTGGGGGAGGAACGGGGCCCCCCAGCACTATCTCAGCACGGATGGGGGGGGGAATTGCTGATGCTCAGGGAGAGGGGAATGGCTGGCTGGCTTGGACCCCGCTACGAGACGAGCGACCCCAACACCGCAACCTCGTTGCCGACCGCCGTCTTCACTTGACTCGAACTTGAACTCTTCACTTGCCCCGACCAGCCGCCTGCAACTGAACCACGCGAACTCCGCGAGTCGCCTTATGCTCGCGTATTTATAGGCCGCAGGAGGAGCCTATATGCAAATTTCAGGATCAAAACGCGATTGGAGGCGGGGCCACGCCACCCTCTGTTCAGCCATTGGCGTGGCAAAAAGGGGGCGTGAAGCCTTTTTGATCCGAATTCCTCTCGTAAAGAATCCACGTTCATCGCGCTTGGAGGCGGGACCATACTGCCCGATGCTCACCCATTAGATGGAGAAAAAGGGGGCGTGAAGCCTTCCTGATCCGAATTTCTCCCTCGGGAAGGCCGCCATTCGCGCTCGCGGCTCGATGCGTTCGGCACCAATCGCCGAACGGGCCCTGGACAGCATGACGTTTGGTGTTGACTGGTGGTGTGGTCGATGGTTGGAGAAGGAGATAGGCGAAGGTGGTGGGGGGTTTTCTGTGGTGGTTTGGTGGTTGGCGGGCGTCGTTTGGGAATGGCGGTGAAGCGATGTTTGCAGGATGGAGTTGTGAAGGTAAAGGTAGTGGCTGTTTGCGTTGTTGGCGGCTTAATGGTCGAAAATAACAATAGAGAAAGAAAAATGGCTCACTCAAAGCGTCGCAGCCCGGATGAATCACACATATTCCCTCTATACAACGGGTTTGGGCTAACGACACATGAACTTACCAATATATCTCACCTGAGGACGCTTTATGGTGTAATGCGAATTTCCACAACCGTAACAAAATAATCTCTGGGAAGCCAACGGCAAGCCACGCAGTGTAGCCCTTGTCAAGAAACTTCTTCGGCAGGACCAACACACGGTAAAGGTTATGTTACATCAACAAGTATATGTGTATGTGTATGCATACATTGTCAGTTAAACGCTCGATGTTGTGGTATTTGGGAATAAGCATTAGCAAAATGCCTATACATGAATGAGTAAAATTGATGGTTTCATGTTATAAGTTTGCTATAACACACGTCAGTAAATTCTAAATGAACTGATTGATGTCATGAGCATATTTTGACTGTCGAGTGAAGTATTGTACTGTAAGCTGCCTGGTGAGATTCGTGAACGAGCTGGAATGTTCTCAGAAGATACTTCCAAGATAGACTGGAATTGCATTTGCTGGAAGGCACAGGATTGTTCTGTGTTACTTTTTCAACCTGCGATAGCAAGGTATAGAGAGACGGGTGACATGTGACGAGCCGTGTTTTGATCGTCCCTGTACTCGATTTAACTCTGATGGGTGAACGAGGTGTTAATGTCCAGAGCGGTTGTTAATGTGTGGTGTCGATTATAATTCAGTTCATTAAAACTCATTAAGATTGTGTGTTAGGAAATAATTCCTTTGAACTCTTCAATCATCCTGAATGGGCCAGCGTATGAGATAAAACGACGTGCCAAGACTCAATCATTTGACAACCTTTGAGGACGAGGTGAATGCGAGTTGAGCCAGCAGGACAGAGACACTGGGTGGAAATAACTCAACACCGGAATCATTGTTGGACATCGCATTGGATGTAACGGTGAACTTCCTCATTCGACTTTGTATCTGTTTATTTGAAATACAAGTTTCAAAAACGTTACGCTTTTGATGGGATCACTGCAACACCACTCATAAGTCACAGACCCCAACTGACAAAGATCCATTTGAGTGGTAGCCAACAGGTATGTTTGTTCAGACTCATGAAGCTCAAAGCTTGGACTGCAGCTGTTAGAGAACGTGCTGGGTTCGGCATCATGAACAACATACATACACTGAAGGGAAGGAAACCCCAAGGTGTGTGTACCCCCGACATACATAAACAATTTTAAAAGTTGTATGCAGCCCGTGGCTGCTGGTTGCATCATTGCTGGGAGCATACAGTCGTGGCCAAAAATATTAGCACCCTTGCACTTTTTTCATATAATGCACCATTTCTTCCAGAAAATTGTTGAAATTAAAAAATATTTTGGTGTCCACATTTGTATTTCTTTTGTTTGCAGTGGAATAAAACAAAAAAAGGCTGAAAAAAATAACTAAATCTTTGCTTATTCCACAAAGAAATCCTAAAATGGCCTGGACAATATTATTGGCACCTTTTATAAGTTGTTCGAAATAATTGGATTTCAAGCAGGAGATTCTCCTTAACTTTGGAATTGACCTCACCTGTGGTGAGTTGCAGGTGCCTGCAAAATAAAAATCACTCATTCAACCAGTTTGAATAGAGAAAAGGGGTCAATTCTGCTGTTTGTCACTGTGTGTAGCAGTTTTATGTCACAATGAGCATGGAGAAAAGAAAGAAAACCAGAGAATTTTCTGAGGAGGTCAGACACAAGATTGTAGCCAAGCATGGACAATCTCAAGGCTACAAGTCCATCTCCAGAGACCTTGATGTTCCTGTTTCCACCGTATGTAATGTTATCAGGAAGTTTAAGGCCCATGGCACTGCAGTCAACCTCCCTGGACGTGGCCGCAACGGAAAACTTGATCGAAGATTGCAGCGAAGGATTGTTCGAATGGTGGAGAAAGCACCTTGATCAACTGCCAAGCACATCCATGCTGACCTTCAGACATAAGTTATGACAGTTTCAACTCACACCATTCATCGCCAACTCAATGAAAGGATGTTCTATGGTAAGAGACCCAGGAGGACCCCACTGCTGCAAGAGAGACATAAGAAAGCCCAACAGGAGTTTGCCAAAACACACCTGAACAAGCCAAAATGCTTCTGGGAGAAAGTCCTGCGGCCATATGAGACCAAATTAGAGCTTTTTGGTAAAGCACATCATCTCTCTGTTTAAAGAAAACAAAATGAAGCCTTCAAAGAAAAGAACACCTTCCCTTCAGTCAAACAAGGAGGAGGTTCAGTGATGTTTTGGGGTTACTGTGCTACCTCTGGCACTGGGTGCATTGAATGTGTGCATGGCATCATGAAATCAGGAGATTACCAAGGTATTTTGGAGCGCAATGTTTAACACAGTGTCAGAAAGCTAGATCTCCATCGTAGGTCATGGGTCTTGCAGCAGGACAATGACCCCAAAGACACTTCAAAAAGCACCCAGGAATGGTTCAAGACAAAACGTTGGATTGTTCTGAAGTGGCCAGCAATGAGTCCAGATCTAAATCCCATTGAACACCTCCTGTGGGGAGATCTGGAAACATCAGTTGATAGAAGACACCCTTCATATCTGGGAGAACTGGAGCAGTTTGCACAAGAAGAGTGGGCCAAACTGCCAGTAGAGAGGTGTAGGAAGCTCATTCATGGCTATAGGAAGTGCTTGACTGCAGTTATTTTGTCCAAAGGCTGCGCTACCAAATATTAAGTCGAGGGTGTGAATAATTTTGTCAATGCCATTTCTTTTATTTTCTGATTTAAAAGGATATATTTCACTCTGAATCAAAAACAAAGGTTCTGTAATATTAACAGTGAAATATAGAATTGTGGAAACCAAATACTTTTGTCAATTTCAACTAATTTTTGAGAAAATTGTGAGTTGAAAAAAGTGCAAGGGTGCCAATATTTTTGGCCACGACTATATTTTTTGTTGGTGCTGTGCTCTACCAGTACACTGGCACTTATTTCACCAACCTTGGAAGGATTACAGGCTCAGTCAACCTCACCTGGTGTTATTTCAACAGAAACAGGTCTCAAACTCAGGACCCGAAGATCCCAAGCCAGCTGCCCTAACCACTAAGCCAACACCAGGCTTGTCAGCCTGGTAAAGCCACGAAAAGTAATTGTCCCAGAGGGCAATTCAACTCCTCTGTCAAGAGATCACCACCTTCTGCTCTAACAGCAGTATACCGAGGAACAGGTTTGGAGAAACACAATGCACAGATTCCTCTGTAAGCAGTACGAGAATCACTTGACCACAGGGGATGCTCTACCCTTTCATAGATTCCTCACACATAGGCCTCTGCCCTCAATAATTGTACAATTTTACACCTCAGCTGCCTGAACTGAATGATCAAAAACGCCAATCAGATATAGCATTGAAAACATATCTCAACAATATGTAATAAAGGGTAAAAAATAATAATAAAGAAGAAAATTTTGCAGAGATGGACTTGATTGATAGAATGCCAGATTAATATTTATGGCAACAGGTTGAAGACATTATCAAATAAGAGGCCAAAAACAACATTTCAAAAGCGAGCAAAAACTAAAAACCATCGGAAAATGCAAAGCCCGTCCACGTCCGCTTTGTACTCAAACTAAGCTTGATGAAAGTGACAGTTAAAAAACATTGTACATTTTATTCATTTGTGTTCTCCACAATCCCATAATGAAGGTTTGTTGAAGATTTGATGACAAAAGCTCAATTTTAAAAATGTGACCGGCTGGACATACACACTGAATCTCAATGGTAAACAAGGATTTTGATTAAAACATTTATGGCTGATCTACCACTTGACCGATAATGTCATCCTTACAATCCACTACTCCCCATTTGGAGTAGAATGAGATGTGCCATGTTTCAAATTTTTCTGATCAGCGGTTTCAGATATAATGTTTTAATTTTTTGTGTTTAATCCAAGGTGTCTGCCCGACCACATGACCAAGGACGTCACAATTTTCATTAAAATATTCTCCATGGAGAGTTGCTCCTTCCCTGAAAATTTAGCGTCAATTGGAAAAGTGGTTACTGAGAAAAAAGAAAATGCTAAAAAAAAATAATAGTGCAACAAAGATCAAAAAGGGTCTAAGACTAACAATAATCAAAATAATAACAATGAAAATTATTTCAACAAAATTATCAATTTGTGTTCTCCATATTCTTATAATAAAGCTTTGTTGAAAATTTGAAGCCAAAAGCTCAAAAAAATGCATGGTCTGGACAGACACAGACACACTGAAGAAATTGCAAAACCCCGTCTTCTGCTGTGTAGGGGACGGGCTGACTAGAACGGCACTCGGGAGATCGCATACCTCCGCCAGGCTGAACAGTTTACGTTTCGTATCCCACTGATAGTTCGGATCTGGATCCGGACCTCGACCAAAAATCTAATCGGCTTGTTATTGTCACCTAACCAACTCTTCCACATAGTTTTGTCATAACTCGTCCACAACTTTTTGAAATATCATGATATATGTCGTTTTTGGCCTCATCTCTCAATGGTGAAGAATCACTTTATAAATTATAGTCCGAATACTGACCAAAAATGTACGTTGCTGTCCTTGGCCAGGTACCTATATAGACAAAAAAATTCAGAATGATTGCTTGAAAACTGTGAACAAAAATTGTGACAAACATACAGGCAAACAGATGCTACCGACCAACGTATTTGGCAAAATTATGTTGCCATGTAACAGACAGACAGTCGGACATGGGTGAAAACATAACCTCCATCCACCTTCGGTAGCGGAGGTAACAAGAAAGAGCAATGAGAGATTGCAGACCCTCTTCAAGACTTGTTTTGTGTTGCAAATAAATGGAAGGATGTACTCCATGAAATGTAGTTCATTGCAAATAAAAGATCAAAATTGTCTAGTTGTAAATGTGTAAAGGTCAAGTGGTCTGAGGGTCTAAATGTTGAAAGGTCTAAATTAGTTGAAAGTGTCTAAAGGGTCTTTAAGGTCAAAGGAGTTTAAAAGGTGTAATTTAAGGTTTAAAGGGTCAGAATTGTCTGAAGGGGTCTAAAGGGTTTTAAAATGTCTAAAAATGGGTCTAAATGTCAAGGGGATTGACAGTGTATTAAAAGGTCTGAAAGGGGTCTTAGGGTGTTCAGGGTTCTAAAGAGTCTTTGAGGATCTGAAGTGTCTTAGATATCTAAGGGTTCTAAAGGGTGTACAGGGGTCTATAGGATCTTAGGGGTCTAAGGTGTAAAGAGTCTTCAAGGGTCTTCAGGTTCTAAAGGCTCCAAAGGGTTTTAGAGGTCTTAGAAGGTCTTGGTGGTCTTAAGGGTCTTTGGGTTCTAAAGGGTCTAGAGGGTATTAGGGGTTTTAAGGGTCTTAGGGTTCTAAAGAGTCTAATGCAATTAATATGCATACACACGTTCTGTGCAGATAAATAGACAAACAATCAAACGAACCCAAATACAATACCCTCTCCTCTGGCGAGGGTAAAAAGAGAGCAAAATGGCTGTCAGAAGAGGGAATGAATATTGTAGACCAAAGAAGAGAGATGAAAACCAAAGGGGAATCAAGATGTCGACATTAAGTGACTAAATTCCGACTGCCAACAACAAGCTAGGAAAGACAAAGGGAAATATTTCAGTGGCATGCAAAGAGATAGAAAGTGACAACAGACTAAGGAAACAATTTGGCAAAAAAAAAAGAGATCTCATGAAAGTTTCGGTGGAGTACTGGCATCCTAAAGAGTATAACAAGAAAATACAGTGTCTGACAGAAGAAACACAAGTGGGAAGAAGTAGAGTGGCACTGGTTACAGCACATACCTCCACCAGGCTGAGCAGTTTATGTTTTGTATCCCACTGATAGGACAGTTTGGCATCCGAACGTTCACCAAAATCGAATCAATTCGTCCTTGTCACAGACCCAACATGTCCACCAAGTTTTGGCCAATGCTGTCCATAACCTTTGGAGATATGCTGTTACAGAAAAATAGACAGACAGACAAACAGGGGTGAAAACATAGTGTCTGTCCACCTTAGTTGGCAGAGCTAAAGATGGATAGATTGAAACGCCATACAAACGAGATAGCAACGTGATGGTAACCTTCGAAGAATAGGAATATGAGCAAGAACCAATTGTGATAGAATGTGAGGTACATAGAGCCTTGAACGAGCTGGCAAATGGAAAGGCACCAGGTGCCGATGACAAAATTCCATAATAACTCTTCAAAATTTTAAGAGCTATCTGTACACAAATCTGGAGAAGGATTGTATGGCCTAAAATGTGGAAACCATTCTACGCAGAATAGAAGACTTCATTTAGCGAGAAATACCTGTTGAGCAAGCAGGTTTCAGAAGAGGAAGAGATACTCGGGATCAAATCACAAATCTGAGATGGATCAGGGAAAAAGAAAGGGAGTATCAAAGGAAGGCGTATCCTGTTTTCTAGATTATTATAGCAAAGCCTTCAATTGTGTTGATTGTGAAATGATGGGGATTATGCTGAGAGAATGGGAATGTGATGCCATGTGAAATGTCTGTTAAGACTTGGATGTCTGGTAAGAGTTTCACCTGATATGTTTGATAAGAAGCCTGTTCACTGAACAAGAAGCTACAGTAAGAACTAAACAGAGTATGGAGAGACAGAATGGTTTGGAATTGGAAAAGGTGTTGTGCAGGGGGTGCATTCTCTCCCCTTACTTGTTCAATCTGTGTTATGAGTACATTATGAGGAAATGAAACTTGGATGACATCGAGGCTGGAGTCAGGATTAGAGGAAGACGTATCAACCACCGATGATACGCTGATGATTCCTCTCTGTTAGCAGAAAGCAAACATGACTTCATGAAACTGCTGCAGATAGTGAAGAAGGAAAGGGAAAAGGCTGGTCTTTATTTATACCTTTAAAATTCTAAAATCTTATCAACTGAGAAGATCGACGTGTTCAGATTGCGGGACAATAAGATGCACATCGTGGAAAGTTTCATCTTCCTGGGTTCATAGAATCAGCCATCACCTGGATATATATTTCTAACTATATGCACTTCGATACAAAATAAAATTTCGTGTTTCTTGGACTATTGCGAATATCTCGTTCCGAGAATATTTTGAAACAAAGTCTCACGTATGTTTATTCTGCAAATAACAGCTGGAGCCACTAGATGGCAATAGACGGCGTGTTGAGCATGAAGTGTAGAAACACCAGCCAGTTGAATGTTATTTATATCTCTATCGATGATATAATACCAATCGACGCACATTACAGTATCTTTCGTTTTTATAGCAGCACGCCTTCTATTGATGGTATGCAAATTTTGATGAAAAAAAATTTTTTTTGGTATTCTTCCATGAATGCTTTAGACTACAGTGAAGAATTTGCTTTATATTATCTACACTCAGATTGTTTTGACGTGAAAATGTTGTTGCACTTTTATCTCCACCACCGAAGGTTGATGGAGGTTATGTTTTTACCCCTGTCTGTTTGGTTGTTTATGAACAGGATATCTCAAAAAGTTGTGGACAGATTCGGAAGGAATTTGGTGGAGAATTTCGATATGCGACAAGGACAAAATGATTCGATTTTGGTGAAGATCCGTATCTGGATCTGGATCTGAAAATTTTAAAAATAATTTTTCACCATTGAGAGATCGGGCCAAAAACGACATATGGCAGGATTTCTCAAAAAGTGGATGGATTCCGACGAAACTTGGTGGGCAGGTCGGGTGTGTAACAAGAAAGAATTGATTCCATTTTGGTGAAGATCCGGACCTAGGATCTGAGAATTTTCAAAGTGATTTTTCACCATTGAGAGATAGGGCTAAAACGAAGTGTTGCACGATATCTCAAAACGTTGTGGACGGATTCGGATAAAACTTGGTGGATTGAGTTAGTTAGGTGACAGGAACAAGTCGACTAAATTTTAGTTCAGGACCGAATTCAGATTCAGCCTGTCAGTAGGATACAAAACAAAAACTAATCAGCATGGCGGAGGTATGCACTCCACCAAGTGAACATTCTTCTTTGTATTATTTCCACCATTTTTTGGGGCCAACTATAAAATATCACCTAATTAGAATTTAAATATTTTGGTAAGAGCTCATCTGTTTTCCCATTTTAGGAAATGCGTGGCCCACCCCACACATCATTTGCCTCTTTCCCGCAAATTCATTTAAACTTTTTGCACATGTTGTCTGAATGCAGCTGGTGGTTTTACACGTTTGTTAAGATAATCATGGTCATAAAAATTATCTTCTTTGTTCTTTTAAAGTAAAAAATTGAATGCATAGAGATTATTGGTAGTCAGTGGATACATTACTTTGCGCACAATAAAGTTTACTATATTTTATTTTATTTTTGAAGTTTTGACTGATTTATCGTTCATCACTATATTGATTTCTAACCCGTTCAAGTTGAAACTAACTTTTTGTTTCTTGCATCAAAAAGTAAATATTCTTTTCTAGTATAATCCCTGGTATTATTCAATGGAAATGGACTTTCTTTCATCTTCGGCTACATATTTTATACCAAAAGCTTTACTCTCAATAGAGCAGCCAAGGAGGGTGTTGTCAGGATGAAGAGTTAAAGAGTATTTAAGAAAGTGTAATAAATACTTATGTCTGACAGGATAGCTGAGGTATGTGCACTTCCTTTTGAGCTGTCCAGCCTGGGTTCAAATCTTGACCCACATATAAACCGACACCTGGTGTTTTGCGTACATGGTGATGCATCAATGTGTGTGCCATCCATCAGTAGGACGTTAAGCCGGTGGACCTGTCTGCCAGCATTGGTCGTTCGTTGGTGGATGTCCGTTTCAGTTGAACATCAGGTCGGGTCAGCTGATTCATGAAAGACAATGCACAAAAACTTTTCATGGCTGACCCCACGAGGTGGGAATAATTGGGGCCATTAACAGAAATGGTAGTCACAATTTGAGTCAGGTGGTGCAAGATGTCCCTCCCAGGAAACGTCGATCAAGATATTGCCACCCTTTACACCCCTCTCCCTCCCCCACAACCCTCTACACCCCCCCCCAGATCACCCTCCACACCCACTCCCTCCCCCCAGCCACGCTCCCTCATCTCCTGCCTTCTCCTACCCAACATCTATACATCTATACATGTGTCCTCCTCGGTACCTTTGTTCAGCATGCTGAACTTTTTTTTTTAAAATCTAAAACTGCATGCTCCATCGTACAAACATTCCATCTCTCCCAAGAGCCCTCTTGTGCAGATGTACAGGATACTGACCATATAACCAGAACTGATAGGAGGTTTTAAAAAACAAACTTTCCTTTTTCCTGTGTTTATTCATTCACATCCTTTTTATTCACTCTTTCATCATAAATGCAATGATTTAAAATAATTTATTCATTTTCTTTCATTCAGTTTTGTTTCTTTTTATTGTCTGCAAAAGCAGACTTGACATGACAGAATGGCGTTGTTTACCCTTGGTTAACCTTGATGACGATCAAAACCTTGATGATGGCACACGATCCAACTTCTTCTTTTGTATGCAGAACAAGGTTGCAGGGTAGCATGCATCAATGGCTCAGGGTGTGGCTGTGCCGCTGATGCAGTGCCCCCTATATGTAAGGGTAGAGGTTTAGACATGGTGCCGGCGATAGCTCGCGATGTTCCGTGATGGACACAATGGGATCTTTAACGCCCACCAACGAATGCTGGCTTACGGGCGCCCAGTTTGACGTCTATCCGAGGGACTTGACGTATCAACATGGAAAAGTGTGACTGATGAATCATCCTGCCTGTGAAACACCTGGATGACAGTTTATAGCTGGGTCATGAATCAAACCCAGGCGAGACAGCTTGGAGGCAAGTGTGACTCTCCAACTCATCAGGTCAGGTCAGGTATGGGAGCATGTGCCAGAACAGCGCGTCGCTGCGTCCACTTTCCGCCGGTACTCCAGGGGCCTCCGTCTGGCCATCCCCCAGGCAGATGCCAGGCCCATCCCCATCTCCTTGAGATGATGGTCAACCTGCTGCAACCATGAGGCACGTGGTCGGCCCACTGGCCTCCTCCACTCATGAGACTCCCTCGCTGAGAGAATCTGATGAGCAGGATCAGCGTCAGGAAAAAGAGCCACATGTCCATACAGCCGCAGCTGACGCTCACGGACTATGCAGGTAACAAATCTCATCCGAGTCTCTCTCAGCAACCGCTCGTTGGACACAAAATCCGACCAGCGATAGCCAAGGATTCTCCGAAGAGACCTGGTACCAAAGGAATTAAGTCTCCGTCTCAGATCCTTGGTCAAAGTCCAAGTCTCGCACCCATAGAGCAAGACTGGAAGTACCAAGGACCTGAAGACTCGGACTTTCGTCCTCCCGCACAGGTACCGGCAGCGCCACACCCCATGATCCAGTGAATCCATGACTCCCCAGGCCCGACCCAGACGTCTATTGACCTCCGGCTCACAACCTGCGGAGACATGAATATCACTGCCAAGGTAAGTGAATCTATCCACGACCTCAACATCCTCACCACAAACAGACACAGACAGGACAGCAGCATCCAAGATGTCACCGAAAGCCTGGATCTTTGTTTTGACCCAAGAAATCCGTAATCCCAACGGCTCCGACTCCTCATTCAGCACCTCGAGGGCCCCAAGAGGATGTCTAAAGTCTCCGCAAAGATGACTGCATCATCTGCAAAATCAAGGTCCGAGATCTTGACATTGCCAAACGATGCACCGCAACTTGATCTCTCCGACATCCTCCCAAAAATCCAGTCCATACAAGTGCTGAAAAGTGTGGGGGCAAGTACACATCCCTGACGAACTCCAGTAACAACTGGAAATAAGTCAGAGGCGGTACCACCACACTTCACAGCACTCTCAGTACCAGAGTAGAGTTCAGACATCAGATCGATCAGTTTCGGTGGCACCCCACGAAGACCAAGAATCCTCCAGAGGACATCCCGATTCACTGAATCGAACGCTTTACAGAGATTAACATAGGCTGCAAGCAGCCCCTGCCGAAACTCTCGTCTGCGTTCAGTGAGGACACGAAGAGCAAGGATACGGTCAATCGTTGACCTCTTTGGTGTAAAGCCTGACTGCTCTGGACGCTGGTGCTCAAGCAGATGGTGGCGAACCCTATCAAGAATTATCCGAGCAAAGACCTTGCCCGGCACTGAGAGCAGCGTCACCCTCGGTAGTTGTTGCAGTCTTGGCGATCACCCTTCCCCTTTCCAGAGAGGGACAACAAGGCCCCTCTTCCAGTCAGTTGGGATGATGCCTGTGTTCCAGGCAGAGCACAAAACTGCATGCAAGGACGCGAGTGCAGCATTTCCACCAGCCTTGAGAAGTTCAGCATGGATGCCACAGATCCCTGGAGCTTTGCCCCGTTTCAACTGGTTCACCGCAGCCCGTGTTTCCACAAGAGGTGGACCCAGTTGATTCGAGGGTCAGCAACAGGGATTGTAACACCCTTGACGTCCAACTCAACAGCTGGGGGATCAGCCTGGGTACAACCGCTCCAAAGTAACCGGCCCAGCGGGCCTTCACTTCAGACTCCTCTGTCAAGAGCCTACCACTCTCTGCTCGAACTGCAGTGCTCCGAGGGATGGGCTTGGATGAACGTAAGCGCGCGAATTCCCCTGTAAGCGGGACGAGAATCACCTGTCCACAGGTGATGCTCTACCCCCTCACAGATTCCTCGCACATAGGCCTCCTTGTCCACCCTCAGTGCACGTACAGTTTTACGCCTCAGCTCCCTGAACAGCTCAGCTCTGCCATTCAGCCTGGCCCTGCGACTCTGGTCAATGGTATCCAGTGTCCCTTGAGAGACAAAATTCTTCTTTGCCCTGCGGTGAACTCCAAGGCATCCACCGGCAACATCAAGGATGGTGGTCTTGAAGGTGCTCCACAACTCTTCAGGACCCCCCAAAGCACCCAGACCCCCAAGTGTCCACTCAGCCTGTTCGCAAACTCCTCAGCTACTCTCTCATCCCTGAGCTTGGCAACATCCAGCCTCGGCTGGGATGGTACCATTCTCCAGGATTTAGGTGCAGCTTTAGAGTTGCTACAACAAGCCTGTGGTCAGTATTGAGGAACTGAGCACTCCGGTAGACCCTGCAGTTCTGGATCATCCTCCAACGACCGTCAATGAGGACATGGTCAATCTCCTTTGCCACACCGCCAGCGTTGGAATACCAAGTCCAGCGATGAGCTTGCGGGCGCTGAAACCATGAACCAGCCACCCTAAGTCCATGACTTCTTGCAAAGTCAAGGAACTTAGTGCTATTCTGGTTCATAGTTCCTGACCCATGGGGACCAACACACACCTCATAACCATCCCTATCAGTTCCAGTCGATGCATTGAAATCCCCCAAGACTAGAAGTGTATCTCGTCTGGGGCACTGATCAACCACAGATTCGAGTGTGGCGTAGAATGCATCCTTCACGGTAAGATCACTCGCCTCAGTCGGAGCATAAATAGAGACCAGGGAAATGACACCTAAGGAGTGACGAATCCTTAATCTCATGATACGCTCGTTGACCGGTGTTACCTCAATTATCATTGGGGTCAGCTTATTGGACACAGCTACAGCAACTCCTTGGGCATGGTAACCATCAGATCGACCAGACCAATAGTAGGTGTAACCACCCACCATTATCTCGCCGCAATCCGGTCTCCGAACCTCAGAGAGCTGCAATCCCGATGTCCAAACGCTTGAGCTCAGATGATAACAGAGACAGGTGATCATCCTCTCTTAGGGATAGGACATTCCAGGCACCCACCCGAAGGGACCGCCTCAGGTTAACCCAAGGAGACCGCCGTCTGGTGGACGACACCTCAGCACCACTCCGACACACTCTCCCGCAATCTGACCCAGGGATGTTACCCCGTGGTTTCCCTCCTATCAAAGATTGGGGGTCCCGAAGGCTTTGCCCCAATCCCATCATCCGGTGAGCTGCCCTGCGAAGGGAAGCTGCACAGGAGGTACTCCCACGGAGTGGGTTTTCAGATTTTTTTGCGTTTTTGCGTTTTGCGGAATGAAGCGTTTTACGGTGGCTGGAGTGCAAATCCTGCCACCAACCTCCTAATAAGAAGTAACCCAACTGCAGGAGGACGTCCGCAGACACAGTTGGGCACTAGATATGGATGGCCGTTGGCTCACAAGGAGCTCCTCCGCCCTTTGCTTTGCTTTACTTTAATATTTACTTTTTAAGGTTTGTTTGTTTTTGTTATTTTAGCTGTGCAGTACTCGAATGTTGTCTTCGGCGTGTTTCCGCACATTTCCTATCCCTTTCTCTATCTTTTGCTTATTTCTATTTTCACCATTGTAATAGACGTATTTGCTTTCTCAATGCCAGCCAGCACTTATGACAGAGTTTGGAGCCGGTAGTCCATTATATTTTATGCGGAGAGGCCGCAACACTCGTGTATTGGGACAACTCGTTGTGAACAACAGCCTGCTTATTAAACACGTTTGAAAAGAGGTTATTAAAATGAATTCAACTCCATGGAGTGCCATTTACAACACTTAGGTACAGTACTGCGTATAAATTATTATTATTTTTTTTTTTGAATGAGGCTCACTTGGCTGTGCCTTGATGGGTTTGAGGGTAAAGGAGTAGCAGCTAAAATGTGAATCCTATCCAGGTTCCTCCTGATGACTTCATCTTTGCTTTTTGCTTGTTCGGGTTCCTTCTGATCACTCCAATGTCGGACTGTACCTATTTGGTCTTCCATTTGTTTTGAATTGAATTAATTTTAATCCCAGTCTCAATTTATTTGAATAATAATGAAAAATGTCATGGGTCAGGGTCAAGTGTCCCATCAAAGCGGGGTGTCTTGGGACCCGGTCATCATTGCCAGCAGTTATAAAGTGGCAGATCTATTTATGTCTCTTATTATTGATGTAACACACCAGTACACAAAGACCACACAAAATACACCACACAAAACAAGTCCTGGTAAAAGTCTGAAATCTCTGATTGCTCTTTCTTGGTACGAATTGCAATACTCCCTCTTGCTGGGAGTGGCGCTATGCCATACACATTTACGTCGGGAGAATTGGAGCCTTCCCCCCCAACCTGAATCCTCAGGACAAGATATTTTTTTAAATCAACAAAAAACCTTCCTGGGAACACCCCGAGTACAACGCCAAGTTGTCAACTCACCATTGGACCAAATTTTTATTATTCTTCATGGCCTTGTAGCATACTGCCCTGAGGTGTAGTGATCATAAGCAGGATCCAGACGCCATCACCGTATCACGTCTCACTGTCGTTTTAGTCAATCTCGCGAGTCAGTAAAAAGAACAACAACCATAACAACACCAGGAAGCTTGCCCAGGATCATGACATATGATCCGGTATCAAAACATCTTTCCCTTTAAGCAAATATTGCTGAGATTAGACATCAAATATAAGTGTGAAGTAAATCTTGGACAAGATGGGATTGCTTCTTTAGATAGTGTGAAGCAATCTATTCTATAATCGGTCAAGTTGACTCGTACAACAATGCTAAATTTACTCGTCTATAGAATGGCATTGTCACATTAGTGCTAATTAACACTACTATAGATAGTAAGATGTTGTCTTTATATCTCTTCAATTAATCTGGCAGGCTTATTAGAGATCCGAGTACTGCGCCTCAAAGCTGGTGCAAGGATTTGTTCCTGCACCTGACGTTGCGCTGGCACCGGCTGGGTAGCTGGTCCTGCTTGCTCTCCTTGAGGTGGTCACTGTTCCGACTCCACTGTGTCCGACAACTTCTCATTTATCACAGGCCACCTACCCTGTGGTGTGTAACTTTTTTATTTTTTTTTTAAATTTTATTTATGTTGAAGGCTACAGGCATGGACTGAATAGTCCTCATCGAGGCCAAGCCTTCAATAAAAGGACTGCATGAAGAGAAAAGTAAGAAAAGAGAGAATAGTCTAAGAGTTTTTGAGAAAGTAAAAATTCTGCTTTTTGAAAAGGGGAAGCTCATAAGTGTTTGGGAAGACATGAGAAGGTAAAGCGTTCCAGAGTTTGGCAGTGGAGGGGAAAAAACAAACATCGTAACGGCTCACCCTTGACTTGCCAATGGCCACACAATAATCATGTGATGTAGTGGCTTGTCGAGTAAAGTCGAGTCGAGTAACTCTCCTTGGTAGCCAAGATATGTCACCTGTTTCTTCAAAGTTTCGTCCATCATTGAGCTCCACCTAATATGATCTGGGACCCACCATCCGCACTACTCGGCCTCGGTCCTACCAACAGCCATTGTTCCTCACATGGATGGTTTGCATTGCTTGCAGTTGTGACAGCTCCTTACCTTGGATAGATCGAGGCTCAGGGCGCTGCATCTCTGACTTTGAAGTAATGGTTGGAATGTGGGTTCAGAGCTTCCGCTCCGTAAGCAGTTCTGCTGGTGACCATCCGACTATTCGTTGGCCTTTCAGAAGGACACCATCTACCTTAGTATGTTCATCCTGAAATGTGGAGTAAGGCATTGGGCACTGTATACTCAGGTCCTTGATGTAGCTGATCACCTGTCACAAGATGGTATCCTCCGCAGTCACTGCTGCGAGTTCAGCCTACTTTGCTCTAGAAACTGTAAGGTTCACTCAGACCATGCAGACATGAATTTCTACATTTTTTTCAATTGTCCTACCCACAACTCCCATCGGACAGGCACGACTCAGTGTATCTGCAACCAACAGGTGTTTCTCCAGTGTATATTGCCGCTGAAGGTCATACTTTTGTAGGAGAAGTCTTTTTAGGTGAGGCGGTGCACCAACAAGAGGTTTGCCTGCTATTGCAATGAGCGGCTTATGATCTGTTTCTGCATTGAGTTTCTGGCCATAAATGTCAGTATGGAAACGTTCACAACCATACGCTACGCCTAGCATTTCCTTCTCAATCTGTGTGTAATTAGTCTCCACCACAGTCATTGATCTCGCAGCATAGGTGATGGGTAGCCAATGTTGCTCCCTCTCTTGCAGGAGTACGGCTCCAAAACCATTCTTGCTGGTATCTGTTGACCCATTGGTAGGCCTTTGTGGATCGTAGTACTGCAGTACAGACTCCTTGGTCAAGAGCCGTTTAATATCCTGCCACTCTTTAGCATGCTCATGGTTCCACTGCCAATCTGCATCTTGTTCCAACAATGATCTGAGAGCGGTTGTGTGTGCTGACAGGTTCGCCATGAACCTACTGACACGTATGTCACCAGCCAGAGTGCTCTTCGCAATGCATCTTTTTCAGAGGGTGTGGGCATCCTGGCGATCGCCTCCACCTTGGCCTAATGAGGTTGCCCTCCCTGCGCTGTTGTATGATCTCCAAGGTACATAACCTCAGTCTGCCTGAAATAACTAGGTGGAGGCGAAGTCCCACCTCAACGAAGTGATCAAGTAATAGCCTCCAATCATGTTCCCCAGCTATGCATCCCCACACAATTATATCATCAATGAACACTCGACAACCTGGCAAATCTTACAGTAGCTGGCTAGGTTTCTTGTGAAACACTTCTGGAGTGGACGAGATACCCATAGCCATGTGAAGATAATGACATCACCCACGTGCAGTATTGAAGATTGTCAATTTGGATGAGCACATATCTAATTTGATGGAATGATGCTGCTGCATCCATCTTTGTAAAGAACTTTCTTCCTTGGTGGGCAGCTGGGAGTGCTCTCTTTGAATCGCCTTTTTTCAAGGCTTTAAGCTCGATACATAATCTTATTTTACCATTTGCCTTTTCTATCATTACAAGTTTACCCACTCTGCAGGCTCACTGACCTTCTTGATATATCCTTTTTGCTCTTGTCTGTCGAGTTCTGCTGGGAACCTTTCCCGCTATGCAAAAGGCAAATGCCTCGGTGCATGAATGACTGGTATTGCATCTTCACGTAGTTGGATAGAGTGCTCATCTGGCAAGTATCCTCTTCCAGTGAACAGCAATGAGTGAGTCTCTTCCACCTGCTCCTTGAATGTGGTTGCTCTTGATTGAGAGCACAAGGTCTCTGTTGCTCCAGTGTACACCCATTTCATTAGACCCAGTACGAGGCAATATTAGCACCCCAGTAGTGCAGGCTGGCCATCACGAACAACTTCCACATTGATAATGAATGTCTGCTCCTTGCGCTCAAGCTGCATGTGGCATATACCTAGACTAGGTATGGGCTTGCCGTTATATGCTTTCAGTCCATGGGCCTCACCTCAAACATGGCTTGGCCTGTGACACTGATAGTCCCTATTACTATAATAGTTGTGTCAGCACCTGAATTTCAACATCAAAAAATAAATCATATTAATATCAACATCAAAAAATACATTTTGGTGTGAAGTTCTACAAGTGTTCTGTGAGTTTGAAGGCATTTCCTTCTTCATAAATTTTTATCAACATCAAAAAAGAGATCATATTTCTATCAACATCAAAACATACATCACATTTATATCAACATCAAAACATCCATCATATTTATATCAACATCAAAACATACATCACATTTATATCAACATCAAAACAAACATCACATTTATATCAACATCAAAACATCCATCATATTTATATGAACATCAAAAAATACATCACATTTATATCAACATCAAAACATCCATCATATTTATATGAACATCAAAACATCCATCATATTTATATCAACATCAAAACAAACATCACATTTATATCAACATCAAAACATCCATCATATTTATATGAACATCAAAAAATACATCATATTTATATCAACATCAAAAAATACATCACATTTATATCAACATCAAAACATCCATCATATTTATATCAACATCAAAACATACATCACATTTATATCAACATCAAAACATACATCACATTTATATCAACATCAAAACAAACATCACATTTATATGAACATCAAAACATCCATCATATTTATATGAACATCAAAAAATACATCATATTTATATCAACATCAAAACATACATCACATTAATATCAACATCAAAACATACATCACATTTATATCAACATCAAAACATATATCACATTTATATCAACATCAAAGCATATATCACATTTATATCAACATCAAAACATATATCACATTTATATCAACATCAAAACATCCATCATATTTATATCAACATCAAAACATACATCACATTTATATCAACATCAAAACATGCATCACATTTATATCAACATCAAAACATGCATCACATTAATATCAACATGAAAACATACATCACATTTATATCAACATCAAAGCATATATCACATTTATATCAACATCAAAACATATATCACATTTATATCAACATCAAAACATCCATCATATTTATATCAACATCAAAGCATATATCACATTTATATCAACATCAAAACATATATCACATTTATATCAACATCAAAACATCCATCATATTTATATCAACATCAAAACATACATCACATTTATATCAACATCAAAACATGCATCACATTAATATCAACATGAAAACATACATCACATTTATATCAACATCAAAGCATATATCACATTTATATCAACATCAAAACATATATCACATTTATATCAACATCAAAACATACATCACATTTATATCAACATCAAAATAAACATCACATTTATATCAACATCAAAACATCCATCATATTTATATCAACATCAAAAATACATCATATTTATATCAACATCAAAACATACATCACATTTATATCAACATCAAAACATACATCACATTTATATCAACATCAAAACAAACATCACATTTATATCAACATCAAAACAAACATCACATTTATATCAACATCAAAACATCCATCATATTTATATCAACATCAAAAAAATACATCATATTTATATCAACATCAAAACATCCATCATATTTATATCAACATCAAAACATCCATCATATTTATATCAACATCAAAACATCCATCATATTTATATCAACATCAAAACAAACATCATATTTATATCAACATCAAAACATCATCATATTTATATCAACATCAAAACAAACATCTCATTTATATCAACATCAAAACATCCATCATATTTATATGAACATCAAAAAATACATCACATTTATATCAAATCAAAACATATCACATTTATATCAACATCAAAACATACATCACATTTATATTGTTACGGTTGTGGAAATTTTCATTACACCATAAAGAGTCCTCAGGTGAGATATATCGGTAAGTTCATGTGTAGTTAGCCCAAGCCTGTTGTATAGAGGGAATATGTGTGATTCATCCGGGCAGCGACGCTTTGAGATAGCCGTTTTTCTTTTCTGTCGTTATTTTGAACCATCCACGTCTCAACCACCATTACAACAACCACCTTAACCACAACGCTAACCATACCACCATCACAACAACCATGACCACCCCAACTACCAACCGCAACACCTGTGAACACTGAATGTCGGGCTGTCTAGGGCCCGTTCGGCGATCGGTGCCAAACGCATCGAGCCGCGAGCGCAAATGGCGGCCTTTCCGAGGGAGAATTCGGATCCAGAAGGCTTCACGCCCCTTTTTCTCCGTCCAATGGGCAAGCGTCGGTTTGTATGGCCCCGCCTCCAAGCAAGATGAACGTGGATTCTCCACGAGCAGAATTCAGATCAGGAATGCTTCACGCCCCCTTTCTGCCCGACCAATGGCTGAACAGAGGGTGGCGTGGCCCCGCCTCCAATCGCGTTTTGATCCGAATATTTGCATAGAGGCTCCTCCTGAGACCTATAAAGATGCGAGCGCAAGGCAACTCGCGCGCGTGAGTTGAGCTGGGAGGAGTTCGAGAAGAGTTGGAGAGAAGTTGCGGAGAAGTTGTGGAGGAGTTGCAGGGGAGACGGCGGATGGCAACAAGGTTGCAGTGAGGGGGTCGCTTGTCTCGTCGCGAGATCCAAGTCAGCCAGCCATACCCCTCTCCCTGAGCATCAGCGATTTCCCCCCTCCCACCCCCCATTCGCGCTGAGATAGTGCCGAGGGGGCCCCCGTTCCTCCCCACCCTAAACGTGGTGCCAACAAAACCACTCACGCGGAGCACGCCGGAGAGGACTCGCCGACCACGCCAGGGCCACAGAGTTGAGGCGAAGCTGCGCGAACATTGCGGCTTGCCCACACTCGTGTCACGAGGACACGGGTAAGACCTCCCCGGTCTCGTGTACCTGGCCGATTCTTCAGGATCCACGAACATTTGGTCTATGGACCTGTCTGCCTCCTTGCCTATGAGGGTGGCTTTCTTTCTTTCGGGTTGAATGCATGCCGTGGCGCCGTGTCTTGTAAAGTAGAAACTGTTTAAGTGCATGTAAATAAACCTTTGCTTTTATTCGGTTGTAGCTCTGCGTCGTATTGCATTTGCTTTTGTTGCATGACTGTATGGCTGTATATACATGCTTCCGTGTGTGTCCGTATTAAAGTGCATTGTGTGAACTGTTTTCCCGTTTCGCTTCGTCTTGTCCTTTAATTGAATATCCATCTTGCATCACGTTAGGGATTCCATAATGGGTTTAAAACGCCCGGTAATTAATCGGAACCGTCAAGGCCGACGATAACTCTGCTCGGTTATCCATGTAAAACGGAACGAACCGCTTAAGCGGTTCGTGTCCGGAGTAGGCCTGTGGCGTGGTATGATCACCCGGTCGACCACTCATGCAGGTACTGAGGTAGGTCGAATTTGGCGAGCAACCCTATCCTGCGCGGGTGGGCAATTGGCACGATCGTGGTGAGGTTAAACCCCCACCCGTGACTGGCGGTAGTTCCTGGAGGGTCACGACTGAATTGTCCGTCCGGTGGGCGACGTGTTGCGATTCGAGTTACGTGGCCGATCGCACGCCGGGCGGGCCAGAATTCGCAACAATATCAACATCAAAAAAAATACATCATATTTATATCATAATCAAGAAATACATCACATTTATATCAACATCAAAAAATACATCACATTTATATCATTATCAAGAAATACATCACATTCATATCACAATCAAAAAATACATCGCATTGATATCAACATCAAAACATACATCATATTTATATCAACATCCAAACATGCATCACATTTATATTAACATCAAAACATACATCACATTTATATCACCATCAAAAAATACATCGCATTTATATCAACATCAAAACATACATCACATTTATATCACCATCAAAAAATACATCGCATTTATATTAACATCAAAACATATATCACATTTATATTAACATCAAAACATATATCACATTTATATTAACATCAAAACATACATCACATTTATGTGAACATCAAAACATCCATCATATTTATATCATTATCAAGAAATACATCACATTTATATCACCATCAAAAAATACATCACATTTATATCAACATTAAAGCATACATCACATTTATATCAACATCAAAAAATACATCATATTTATACAAACATCAAAACAAACATCACATTTATATCAACATCAAAAAATACATCACATTTATATCAATATCAAAACATACATCACATTTATATCACCATCAAAAAATACATCACATTTATATTAACATCAAAACAAACATCACATTTATATCAACATCAAAAAATACATCACATTTATATTAACATCAAAACATACATCACATTTATATCACCATCAAAAAATACATCACATTTATATCAACATCAAAACATACATCATATTTATATCAACATCCAAAGATATATCACATTTATTTCACCATCAAAAAATACATCACATTTATATCAACATCAAAACATACATCATATTTATATCAACATCAAAACATACATCACATTTATATCACCATCAAAAAATACATCATATTTATATCAACATCCATACATACATCACATTTATATCACCATCAAAAAATACATCGCATTTATATCAACATCAAAACATACATCATATTTATATCAACATCCAAACATACATCATATTTATATTAACATCAAAACATACATCGCATTTATATCAACATCAAAAAAAAAAAATCACATTCCCTTGTCCCGGTTCGAGATCAAAAAATTTATCGAGATCAAAAAAGTTATTTATATCAACATCAAAAAATACATCATGTTTATATTTTTGCGAATTCGCGCCCGCCGGCGTGCGATCGGCCACGTCACTCAAATCGCGACCGCGTCGCCCACCGGACGGACAATTCAGTCGTGATCCTCCGGGAACTACCGCCAGAAACCAGTCACGGGTGGGGATTTAACACCACCACCATCCATTCCGCAGTCCACCCGCGCAAGATAGGGTAAATCGCCGAAAGTCAATATACCTATGGCACTCACACCGGTAATCTGCCGAGGGATGGGACTACGCCACAGGCCGACTCCGGACACGAACCGCTTAAGCGGTTCGTTCCGTATTACAGGGATAACCGAGCGGAGTTATCGACGGCCTTGACTGTGCCGATTAATTCCTGGGATGTTGAAACCCACTACGAATCCCTTACGTGATGCAAGATGGAGAGTCAATTAAAAGAAGGAGAGGAAGCAAAGTGGGAACAATTGGACAAGCACATTTATTCCGCACCACACAGCAGCACGGAAGGCACGTATAATACAGTAATACACCAAAAGCAATACACAGGAATACAATAAAACCAAAGAAACACACGTATGCAGTGGTAAAGAAACAAAAGCAATGCACGAACGCAGATCTACTACCGAATAGGATTTACACATGGCAACACTTACACAGTTTTACTTCACAGACTGGCACCACCCACAGACATTTACACAAAAACCCAAAAGAAAAGAAGTCGTGACTTCCCTAAGCGCGTCGTCCAGCCTTGGCGACCGCAGCCTCGAGTCCCTCCGGCGTGGTGCACCGAGCTCGTGCCGCACGTAGCTCGCGTCGTCCACCCGACAGCTTGGACTGGGTTTTTGAGGGAACTGGACCGGGTTTCGCCGCTATCTCGGTGTGGACGGGGTGGGGAATGGCAGTCACTCCATCCAGGGACTGCACCGACTGGCTTGAGAAGCCCTGTGCTCAACCGAACCACGAACAGAACGGACGATGCACACACGGTACGATCTTTGCTCCGACAGTCTCGAGCCTCTCCTAGTTGCGAGCTTCTCCCAGGGCGATCCGATGCACACACCAAGAGCAAGGACTCTCCACCCCTCGACAACCGACCGAACAAGAGCCCAACTCGAACCGGGACAAGGGAACAACCAACAACCAACCACACGACTCTTCACGCCCACCCTTTTGTAGGGTGGGCTCCGCCCTTCGTCCCGCCCCATTTCTGGTTCCACCTCCCTTCTGGCAGCTTCCCAAAAAGGGGCGTGCCCTCTCGTTCCCCCCTCCCCGCGCCGTGCGGGGGACGAGGAAAGTCAGTTTTGGCTCGGGGCCAGGGAATTATTCCCCCAAAATCAGGCCCCCACCTTTTTTCACCTTTGACCTCTGGCTCAAATCACACCTCCCCCATGCCAAAGCACGGGCGTTTTGGGCGGGAGATCTTGGCTGGAGATATTTAAGCTGCCACTCAGCTCTGTTTCATCTGTCCGGCGGAGATCGTGACCGCACGGTGCTCGTTGAATGGCGAGTGGCGAAGATGTGGTAGCGTAGTTGTGGAAGGTGGCATCGTGGTGTGAATGGCGTGATTGTTGGCATCGTGTAGTGAATAGCGTGATCGTTGAGATGTTGGTTGTGGCGATGTTCGTTGTTGTTCTTGCACCAAATTAACAACAGCAAAAGAAAAACGACTAACTGAAGAATCGCAGCCCGGATGGATTACATATATTCCCTCCATCCAACGGGTTTGGGCTAACTACACATGAACTTGCTGATATATCTCACCTGAGGACCCTTTATGGTGTAATGCGAATTTCCACAGCCGTAACAATATCATTATCAAGAAATACATCACATTTATATCAACATCAAAAAATACATCATATTTATGTCATTATCAAGAAATACATCACATTTATATCAACATCAAAAAATACATCACATTTATATCAACATCAAAACATACATCATATTTATATCAACATCCAAACACACATCACATTTAAATCAACATCAAAACATACATCATATTTATATCAACATCAAAACATACATCGCATTTATATCAACATCAAAACATACATCACATTTATATCAACATCAAAACATACATCACATTTATATCAACATCAAAACATACATCACATTTCTATGAACATCAAAAAATACATCATATTTATATCAACATCAAAATATACATCACATTTATATCAACATCAAGAAATACATCACATTTAAATCAACATCAAGAAATACATCATATTGATATCAACATCGATAAATACATCACATTTATATCAACATCAAAAAATACATCATATTTATATCAACATCAAAAAATGCATCATATTTATATTCCCAAATAACATCAAAACATCCATCACATTTATATCAACATCAAAAAATACATCATATTTATATCAACATCAAAAAATACATCATATTTATATTCCCAAATAACATCAAAACATCCATCATATTTATATCAACATCAAAACATACATCACATTTATATCAACATCAAAACATACAACATATTTAGATCAACATCAAAACATACAACACATTTAGATCAACATCAAAAAATACATTGGGTTGCCCCCAAAAATATGTATTTGCTTTCTTTTCTGAAACCACACACAATTTTGATGAAACTTGGCCACAACTTTCATCACCTGTGATGTACCAAAGTTTGTTAATGCTGTTTGAAAAAAAATCAGGGTTTAGGGGTGTTTACAGGGAAGTGGGGTTGTCCCCCAAAATAGGTATTTACTTTCTTCTCGGAAACTACGCACAATTTTGATGAAACTTGACCACAACCTTCATCAACCGAGATGTGCCAAAGTTTGTTCACCCGAGATGTGCCAAAGATTTTTTTTTTAATCCATTGGTATTTACTTTCTTTTCCATTAAATATTTTGTGAGTTATCCATGCTTAGGGCCATCCATACCAACGAATGCTTAGCGTGTTGTCGGCGTTCACAACCTATGCCCAACGATAGTCTAACTTATGCATAGCGCGGCAGCGTATCGCTGACAATCACGTGGCATAGCCTATTAGTAGGCTGCCGCTCAACGATTCAAATCATAACCGCACTAGACATCGAAGTGTCAAGGCCCTGTGACACCTTGACATTTTAGCCAACGTATGCCGACGTATGAAAAATTTATGTAAAACGCTGGCACACGTCGAATACATTATGGGTAAGTTTTGTATACGTTAAGAGCACGCTGAAGCATGCTGGCATACGTCGTAGAATGCCGAGCTCGTCGACAAATTTTAAGCATGCTCAAAATTTTTCGACGTATGCCATCGTATGACTCACACATTCCGCATACGCTGGCCATAAGTTGTAGGCACGTTATGCGATCGTTGACACACGTCGACACACGTTACTTGTAAGTTACTCAAAGTCGAAACACGTCGAGGTAATGTTTAGCGTTCCCGAAACTTATTTCTAACCTATGAGTAAGGTGCTTTGAACCAATGTGTAACATATCTCCAATGCATATTGATGTATGTAGACATATTTGATTGACGTCTTCCGGACGACCACAGAACTTACTGAATGTGTTTCTAACTTACAGCTACCGTATAATGGCGTATTGGCAGCGATTAGGGGAATTGGTATATAAAAATGGGCTTCACACAGGAGGAACCCGTCAGTGTTTCAGACTCCATGGTGAGTAGATGTCCATGTCAGTAGTATCAGTAGTAGTTGTAGGTGAGCGTGTCAGTAGTAGTAGTAGTAGTAGTAGTAGTAGTAGTAGTAGTAGTAGTAGTAGTAGTAGTAGTAGTAGTAGTAGTTGGTCCAGGTCAGTTGTAGTAGGTGAGCGTGATGGGGAGGGTGTGGGTGATGATGGATCCTCCTTGCGTCCGCGTCCATGGCAACAGCCAGGAGACTTCTTTGCAGCATTCTTCGAAGTTTTCTTTGCCATTTTTACCTTCGCATTCTGCGAAAGGTTATGTTTTGGTCGGCGTGTATTTATTTATTTATTTGTAATCTTGTGATTCGTATAACTCAAAAAGTATTAAACCGAATTGCATGAAATTTGGTGGGATGATTGGTTATTAGCCAGGAAGCATTCGATTAGATTTTGGGATCGTTCGGGTCAAAGGTCAAGGTCAAGAAAAGGTCAAAATCGTCTTTTTACGATAACACGGTCAATTTGTATTCAATTTGCATGCAACTAACACCAAAATGTTCAGAATTCAACGCCTCATCGTGTGATATGCAATATGACACAATGACGCCCATACTCTTGTTATCGGTTAGGGGTCAAAGGTCAGGGGGGTCACGACCTTGAAAAATATGCGGTTTTTGTCATAACGCGGTCAATTCTTGTCCGCTTTACATGAACCCAGCACCAAAATGTTCAGAATTTAATGACCTATCTTGTGACACAATGACGTCATAACACATGTCACCGGTTGGGGTAAAATGTCGGGGGGGGTCACGCCATTGAAAAATATGCGGTTTTCGGCATAACTCAGTCAATTCTTATTCGATTTGCATGAAACCAGCATCAAACGAGATTACCTTCTCTTGTTGAAATGTTGTATTCACCGAGCTTGCGAGTGAAGACTCGCCAAAACGATGTGAGTTGATTGTTGTTTAGTCCGTAGCCCCCGAAAGTCGGGGGTGGGGTCATGACATTATAGATATGTGGTTTGTGTCATAAGACCATTCATATGAAACCAGTTCCCCACACTCATACCAAGAACAAAACTAGAATGGGCACTCATAGAGTGCATACCTTCACCGCCACTACTTTTTTTGTTCTTGGTATGAGTGTGGGGAACTGGTTTCATATGAATGGTCTTATGACACAAACCACATATCTATAATGTCATGACCCCCCCCCCGACTTTCGGGGGCTACGGACTAAACAACCATCAACTCACGTCGTTTTGGCGAGTCTTCACTTGCAAGCTCGGTGAATACAACGTTTCAACAAGAGAAGGTAATCTCGTTTTCAAGGTCGTGACCCCCCTGACCTTTGACCCCTAACCGGTAACAAGAGTATGGGCGTCATTGTATCATATTGCATATCACAAGATGAGGCGTTGAATTCTGAACATTTTGGCGTTAGTTGCATGCAAATTGAATAAAAATTGACCGTGTTATCATAAAAAGACGATTTTGACCTTTTCGTGACCTTGACCTTGACCTTTGACCCGAACAATCCCAAAATCTAATCGAATGCTTCCTGGCTAATAACCAATCATTCCACCAAATTTCATGCAATTCGGTTTAATACTTTTTGAGTTATATGAATAACAAGATTACAAATAAATAAATAAATACACGCCGACCAAAACATAACCTTTTGCAGAATGCGAAGGTAAAAAGTAGTGGTGGCGAAGGTATGTGCTCTATGAGTGCCCGTTCTCGTTTAAAATGTTTTTCTATGCTGAACTATTGATGTATTTTTCCGTTTTGGGCATATTCATAATGAGTTGGACGTATGCATTAACGTATTAGTAACGTACACAGAACGTTTCGATAACTTATAGATAACATATACCAACGAATGCTTAGCGTGTTGTCGGCGTTCACAACGTATGCCCAACGATAGTCTAACATGTGCATAGCGTGCAGCAGCGTATCGCCGACGATCACGTGGTGTAGCCTATTAATAGGCTGCCGCTCAACGATTTACATCATAACCGCACTAGAAATCGAAGTGTCAACATCACCGTCATGCCGAAGAAAAAAAAATAAAAATAAAAAAACCATGGAGTCTGGAACACTGATGGGTTCCTCTTGTGAAGGCCATTTTCAGGATGACGTGCCATCCCATAATGTTTTTCTTTTGTATATATAGAATATATATGTAAATATACATATGTACTGTATATGTATGTCTGAAGATTTACATATTCTGTACCCCTGAGACCCACTGTGTCCTCTGTTAATACTTCATCATTCCAACTGTCTGACATCTTAGAACCACTGGGAGGCTTGAAGGCAAGACTGATAAAAGAGTTAAGAGTAGTGATGAGTTTATCAACATGATAAGAAAGGTTAGAATCCAGGAGTCAGTCTGTCTGTCCATCCACAAATAGTTTCAATTTCTCCTCTGAAGCGACGCATATGATTTCGATGATACTTTACCACAACGTTCATCACCATGTATGTACCAAAGTTTGTTCATGGCATGAAAAAATTGGGCCCTAAGGGAGTCTATGTATTTGCTTAAGGGGGTCGGCCCCTCAGGGGGTTGATGTATTTTAGTATTGCTCCCCAAAATAGGTATTTGCTTTCTTCTCAGAAACGACACCCAATTCCGATGAAACGACCACAACCTTAATAACGCATGATGAAACCAAAGATTGTTCACACTGTTAAAAAAAACTTGGGGTCTAATGGAATGTATGTGGGGGTTTCCCCCCAAAATATGTATTTGCTTTCTTCTCTGAAACCACACACACAGTTTTGATGAAACTTTACCACAACCGTTATCACCCGTGATGCACCAAAGTCTGTTCACGGCATTAAGAAAATATCCATCGGTATTTACTTTCTTCTCCATTACATATTTCATGGGTCATCCATGCCTACCAGTGGTTCTCTGGTTATCTTATCCAGCCACTACCAGGTGAGCGCCCAGGGGCATTGCCCCTATGTTTTGATGGTGTCATAGGTGGCTTCATTATTATGTGATAATTGCATATGTCAAACGCTTCATCCGATCAGTCTGAAAATTTTTGAGGGTCATCTCGGGCTAAATTGTATGGAGGGGGGGGGGGGAATTGATGACATTACCAGTTACTAGGTCCGGCAGCCATATATTTTAACGTAAAACCTTTAAAAATCTTCTCCAAAATGGCTGAACAGATCAAGGCAAAACTTTACAGGTATGATTGCCTATCAATGAGGAACAAAAAGTTCTTCCTTCTATGATGTCATAGGTCACATGGTTTGGCAGCTATGATTTGTTTGAAGAATAAACCTTTAAAAATCCTCTCCAGAATGGCTTGACAAATCAAGGGGAAACTTCACCCACATGTTCCCCAAGCCTTGGGGATACCAGGGTGTTCACAAATAATTAATAGGTCACATGGTCTGGCAGCCATGTTGGATTGAACGAAAATCCTTAAAAAAAACATTTATCTTGAACCACTTCATCAAATCGAGATGAAACTTCACAATTATGATCTCATAATCATGGGGAATTTATGTTTTATATTTCAACCTCATCGGAAGCATGTTCTGGCAGCCAGAATTATTTATATCTTGAATCTTGGTTCAGGGATTTAAATCAAACTTGGTACAAGTATGTATAATGATGTAATAATGTGGGCAGAGGCATTGCTGGTGAGGTCGTGACGTCAGAGAGTGCCCTTCTAGTTTCTTGATAAACTCTTGATTAAGGACGTACATGGTTCTTCAGATTTTGGGTTTGTGATCGTGCTTCTGTGTTCAAACAGCACGGTGCTCTTGAAGACATCACAGTTCGTCTGGAGCTGGTGCACCTTCAAATAGAATCCTGAAACCAATCATCTTTATGACTTTGATCATCAGCATTCTCTATATCTTTTGAAAAGAAAACATTTGTAATACTTAACCTTCAACTGAACTCTTTGATGAATATTGCCAACTCATAGCCAGCCATAAATCTGTTATAGACACATTTTTGTATACCTATACCAAAAACTGCTCCCTCACCTGGAATTTCACCTAAAACATGGATAAGGGCTTTGCATCAGCCAGTAGTGAATATCACTACAGGTACTGTGAAATCTAATTCTGTATCATTGGACCAGAATCTCTTTGCAGGGGGGTTACAGTTTGTAGGTTGCAGAAAAGTGGTTCTTTGTAAGAGATATGTAATATCGCTCAAAGAATGGGTGATTTATCCTACAGTTAACCGGATTTGTAAGGTAGGTGCCATATTTATGCAGAATTAATCCTCTCAACGTGAAACACAACGTCCTTCTTACAGCACAATTGCCATACAACACCCATTCGTGCTGTCCAGCTCTTTGACCTTTTGTGCCACAGATTGCAGCGAGAAATCACCTAATTAGCCATAGGCTTAGCATGAGTGTTAAAAAGAATCGATAGCACTTATCAAGGACAGCAAAGAGGCAAACCAACTCAATCTGCTGCATGCTTGCACAGGATGGTAAGAGGACAAACCCTATGACCAGGTTTTGACCTTTCGAACCACCGTCCCTCATGACAAAGATTGTTGTCATCGTTAAAGGATCGAATTACATGTGTACTCCACATTAGTACTTGATTTCAAAGTAAGAGGCGAGAAGCACTCCAATTATTTTGATCTCAGAGAATGCTCATCGTTTGATCACTGATCATTTCTGTACATATTAGATGTCGAAATTGTGTGATAAAGGTTTTACAAAACAATGTGAATTATATGCATCTTGCATAGGAACATGTATGAATTATATAATAATCAACATTATGTACCTTTTGACATGACTGAGATGATAGAGTCGCCAAAATTATGATTTGGCGTTGACTTATTCCATCACATACATTGCACTTTAACTCTTCCCAATGCAACAATTGTATCAAAAATGAATTTACGTAAAATGATCTGACTGTGGACGTCGATAGCTTTTTGGTGAATTCATGATACACAAGAAGACGATTCAAAGGGTGTGATGGGTGAAGTGATGAGGCGATGTGGATTTGAGACGATCAGTTTCACATGCTAATGCGTACAGGGCCTAATCGGCTTATAAGTACGCTGCACATATTCCTAAAACTCATTTAGCTATACACACACACACACACACACACACACACACACACAAGAAAAAAAACAGCTGGATTTGGACTTGAGAAACCAGGTGTCTCTACATTCAATCGCAATGACTGCACATTTAAAACAAACTGAATAAATGTGTGTATATATTATATACACAACTGTATTCAGATATATATATATATATATATATATATATATATATATATATATATATATATATATATATATATATATATATATATATATATATATATATATATATTCAATATATTCAGTTCTATATCGATTGTTCACTTGGCTTTGAAGAAGTTCATGTGTCACGAATGAAACTTCGCCTGAGACCTGACCTGAGACTTGAAAATAAATGAAAAAAATAAAATGCAGATGGGTGACCCGAGACAATGGGGAAGCATGGTAATTTTGTGTGCCGGCGGACATCGAAGCCGATACAGGAGGAAAAAAAAAATCATAGAACTATCGGAAAGCATCCCTAAATGAAAATGTAAATAAATGAAAATAAATAAATGAAAATATATAAATGGAAAAAACAAATGCAGATGAGCAACCCAAGACATGGGGGAGCATGGTTCGTTATTGCATATAATGTGTAAGCATACCTCACAAATATATATATATATATATATATATATATATATATATATATATATATATATATATATATATATATATATATATATATATATATTTCGGCACGCCCTTTTTTTGTTCCACCATCAGATTTTTGTTACTGCATGAAATGAAACAAGCTTTGACATATATAGTAATGATATTATTGTCTTCCTTAAGAGGCCCCTCAAAATTCGTTTTGATGATTATGGTAGTTAAACAGTTCAAAAACTCCATTTGCAAAATGGGAGGAATTATTGCACAAAAAAGAAATAAAAATGTTTCCCATTTTTTAGAGGACCACAAAGATGAGTTCGGCTCATAGAATCACGCTCCATTTGGGGAGAAAACAGTTGAGTTCATACCTGACTAATTTCCACTTTCCATGTGCCATAGTTTCTTCACAAAACCATGACTTTCTGACTAAGTACAAAGTATTTCTTTGCTTTTTTTATACATGGTTGCCGTTTTGAAATTTTCATCGACCGATACCCGCTGCCCAGCCGGACCAACTGCCAACAAAGTATCGCCCGGTCAGTTACGGTTAAACCCAAAATCATGATCATCGCTTTAGTGTGGAGGTGAGTACTGACAGTGCACTTGGGTCTTTTCCGGGCGGGTGCGGGATTGAGCACGTGCACATAAAAATCTGGCAACCCAACTTGAATTGAACAAAAATGGCCGCTTGATCCTTGAAATTTGAACCGACAGAAATAGCCTTCGAGCCTTCAATGCTTCAGTGAGCCTTGAGTCTACCGCTCCGTAAAAGTACTTCTTCAACTGTCTCACAAGTCAGAGTTTGATCGTGATGGCAGATGCCAATAATAACAAGGAATATGATGACTCCTCAAGTCACTCCTCTGATGAAAATTCTGTTGCAAGCATCCCCCCAAGTCCAAGCCCAAGCCTTGATCCTAACAGTGATATTGAACATCCTCATAAATCAATGGATAAAAATGATATGATATATTGTTTAAAATACATTCATGCTATCTTCTTTTACCATATGTTGCCAGTGACGCCCATCGAAGACGGGCACCTTTACTAGTAGAATATATATGTAAATATACATATATACTGTATATGTATATATGAAGATTTACATATGCTGTACCCCTGAGAACCACTGTGTCCTCTGTTACTACTTCATCATTCCAACCATCTGACATCTTACAACATATCACTGGGAGGCTTGAAGGCAAGACTGATAAAAGAGTTAAGAGTAGTGGTGAGTTTATCAACATGATAAGAAAGGTTAGAATCCAGGAGTATAGTATGAGACTCTGGTATCTTTTCATATGGTTTCACTCTTCACCAATGTCCCAGTCAATCTGGCTGTGAGTGTTATGCTCGATTGGTTGAAACATTCTATCGACTAAAAAATGGCTTGACAGGAGAGCCAATTAACACCTGAGGATGTTGCCAGCCTGCTGGATATGTGTCTAAATCGCACTACCTTAATCTAAAATGGTACTATCAACAAATATTTGGTGCAGCAATGGGTTCATCGGTCTCTGCTGTTGTGGCTAACTTGGTGATGGAGGAGCTTGAGCAAAATATATTAGAGTCCAATGAGAATTGGCTCCCATGATACTGGAACAGGTACGTGGATGACCCTTTTGCCATTGTGCATCGAGACATAATAGACCACCTTCTTGGCAACTTAAGGGGCTGTCATACCTTGACGTTTTAGCCAGTGTATGGCAAGGTCTCAAAATGTATGTAAAACGCTGGCGTCCGCTGAACTATTGATGTTTTTTTTAAGTTTTTGGCATATAATAACGTGTTGGACCTATGTATAATGTATTAGTAACGTACACAGAACGTTTTAATCACATATAGATAACTTATACCAATGAATGCTGAGCGTGTTGTCGGCGTTCACAACCTATGCCCAACGATAGTCTAACTTATGCATAGCGTGTGGCAGCGTATCGCTGACGATCACGTGGCGTAGGCTATTCATAGACTGTGGCTCGACGATTCAAATCATAACCACACTAGACATCGAAGTGTGAAGCCGCTGTCACACCTTAACGTTTTCGCCAGCGTATGCAGACATATGAAAAATTTGCCGAACCCAGCTGGCACACGTCGAATACGTTATGGGTAAGTTTTGTATTCATTAAGAGCACGCTGGCATACGTCGTAGTACGCTGCCATACGTCGTAGTTTTCTGGCATACGTCGTCATACGCTGAGTAAGTCGAGAAATTTTCAGCATGTTGAAAATTTCTCAACGTACTCAATGTATGACACACGTTCCGCATACGCTGGCATAAGTTGTAAGCACGCTACGCGATCGTTGACACACGTCGACATACGTTACTTGTAACGTCCTCAGAAGTCGAAACACGTCGACGTAATGTTTAGCATACCCGAAACTTAATTTTTAATCTATGAGTAACAGTGCTTTGAACCTATGTGTAACGTATCTCCAATGCATATTGATGTATGTAGACGTATTTGATTGACGTCTTCCAGACGACCACACAACTTACTGAATGTGTTTCTAACTTACAGCTACCGTATAATGGCGTATTGGAAGCGTTTAGGGGAATTGGTATATAAAAAATGTGGTTCACAGGAGGAACCCGTCAGTGTTTCAGACTCCATGTTTTTTTTTTTGGGGGGGGGGTCACGGCTGCAAAAGGTTGAGAACCACTAAGCTAGACATTACCACAACGTGTTTCGACTTATGAGTAACTTACAAGTTACGTGTGGTCGACCTGTGTCAACGATCGCGTAACGTGCCGACAACACGTTACTCATAGGTCAGAAATAAGTTTCGGGTATGCTAACCATTACCTCGACGTGTTTCAACTTATGAGTAACTTACAAGTAATGTGTGTCGACGTGTGTCAACGATCACGTAACGTGCCTACAACTTATGCCAGCGTATGCGGAATGTGTGAGTCATACACTGGCATACGTCGAAAAATTTCAAGCATGGAAAAGTTGTCTAACACCTCAGCATATTACGACGTATGTCAGCGTACTATGAAAAAAAGCCAGCGTATGACGTATGCCAGCGTGCTTTTAACGTATACAAACTTACCCATAACGTATTCGACGTGTGCCAGCATTTTAGCCAAATTTTGCATACGTCAGGCATACGCTGGCTAAATCGTCAAGGTGTGACAGGGCCTTTTGCCGAGTATTTTGTAATTTCAGAAATGAAATTAGAAAAGAAAACAAATTGGAATTTTTAGATGTGGAGTTTTACAGGAAGCCTCATGGCTACCTAAAGATGTTGGTATGCAGGATATCAACCCACACCAACAGTTTGCTGGATTTTAACTCTTGCAACCCAATCACCCACAAACATAGTGTCGCATGGACTTTGGCAGCTAGGGTATGGACTGTGTCATCTTCCAAAGTCAATTAAATTAAATAAATCAGATAAGTTAGAGGTGTCCTGCTCAATAATGTGTGTAGTATAGGGGTACTTCCCACTCAGAAAGAACCAAAACTGACAGAACATAAGGAGGTAGACAGGCTTGGACACTGGATGCTGCCGTACGACCCAGGGCTTTCCGAAAAGATTAACAAGATAGTACGCAGTGCAAAGATTGGTGTAGCATACAAGATTCTACACACCATCTGTCATGCCATTCCAAAGCTAAAGGACAGGATATCAACTGGTAAGCATCAGGAGTTGTTTACCATTCATCATTGAGATATGGTGACAATTTCGATATTGGTGAAACTGGAAGGAATTTTAAAAAAGACTACATGAACATGACAGAGCAGTTAGCCTTGAAATGGTTGAGCAGTCAGCCATAGTGCATCATTGTCTGCAATCTGGCCACAAATTTAACTCAGATGGGACCCCTGTTCTGGACATGACATCAAACAAACGACACAGATTGAGTCTGGAGGCATGGCAGGTCAAGAGCTAAGAGAGTCGTCTAACTCGGTAGACCGTAGACATACCCACACAATACACACCTCTGATATAAATGGCAAAAACTGGATGGTGCAAACAGCTGGACAAGGGAGCACAAAACAACATTGCTCAATTCCCAACACCACACACACACACACACACACACACACACACACACACACACACACACACACACACACACACACACACACACACACACACACACACACGTTTACAACACCCAAAAGAAACTTCATCAATCACACATCCTGAACATCACCATATCCAACCTTGATGCAAACCCAGCTGCATTCATGTCTTGGAAACACAAAACCAAGCATGAACAAACACACTTACTTACCCCCATACATACAATACCAGATCACGAGTAAATAATAAAAAGCAGAGCAGACGACTGATGATGTGATTGGTGTTTGTTGTTTAAGGTTTGGCAAAATAAAATCACTCCTTAAGAAACTGGCACCTGACCGGAAACCAATATGCAACTTTCAAAATGACATAATCTTCCCCAGAATGCTCGGAGCACATGCACAGAAACCCCTCAAAACAGCGGCGTTTGTGGCACCTTAAAGTATATTGTGTGCGCGAGATAAGGATTGTTGCCTGAATTGAATCACAAAGCCTCTAAGAGAAGCTGAAAATATTTGGAAAAGTACCTTTGAGAAAGGGCTGTACCTCTGCACAATGAAACACTTGGAGAATTTTCTCAGCTCACTGAAATGGCAGCTGCCTGTACTGCAAACTCCCGACCATGTGGGCTGGTGCAAGGCCCGAGTGGATGGACGTGTGCTGCACAAACCTCCGATGGATCGCGACAAGTGAATGGACTTTTAACCTCGTGGGAACGATTCCTGTGAACATGACAGGCCTGGTGATTTATTTTATGGATGTCTGGAATTGGAAAGACAATGCTGTGTATCATTACCAGGTAATGTTAACCAACTCTTGGCAAAAGACATCTTTGCAATGTGAAAATACACAAAACTTTTGCCAGCTATATTTATGAGGGAGCTGGATGTATGAGGTAGACTTCCCTGAAAAAGACAAGGTGTCTGTTTTAGATGCTTCTGAACATTGAAAGGAAGGACATATCCAGGGCTTGTGAATGTACAGGGTAAGTGTAAAATGATGATATTTACTATTAATCATGTTGGGAGGTGGGAGATATGAGAACTGTGAGGGCTGCTTTAATATAATGTTTATTTAGTTCTGGGGCAACAAGAGAAATTATACTGGATTTTTGCGTGATATATATATATTTATGTACATACATATTATATGTGTTTTTCATATATCCACTGTGGCCGCTTGCTTGTATTAACTAACAGGAAATGATCAGAACTCATCACCTCTCAGTCTCATACATGAATATTTCTCGTACTTTCTATATTTTTGTGACTCCAATTTGCATCCAGGAATACAACAATTATGGTTATAGGCCAAGAGTAATAGTGTATATATAGGCCCAAACTTGGAGAAAATTTATAACAAGCTGAAAATTTCAGGAAAGATGCCGATGGGTATGATAAATAACATATAAAAGTCCCAAAAAATCCTCCTTGTGCTTGAAATGAGAGCGAGAGAAGAACCTTCAGAGTTTAGGCTTTATTCCATTTGATTGGAGCCGCTTCTGTGGGCACACCGGGGAATACAGGTTCAGCTAGGAGTACATAAGCAGTAACGTATACATGTGCGATTAATCATTGCAGACTAAATCCGCGTAAGCACGGAGTTCGATATAATCTCCATTCTCACCAGTCAATGAGCACCTTCAGTTAACGAGCATCAAGTGAACAGCCGATGTAAATGGCAATGCCCCGGGGACAACCACTCGTGCCGCGGAGACCTCCCCTTATACGCGAGACGCACAACATGTGATCCCGCGTCATGTCCCTCAATTCACCTCAATTCACCACATTCTCCCCACCTTTAAAATGCAACTAGGGGCCCATCTTACACACCATGATTGCTTTAGCACTATAGGAGTATACATTTCAAGCAACGCGGACTAATAGGTCTACAGAAGCATACATGCCAAGCAGTGATTATTTTGAGTTGTCGGAGCATGGAAATGAGCATCGATATATGATATAATGAGCATATAGGAGCATGAGCAGCGAGAATGCCGATAATCCCCTTTTACAGATTGAGTCGTCAAGGGGGCCTTATTCGTCTACCTCTCCGGGAGTAAATGGCAGTTTCACTTGAGGGAGACTCCCGATCCTCTTGGTGAGCCTCGACTTGTGCCGGGGATGACTCCTCGATCGCTCTCGGGTGGAACGCGGCAGCCCCGTCGCCCGGTGGAGTTCCTGGGGGGGGAATGTCAGAAGGAGGAGTGCCAGAAGGTGGTGTACCTGCGGGAGGAGTACCTGAGGGAGCCAGATGGCGAACCGACACAGTGGTCTCCCTGCCATCCGGGAGCCTGACATGAGCATACTCTGGATTAGTGTCAATGAGTTCGACCCCCTCCACCAGGGGTTCATACTTGCTTTGTCGGACCGGGCGTTTCATGAACACTGTACCGGGATGGGTCAGCCAGTTGGGCACCGTTTGACCGTCAACATAACGTCGCTGGTGAGTAAACATTCGTTCGTGAGGAGTTGCATTGGTGGACGTGCAGAGCAAAGAGCGTATGGAATTCAGAGCGTCGGGAAGAGTAACCTCCCACCGCTCGGGGCCCAGTCCTCTCGATTTCAGCGCCAGAGTTACGGCTTTCCAAATAACTCCATTATATCGTTCCACCTGCCCGTTTCCCTGTGGGTTGTAACCCGTCGTTCGACTAGTTGCTATGCCGAGCTCTAGTAGGAATTGTTTTAGCCCGGCCGACATGAAACACGGCCCTCTGTCTGAATGTATGTACGAAGGTTTCCCAAACATAGCGAAGAGGTCAGAGAGACATCTCACGACAGTGCCCGAGGTCATATCCGAGCACGGAAATGCGAAAGGGAACCTTGAATATTCATCAACAATGGTGAATATGTATCTGTTGTCTGTCTCGGTCGGCAGGGGCCCTTTGAAGTCGATGTTTAGTCTCTCGAAGGGGGAAGTGGCCTTGATCAGTCTGCCAGATGCCGCGCCAAAGAATCTGGGTTTTAGTTCAGCACAAACAGGGCATGAAGCATTCATTTGTTTAATATCTTCAATAGAATAGGGCAGGTTCTGTCTGCGTACGAAATGTGCCATTCTGGTTACCCCTGGGTGGCACAGAGACACGTGTAGGTCTGGCAAAGCCTGACTGATTGTTGCCGAACTGTAGACCCGAGAGAAGGTATCTGCAGCAGGGTTTTCCTTCCCGGGCCGGTAAACAATGTCGTAACTGTAGCAAGCTAGGTCTATCCGCCATCTCATAATTTTTTCATTCTTAATTTTCCCGTTATTTTTCCCATCAAACATGAAAGCCACGGATCGTTGGTCCGTAACGAGCGTGAAGTGGTTTCCCAGTAAATAATGTCTCCATTTCCGCAGCGCTTCGACGATGGCGTACGCTTCCTTCTCTATCGCTGAGTGTCTCTGCTCGCTTCTAGAGAGAGTTCTCGAGAAGAACGCGACCGGCCGCCCAGACTGATTAAGTGTTGCAGCTATGGCGTGATTTGAAGCGTCGGTTTCCACCACGAAGGGCACCGAGCTGTCGATCGATAAAACCACGGACTTACTGATATCATCCTTGAGGTTGTGGAAAGCTCTTACAACAGCGGCATCTGGTGGAAAGTTTTTGCAATGCACTAGGGGATGTATTTTCTCGGAGTATTGCGAAATCCATCTTGCATAGTAAGCGAACATGCCGATCACCCGGCACATTGCCTGCAGGTCCTGAGGTGGGGGTAGCTCACGAAGGGGGCGCAATCGTTCAGGATCAGGCTTAATTGTGCCGTCGGCTATCGTGTAGCCGAGAAGGTCAATTGACCTTGCCGAGAATACACATTTCTCATAGTTGAGAGTCAGATTATATTTTCTAGCAATGCTCAAGAATCTGTCTAGATTCCTATCATGTTCCCCCTGATCCCTACCGCACACTGTGACATTGTCCACGTAAACAAAAGTGTCTTTGAGGTTTTCATCTGAGATGATGTCGTCCATAACCCGTTGGAAGCAAGCTACCCCATTCGTGACACCGAAAGGTATTCTCCTGAATTGGTAGAGGCGCCTCCCTGCCTGGAATGCAGTGTACGGTTTGTCTTCCTCTCGGATGGGAATTTGATGATAGGCGCTTCGCAAGTCGATGGTGCTGAATACCTTATAATTGGCCACGCGTTCGACCATCTCGTCTATGCGCGGCAGGGGGTAGGCATCGAGTTGGGTAAAGCGATTGACCGTTTGGGAATAATCGACAACCATTCGTTTCTTATGGTTCTGACTGCTGGTTACTAACACCTGTGCGCGCCATGGCGAATCGCTCGGTTCTATAATTCCTTCTTCCAGTAATCGCTTGATTTCTGAGGTGATGAAATTCATGTCAGCAGTGGTATATCGCCGCGATTTAATCGCTATCGGTTTGCAGACCGGCGACAAGTTAGCGAACAGCTGGGGGGACGTCACCTCCGCGGTGGTCAACGCATTTAAAATTAGACGAGGCTTGCTTCCTCCAAAGGGTATTTCGACGCTCGTGTGCTGCTTGAGGACATTATGACCCAGAATTACGTCTGCGCACAAATCACGAAGCACCAGTACCCTTACATCCCGATGCGTGTACCCTTTTACGTCCAATTCAACATTGCAGTACCCTCGTACGCGGGATTGTAGTGAGGTGGCGGCCATGCATACCGTATTGTCAGTCGGGTGGATTATCCATTTCCTGCCCTTCACTAGCGAGCTGTTGACGAAACTTTCAGAGCTACCGGTATCAATCAGTGCCTCAGCCATATGCCCGTTAATTCGTATGTTGATGATAGCCTTGGATAGATTCCCCGGGGAGGCTGCAGTTAATTTATTTTGCGAGTAGAGAGCCGCAGAAGTGGGTTTATTTCTCCTTAGAGTAGATTTACATACCCTGGCATAATGCCCTTTCTTGTCGCAATTCATGCATGTGGCATCTCTGGCGGGACATTTTTGACGAGGGTGCCTTTTGTACCCAAAAAAAGAAGCATTTACCAACCGGAGCAGTTGCTGAGGAGTTTGACGTGGCCTGGGTATCCGGCTCCTCGGGTGTTTCTCCATCCCCTATGTCTGGCTGTGTCTGTGCCAATGGGGTTCCTTGGGTTCCCATCGTAGCAGCGTTCATTAGCAGCATCGGTGTCCCAAATGACTCAGATTGCTGCTGAGCCGTATCCATCGCTCGTGCCTGATCGACTACCTTGTCAAGAGTGGGTTGCGCTTTCTCTAGTAAGCGTTGCCGTATGTGGGCTGATCTGAGTCCTTGGATGAATGCCTCCCGTGTGGCTTCCTTTCGGTGTTCCTCGGCGCTTACGGCCCGGAAGCTGCAGTCTTTTCCCAGCTGATTCAGAGCTTGCAGGAACTGATCGATTGTCTCCCCGGCTGCTTGCTTGCGTGTGTTGAGAAGATGTCGTATGTATACCTCGTTCTTGGGCTTCACGTAGAGCGCTTGCAGCACGTCGATCGCTGCTTCGTAAGTGTCGCACTCCGAGAAGAGCCTGTACACGCTGGGCGAGACATGATTCACGAGAGCGGCAAATTTGTCAGCTCCCTCCTCGATGATGGTCAGATAGTGTGAGAAGGAGCAGAACCAATGCGACCATTTCATTTCTGCGTCAGTCGCGTTTGGGTCTGCGTCGAACCTCTCTGGTTTGTAGATCTTGTCCATCGTTGGTTGAGAGAGCCGAGAAAACCAAATGGAATAAATTGAAATGAGAGCGAGAGAAGAACCTTCAGAGTTTAGGCTTTATTCCATTTGATTGGAGCCGCTTCTGTGGGCACACCGGGGAATACAGGTTCAGCTAGGAGTACATAAGCAGTAACGTATACATGTGCGATTAATCATTGCAGACTAAATCCGCGTAAGCACGGAGTTCGATATAATCTCCATTCTCACCAGTCAATGAGCACCTTCAGTTAACGAGCATCAAGTGGACAGCCGATGTCAATGGCAATGCCCCGGGGACAATCACTCCGTTCCGCAGAGACCTCCCCTTATACGCGAGACGCACAACATGTGATCCCGCGTCATGTCCCTCAATTCACCTCAATTCACCACAGTGCTTTTCAAAATGGCCGCCATTTTGTTTTTTTTATCATATCTTAACAAGTAGACATGGTAGAAATGCAAACAAAGTGTCGAAACATAGGTTTTCAAATACAAGCAAGCCTATAAAATCATTAATTACATGATTAAAGCACTCAAAATATCCAAAACCAAGATGGCGGCCAGTATGACCACAAATATGGCCACCGTTCTCTATTTTATCATATCTTAGCAACCAGATATGGTAGAAATGCAAATAAAGTGTCTAAATATAGGTTTTCAAACACAGGCAATCCAGTTCAATCATCAAGTATATGACTAAAATATTTAAAATATCCAAAACCAAGATGGCGGCCAATGTGGCAGTAAATATGGCCACCGTTCTCAATTTCATATCTTGGCAACCACTTGTGATAGAAATGCATAGGTTTGAAGACCCAAGCAATCTGATGAAATTATAAATTCTATGTTTTAAAAACCCCAAATCCCCCCAACCAAGGTTTTTGCTTTTATTTGTCATTTCAGATAATGGATATGCCTTGTATAATATGCAAAGAGAAGCTGGGTTTGACTGACGTTGCAACAGTTGGCGATAAGGGCCGCAAAACACTTGCTTTGGCAAGCTTCAAGTGAGGAGATGAGCTTCATGAAGTACTGAAGAAAACATCACCACTGAGACTTCATGTTGCATGCCGCAAGAACTATACCCATCAAAGCACAATAACTGCTGAAAAGAGGAAATCACCTGCTACTCTGATACAAGACGAAGAAACACCACAACTGCGATCAGGTGTTTCTACATTTGACATCAAACGTGACTGTATGTTCTGTTCAGAAGTTATAGCTGTTGACTATAAAAAACGACCAAACGCAGGAATGTTGTTAGCAACGATGAACCCCCTACGATTCCAGGAAACTCTCTTGAATCATACCACAAATAGACAAGATGATTGGGGTCATGTTGTTGCAGATCGCAAACAACACGCCTTTGATCTCGTGGCAACTGAGGCAAAATATCACCGTAATTGTGCCTCAGCATTCCTCGGAAATAAACATGAAAAATCCGTTGGCAGGCCAAATGATAGAGTAAAGGATGAAGCTTTCAAGCAGCTTTGTGAATTTCTCGATGAGAATGACGAATGTCAGTATTCTGTAGCAGAGCGTTTAGAATGCATGGACCCTTTCTTATATGGTTCAGAAGGATATTCAATGAAGTATCTCAAGATAAAGCTGCAGGAACATTATGGTGATGATATCACAATAACAAGCATCACTGGGAAATCAAGCATCGTTAGTTTTCATGACTCCGCACACAAGATTCTCCGTGAAAAGTGGATTACTGATAAGGTAATTGATGCGGCTACTGAATCCGTACGGATCATTGATATGGCTGCCTCAATCATACTTAACGATATCAGTTTGAGAGTATATGACTGTGATGAATACTGTACCATGGAGGAAACTGATAATGGAGCTACCTTGATACCAAATTCTCTCAAGCGATTCATGCACAATTTGGTGGAACGGAAGGGTAAAAGTCCCATGGTTACCAACAGAAGATGTACTGCCATAGGACATTCCATAATTTCAGCATGCAGACCAAGGTCCTTCATTTCACCACTGTTGCTTGGAATAGCTGTGTATATACACCGCAAGTATGCTTCGCGTGAACTGATAGACGTCCTGAGCAGCATGAGCTTTTCTGATGACTATTAAGAGGTACAGCGATTTGAACATGCCCTGATATCAGGTGGTGAACCATCTTATAACCTCGGTGGTTTTACACAATTTGTTTATGACAATGCTGATTTCAATGTAGCTGCAGTCACTGGTCACAACACCTTACATAGTATGGGTGGCATAGCTTGTGTGAGTCCACCTGGGATTGTGGATACCTCACCCATAAAACGCACAGTGAAACTACCATCTGCTGAAACAGTTGGAGCCTTTGGACACATCCCTATAAAGACACATAGCAAACCTGCTGTTCTTGGTCTGCAGTCTGTTGTAATAGATCCCCTCAAGATTTCTGACCAGGATCTCCAGCCTCTCTGTTCAGCAGCTGCACTAGACTCCCTCTGGGTTGTTAGCTATGTTCTGGAACTAGCCCCTTGTCCTTCATGGAGTGGATTCATGAAAGTGGCCATGAGGAGTGACCAATATGAGGGAACCAGAATAGAAACCCTGCCCTTCATCAATCTGGACCCCTCCAATCCAAGTACTATTTACACTGCATTATGCTTTGCACAGAAAGAGTGTGAAAAGCATGGCTTGAGAATATGTCCAGTCACATTTGACCAGCCTTTATACCTAAAGGCTGCAGAAATAGTAGCTGCTTCACAAGATCTAGACAAAATCATTGTGTGTCTTGGTGGATTCCACCTTCTGATGTCTGACCTCGGTAGCATTGGCCAGATTATGACAGGAAGTGGACTAACAGAACTGTGGGAAAGAGTTTACGCAAAAGGATCAGTCGTACACATGTTAACCGGTCATGCCTTCTCACGTGCACTTCGTGCCAATATGCTTACCTCAGCAGCCCTCATTTGTGTCCTCATGGAAACACCTGGCTGCATGGACAACATTGACAAAGATTGCTTGCGGGACCTTTACCAAGCCGTTCTCAACGAGGGCCAGAATGCCACTGACGTAGCCGAGGAGGAGTGTGTTAAACAGTTAAGCCAGACCATTTCCCAACTCCTTGACCAGGCTGCAAGTCGCAGCAGAACTGGGAAGCTCTGGGCGCAGTATATACGACAAGTGGCCCTTCTGCAACACTTCATTCGAGCCGAAAGGACAGGCGACTGGAAGCTCCATCTCTACTGTATGAGGGAAATTATTCCACATTTTCATGCTGCAGGACATCTTCCCTACGCCCAATCTGCCAGACTGTATTTGCAAGAGATGGAAGCCTTGGAGCAAATTATGCCGATAGCCGAGTACAAACTATTCACAGAGAAGGGGTACTTCACCATCCGTCATCAAGATTCATTCTGGGGTGGAAACTTCTCCGATCAGACCATTGAACAATTCTTGATGCGGATGCTCAAAACCTCTGGAGGAATGACACAAGGTCGGGGTAACACAGACAGTACATTAACAAAGTGGGTCCATGCACTACCTCACTGTGTTCCTATCTGTGATGCACTAGAGCAGTTCACAGGAGTGCACACTGGTACCTCAGAGCAACATAAAGACATGCAGCAAAGTACCCAGTCAAGGGATAACAGGGAACATTGCATCTTTGTTGAATGGCTGCAGGCACATCCACCATTTGCTGGATAAGAACCAGATCGCCTGGTGTCCCTGTCAACTGATATTGTTGTAGATACATCTGTAAACTGTGATGATGCTGTCGAAATTGGTCTGCAGCAGCATCAGAAATGGCTGTTAAGAAGTTCACAGACATCACACTACGCCGCAATGACAAGGTGAAGACGATTGGTGCCCAGAGTAAGACAGTCAAAGTCAGGGGACAAAACACAGAAGTCAATCCAAGTCTCTTATTCAACAGAATTACATGTGTCCTGAATAACAGTTCTGAGATGGGATCATTCTTGGCTTACGAACTTGCTCCTCAGCCACCTTCCTTTTCCAAGGCGGTGTGATGCGGAAGCCAACAAAGAGTTCCCTGGGTCTCCTGTTGAAATCATTCACCCAACAATCCAACCTGCCAGAGAATTGCCTCTTTGTCTTAAATGGTGGCCACCTACTTCAATCAGTTGTTTGGCCACAACCGTCCACCTATGCTGGTGTATATCAATCATATATTTCATACATCCTGAAGCATTATGGAGCTAAATCAACCGTGGTGTTTGTTGGATATGGTAGCACAATTTCAACAAAGATAGCTGAGCAGAGACGGAGAGCCCAGAAGTGTACATCCGGTGATATCATATTTGAGGATAATATGCCAACCACCACAACACAAGCAGCATTCTTAGCTTACAGTAACAGTAAGAAGAGATGAATACAAACTCTACATGAAAAGATGCTTATGGCTGGCATACGTGTCAAGCAGGCTGAAGCAGATGCAGACACACTGATTGTTTCAACAGCGCTAGCCATTGCAGAGTCAGAAGAGCTGCCAGTTGTTGTCGTTGGTACAGACACTGACTTACTTGTCATGTTGGTGGCTCGAGCAACCCCTCCTACAGATATGTACATGTTATGCCGCAGCAATCCTGTAACGGTCTACAACATTCATGATATTCAGCATGCCATAGGAGACACCAGCAATCACTTGATGTTTCTACATGGTGTGACAGGTTGTGACACTGTGTCTGCAATCTATCGTCAGCGCAAGTGTGAAGCTTTCAACATTGTGCACAAAAAAACAGGACTATGACTTGTTGGATACCTTCACAAAAATTGGAAGCACCGATGACGAGGTGAAACGAGCAGGAGAAAGCTTTATTCTCAAGCTGTATGGGGCCAGCAACTTTGAATCACTTGATGAATACCGCCACATTGCATACAAATTGGCAATTGGTCACAGTTCCCTGAGTTCACCTTTTCAGCTCGCAAGTCTGCCTCCAACTAGAGCTGCAGAAAAGCAACATTCGTACTGCACTTATCTCACGGTTCAAGAATTGATGGGAAATACTTTGCCACCAACAGATTGGGGATGGAGGTCACAGGATAATACCCTCGCACCAGTGGAAACTGACCTCCCTATTGCCCCTGACACTTTGCTCAACATGATAGCCTGGTGTTGGCGCAGTGGTTCGGGCAGCGGCTTGGGATCCAAAAGGTCCTGAGTTCAAGCCCCGTTGGGCCACTGAATTAATACACCAGGGGGTTGACTCAGCCTGTCATCCTTCCAAGGTCGGCGAAATGAGTACCAGTGTACTGGGCTGGTGTATACCCCGGTTAAAATAGGTGTACCATATCCCTGTGTCATAAGAGGCGACCAGGGTTGTGTCAGGAAGGGCATCCGGCGTAAAACATGTGCCAAATCACGATGCGGATCATACGGATAATCCGCTGTGGCGACCCCGAAAAAGGGAGCAGCCGAAAGAAGAAGACGAAGACTTTGCTCAACATGGTTTCATGTGGGTGCAAAATTGATGGATGCAAGAAACTGGGATTGTTTTGCACTTCAATGTGCAGCAAATGTACCGGCCAATCTTGCAAGAATACTACACCAACATTGTTGGATATGAATGATGAAGATACAGCACCAAAGCCATTGGATAACGAGACTGAAGATGACAATGAGGATCATCCATGAAGTAACATGATAATAAATGACTTTATGCTCAATTCATAAACTATGAAAAGAACTAAGCTTAGAGGGTATTGAGGCTTCCCTAATTTCCTTTTATATTATACATAATTTATATGTGCCTACTCATAAAAGTAAGGTTTGATTTGGCTTGGATTTGTCAGCAATACTGACATTCATACTGGCCGCCATCTTGATTTTACATTTTAGGCTTTTTAATCATGTGATTAATGATTCTATTGGATTGCTTGTGTCTTCAAACCTATACTTAGACACTTTGTTTGCATTTCTATCATATGTGGTTGCTAAGAAATGATAAAATAGAGAACGGTGGCCATATTGGGCACCATAATGGCCGCCATCTTGGTTTGGGATATTTTGAGTGTTTTAGTCATGAAATTAATGATTTTATAGGATTGCTTGTGTTTGGAAACCTACGTTTCGATACTTTGTTCGCATTTCTACCATGTCTACTTGTTAAAATATGATAAAAACACAACAAAATGGCGGCCATCTTGAGAAGCACAAGGAGGATTTTCGGGGACTTTTGGTATGTTTTTTTAACTCATTTTTCTGGACCTTTCCTGAAATTTTCAGTTTGTTATAAATTTTTTCCAGGTTTAACTTATAATTCTTGGCCTATTAACCATTTTTGAATTTCCACAGATTCATATTGTACTCTGAAAATTGTGTTAAAAATACAAATTCACTTTCAGGTTTCACACCAGTAACAGAAGGTTAAAAGTCCCATACAAGCACAAACCGGCCAGTGAAGACACACGCACGCACACACACACACACACACACACACACACACACACACACACACACACACACACACACACACACACACACACACACACACACACTCACACACACAATGCATGTGCGAAAGTCCTCATTCGCATTCAAACGTCAGTTTTGTCACCTATTGTCAGTTCGTATATTGTCACCTCAGGAATAAAAGTGAACATGTGCCAATGCTTCGGGTATTTTGGCCTGAGGAAGCTCACTGGGAAGCGGGTGAAATGTCACCTGAGACTGGATCTGCTCTTGTTTGTTTATCACGAAAATTAACAGTGTAGATCTAGTTATTTTCAGTTAGATGCAACTTTTTGGTTCACGAAAAAATATTTTCACAAAAAAAATAAGTGACCACTATATTCGTTATTGTTGTGTGTCTGTCTGTCTGTCTGTCTGTCTGTCTGTCTGTCTGTCCCAAGCATAGCTCCGTGGGTTTTGATTCGATCCTGACAAAATTTTGGTGGGAGGTTTATATCATGATCTAGTTGTGTTTTCCTGAAAATGGGCGTGGTGTGCCCATTATGGGCGGAGCCACGCCCAAAAACATGTGTTTTTAGGGGGTAGCCGATTTCAATTTGCATCTTCTCCGAGGGGGTTTGTTGAATCTGACAGTGTTTTCGGTATTTGGTTAGCCCAATGGCACCTGCATAGCCCCACGGAGCTCGATTTTTCATTTTCATCCCAAGGTCAAGGTCACAAGGTCACGAACTTAGTAAATTTTGAATTTTGACATAAAAATCATACGACCGCCCAAACTTTGAGAGCGAGGATGACAATATTTTTTATGCATAATCTTGAGGTCATTCCCCACCTAAAATCTTGAAACCATTTTGCTCTATCTCGAACACCTTGCCCATGGCGCCCCTTCAAGTTTGTTTTTACGCTGATGGATAATTACAAAGTATGGATAATCCGATGAGTGCGAAATGCCATATAGCCTATATGACATTATATTGTTCCTGGAATGTTCCAGAGGAAGTTTTGCACCAAAGGTCATAATCCTTGACCTTTGACCTTTAAAGTTCACAAAGGTCAAATTTTCAAAGTTGTGGGAATTGAACCGGGTTGTCGACCTTCTTCGGCGAACTAACTCCATTAAGCTATAGCACGTATCCTGTTTCCTTATTTTAATGTCCACAACATTGTTTTGTGACCTTTAAAGGTTATGCAAAGGTCAAATTTTGAAAGTTGTTGGATGAAACCGGGTTTTCGACATTTTGCAGCTAATAACCTGTCACTCGTACCACATCATGTTGATCATTTTTATTACTTAGTCAAACATTATCACATTGTGTCATCCTTGACTTCTGAAACAATCTACATCGTCAAATACCGCTCGTGAACCATCGTCGTCTTCAGACTTGTTCCTTTTAAAATGTATAATCCCTACCACTACAAATATATATATATATATATATTTTTTTTTTGACAGTGTAGATAGCAATGCATAGCTTCATTGGTATGCATTGCTGTCTGCACTATCGCTGATGATTCGCCAACAAGCGATGAAACCAGTCTGGTAGCTGAGGGGTTGTGTATCATTATGATTCTCATTTGTGTGCTATGTGTGCACGTCTTTATAGTTGGAGGGGAACTCTGGGAAGGGTTCGAAACAGTGTAGCACTTACCTTGTGTAGGTCTTCTTGGGTTGCTTTGTGCAGCTACTTCAGCTGGAGGAGTGTTGAAGGGGTCAATAATTTATATAATCCTAGCCATCAGGGTGTACTCGATTAGGTGAGAGCTGATTGGCTATTCCCTCTATTCACAGGTGAGAGATGTGGGTGGGTCTTTATTTATTTATTTATTGACTGCTTTTGACGTTTGCATGTGGTACATTCTTTGGAGCCTCATTGGTATACATTGCTCTCTACGCTGTCGCTGATGATTTGCCAGCAAGTGATGAAACAGGTCTGGTAGCTGAGGGGGTGTACAGCATTGGGATTCTCATTTCTGTAATATGTGTGAATGTCTTTACAGTTGGAGAGGAACTCTGGGAAGTGTTCAAAACAGTGTAGCACTTAATTTTTGTTGGTCTTATTGGGTTGCTTTATGCAGCTACTTTGGCTAGAGGAGTGTGCGAGGGGTCAATCATTTAAATATATATATATATATATGGAAATTTGGTTGTATATACACAAAATATTCATTCACAACCAAGTTTGCATGAAAGCATAAATACTTTCAGTAAAAACATAAATCATTAATGAATGTATTATAAATAAATAATCTGTTGTGGTTTTGTATTAATACAATGTCAAGCCTATAAAGTATTAGAAACGAGTTAAAAAAAACTTTATACCAACTTTCAAAGAATGCTCTGACTTTCAGTGCTGCTGCACGGATTTGTCAATTTTGTGCTGATATTTTCTCTGTAATGTTAATCAAGAGTTGATCAGAAAGTCTTTAGATTTTTATAGGGGTAAAGAGTGTGATTGTGTGATTAAAAGATTAATATGCTTGTCAATGAATTCTGTTTCAAAAAAAAAAAATCACTTTTGATTAATCGAGGAACTGCACAAAATACTTGAGTGCTTGGATGGAAACACTCCTGTTGTTTGGAGTTGCAATTTTTGATCATGGCTTGAACTCATGAAAAAGTCCGTCTTATTACTATCTTCAGTTTTGTTCACAGACCATGTGTGGCAGAGACTAGCACAGTTAACACCAGAGCATTCCATGTGCCTTTCGGCTCCTGATACATCATGGCTCACAATGACAGCGGCCCGTTCTCCATCCCTTCTCCTCTCCCGCCGTGCCTGGCTGCGTCTCAAAGGGGTGCTGCTCCCCGGGATGATGTATGGCCTGGAAGCTACCGAAGGTGAGGTGGGGGACAGAGACGGGGCACGACCGCACCCTCAATGGAAGGCCTCGCATGACAATGCCTCCTCAGACAGGCCCGAGATCGAGCCTGGTCCGTCCCACATAGCCTGCGTCCTACTCCAAGCCCCCTGGACATGTGCTGGCTTCCGTTCTGCACACAAGCCTTTCATGTGGTACTTACGGAAATTCTTCATCCTTTTGTGAGATTTTGTCCATACGACTCAACCAACGATTCCATTGCTTAATATAATTTGTCCAAATTACATTTATAATGTCAAACACAAAATCAATAGTTACAAAATGTCGCCGAAGTCGTGCTGTGTCTGTGCAGTCAAATTTTGAAAACTCTCATAAAATATTTTTTGGACAATGAATCCCTTATGATAGGTTACTAAGGACGATTGATCTTTCAGGAATAATAAGGTAAAACAGACCTCTTGAGGAATTCCAAATACCCTGGGCGAGTTGGGCTGGTCTGTAAATGGTCATACACTGAGACCCAAAATATAGTAATCTCATGAAAGCATCCAAAGGGAAATGCATTCCTTCGTTTATATTCCCTAGAGGTTGATGACATTACACCATTTCTTTATAAATGTGTGGCCAGCACATAAAAAGTCAAGACAATGAACAAACATATTTTTCTATGTTTATTTAATCTTCATTTATAACCCTTTTACAAGAATCTTAATTTTTTTTTACTGAGCAATCACTCATCTTTCATTTTCCCACTTCTATAATATGTTTGGTCATTGACTTACTGAACCTTTGTATATACTGAGCAATAATGTTATGATTTTGAAGGTGAAATGTGGGCAAAAAAAATTCAACATACATCAGAAATTGAAGAAAAGCAGATGGCTCCATCAACATTTTGATCTTTGCTCACAAATAGAGCAAATACTTACCTAAAAAAAAACAGCTCTATTCCAGGTTACTTGGCATTTTCCAGAAAGTAATGTTTGTCAGTGTGTGTTGCATTTCTCGACCTAAATAGCAGATACGTGTTTCTCCCACCCCCGACGATGACCTGTTGTGCAAAGAGGTCTGTAAAGAACGGACAAGCTGGGGGTGAAAGGGGGGGGGTTAGAAGCAGGGGTGACACTCCCAGCCTCCAGGCCTTTGGGTAATGGTAGGTGATCGATCAGCAAATGCAGTGTAGCCTCACAGAAAAGCCGTCTGTGCTGAGAGCCATGTTGGAATCTGCCTGAACAGCACGAAATGAGTCTGCAGGGTTTTGAGTTGGGCCTTCCGCACCAGGATATGAAATAGAAAAAAGAAGGGGGCATACGTTCATTGGGAAGAGTGAAAAGCTGCAATTGTTTGTGCTTGCCAGCAGTCCTTCGTGTATTTTCACTCGAGCTCTTTGTCTTTGCTCTCGTATTTTACATTGCTTCAAGGCTCATGAGGAAGGTTATACATAAAGCACATCACAGAGAAGGACATTGGTAGAGATCAGTATTACTTTTACATTAATAATTACAAGGACATTCATAGACGATGGAACTATCATTTCATTTCCTCTGCCACCAAAGGTGGACGGAGGTTATGTTTTCATCCCTGTTTGTCTGTGTGCAGGATATCTCAAAAGGTTCTGGACGGATTCGGATGAAACTTGATGGACCAGTTGGGTATTTGACAAGGAAGAACAGATTAGATTTTGGTGAAGATCCTGATCCGGATCCAGATACTGGAATTTTAAAGTGATTCTTCACCATTGAGTGATATGGGTAAACCGATATACTGTATATGTATGTATATATATATATATATATATATATATATATATATATATATATATATATATATATATATATATATATATATATATATATATATATATATATATATATATATATATATATATAGCACGATATCTCAAAAAGTTCTGGACTGATTCAGCCGAAACTTGTTTGACAAGTTGCGTGTGTGACAAGGAAGAATAGATTAGATTTTGGTGAAGATCTGGATCCGGATCCGGATACTAGAATTTTTAAGTGATTCTTTCCAATTGAGTGATACGGCCAACCCGATATATATAACACGATATTACAAAAAGTTCGGGACGGATTCGGACAAAACTTGATGGACAAGTTGGGTGTGTGACAAGGAAGAATCGATTCGACTTTGGTGGAGATCCGGATCCGGATACTAGAATTTTTAAGTGATTCTTCACCATTCGGCGGAATGCTTTGGATCCTCAGGTCCTGAGGTCAAATCCCGTTCAGCTGTTGAATTAATGCCAGGTGGGGTTAACTCGGCCTGTCATCCTTCCGAGGTCAGCAAAATGAGTGCCAGCTTGCTGGTATACTGTGTCGGAGTGGCGACCCGTCCAGGATTGTGCTCAATAGCCAAGGAGACTGCTTGTGCAGCACCAACGCTCTGCACAGAGTATGGTCCCAATCTCCTCCTCCTCTTCACCATTATGTGATATTGTGAAACCAATATAGAACATGATATCTCAAAAAGTTTGGCATGGATTCAGACAAAACTTGGTAGATGAGTTGGGCGTGTGATAAGAACAAGTCGATTCGATTTTGGTTCAGGTCTGGGTGCAGATCCGGCCTATCAATGGGAAATTGTTCAGCCTGGCAGAGATATGCACTCGACTGAGTGCCCTTCTAGTTGTATATGGGATAGAAACCTAGGATCCCAAAATCATGAGCAGTGTATTTAGAAGGAAATACTAAACTGACAAACTTAAATTCAAGCTTTTACTTATTTTTCCCCCCTCCTCTTTTATTGTTGTTTCCTCTTTTCTATTCATGCTCAGGTGATGTCAATGGGTCATGTCTTTATGAGATGTATTCTTGACATCCATTTAATTTAGTGTCACTCAAATGAAACTCAAATTAAAGTATTTTTTTATTAAATCAGATTACATTTTGGAACTTAAAGATTTCAGTGGGCAATTCAAAGCAATTGCAGCATTCATCCAGGATAAATCAAAAAAGAATTTACATTACTGTATATGAAGAAGTGGATTCAGAGAATAGCTAAGCAGTAGCAGGATATCTCAGGGACACTTACGTTTGAGATATCTAGTATGTGTTTCATTCCTGATAGAATAGTATTCGTATATAAATTGAAACCTGATATTTTTCAAGTATGGCATTGCATCACATAGTATACTATAATTTTGGAAGGTGCATTAAGCCATGTGATGTGCCTGATAGCACCTGACCTGTGGATGCTTTATCCAAGTGGATGTGGCCAAATGTAGAGGCATCGTGTGTTTGGAAAAAGTATGTCATTGTGTGTCAAGTTTCAAGTTGTTGCCCTAATTAATTAATCCTGGAAAGGCAATGACAAACCACCCAGCACAACCCCTGCCTAAAACTGCTTCAACAAGTCCTAAATTTTGTAAAACACATGGTTTAAACTCACATGTAAAAGTCAGACATAAATAACCTAACAAATCTCATTGGTTTCACAATGTTATTGACAATGCATCACAAGCCTTGGTCAATGGCAATTTCATATCTCTTACTTCATTTTCATGAGCATAGGTTGAACACAAATGCGAGATGATCTGGGTTCTCCTGCAACCAGAATTGATAGTTTACATGAGTTAAGTGAAAAGACTCCTGCATGAGATTTTGACAAATGTGAGATTTTTTTTGATTTCACAGCAAGCCTTGCAGTGAAGGTCACATTCATTTGTTTACAAAACTGATAGGATGGTTGCTATTGTTTTGCTTCAGATAATCTGAACGATTGTTTAGAGATTTTTATACCTCCACACCAAGGGTGCCGGAGGCATTATTTTATCAAAAAGAAGAAATGCAAGAATATTAAAGCATGGATAATGTAGAAGCATACCCTCTCACGCTGAATGTGGATTCAATGTTTACATCAACTCAATACTTGATTGGTCAATGTTGTGACAAATTCCACCCATCCAGCTTTGGCTCACTTTGGAAAAGAGTGTAAAATAAATCAGTGGCATTATTAAATGCCAACTAATTTGGGTTGGCTAAATTAACACAGAAACACGGTATCGGAGACAGCAGGGTTTTCAACATTGGTTGAGTGTTACATGGAAACAAGGCATTTCAGGGCCCACTGTGCCTTAATAACAGACAAGAACCTTACTCTCACATCTCCGACCACTTTCTGATATGTTGGAAGTTGAATTGTCTGCCATGTTTCACATACGGGGCCCAAGTTAATTTAAGTTTTGTGGCTAATATTGCTGAGACCAAAAATGATATTCGAACACATCTCACGGACATGAACATGATGCACCTCTACTGTTTCAATATTTTGAGGCCACAGGATATACCTTTGTTCTCCCATACCAAAAAATGCTGTGCATTGGCCCCACTGATAAAAGTTTCTCCCACTCTTTCACATTGCAGCTGCTCTTACACAGCATTCCACAGAATGTCCCCACCATATTTCCGCAGGGCGCTGTGATTTGTTCCCACCATATTTCCGCAGGGCGCTCTGTGATTTGTCCCCACCATATTTCTGCAGGGCGCTCAAGGTCTGCCAACAACCCCGTTTTGGTAAAACTATCAAAATCACGAATCACTGCTCACCTTCACTCTTTCATTCCTCTTTTTCCCCACCTTTGGAATAAACTCCCTCACTCTGTTCAATCCCATTCTTCCCTCCAGGCCTTCAAAACAGCTGTTCACCACCACCTCTTATCATTCCCCATCCAAAACCTCGATCTCTTCTACCCCCGTTAATCCACCCCAAACCCACCTCCTTCAAATTCCCTGCTTTCCTTCCTGAAAGTCCCCGTAGTGTCCATCTTGTATACCCCATGTTCCCCACCCCATCAATCTCCCTTCCACAGATCTCCTAATGTCTCTGTTCCCCACTGTTTTGTCCTTCCCCTCTTGTCTCATGCCCCCCCCCCGCCCCTTGCGCTGCATTGTGTGTTAGCTCTCATACGAGCCTTGTCAAGGTATACAAAAAAAAAGAATGTAAAGCTTGATTAACTATACTGGTGCTTGCTCGACATCCTATTTACTCCCCAAACTCCATCGTCGTACCATGAAGGTTTGATGTGATAAGAGTTACGTGTGTTCGGTACCTTGTTTCTCTGAAGCAGGAGATGATCGGCAGAAATGGGCATGACTCAACCCCACATGTACAGAGAGAAATTAGTGCTGGAACTCACCAAGTTGATGATGTGATATTCCAACCATCCATCCATTGGGACCATACTCTGTGCAGAGCGTTGGTGCTGCAAAACCAGACTCCTTGGCTATTGGACACAATCCTGGAAGGGTTGCCACTCTGACACAGCATACCAGCCTGCTGGCACTCATTTTGGTGACCTCGGAAGGATGACGGGTAGAGTCAACCACACCTGGTATAAATTCAACAGCCAAGTGGGGTTTGAACTCATGATCAGCGGATCCCAAGCCCACCACCCTAACCATTCAGCCAACACCAGGCATGAAGTGATATTACTGATTGTCAAGTCTTTACTTCCTGGCTATGCCACCTCCTAGGGCAGTTGCTGTAGCATTCTTCAAAGCAGTGCTTTATATGCCGCAGATGAATATCAACCAGTTACATGGTAAAAGCACTGCCAAACGACTGCTGCAGAATCAAGGATGTTACCAAACTCACAGAACCCCCTACTCTGAACAAATAGTTTGTACATGAGGGACGGTAAAAATGCTTTCCCATAAGTTCCAGAGTCAATAATACGACTTCCATACCAATACCAATGGCATCAGGAAATTCACTCACCGCTGGTAAAAAAAAAAATGTGAGACACTCGCTGTAAACTATATAGAAAGAGAAAAACGTCGATGCCAAGTTTGTCTGGTGTAAGACCATTCCTTCATTGTTGGGGAAAAAATATGTTGACCTATTTCATACAGTACTGCTTATTTATTACCCTTGCCAAAGGAGAGGGTATTGCATTGAGTCCGTTTGTTACTTACGAAATCTAACGATTTCGTAAGTATATTGATGACTTCCGTTTCTGTTTGTTTGTTTGTTTGTTTGTAGGCACGATAACTCGAGAACGGAAGAAGCTACCAATGTCAAATTACACCACGTGATTCAGGAGGGTGGTGGCTAGCACTGATTAGATTTTGGTCAAAATCGGTCAAAGGTCAAGGTCACAGTGAGGTCAAACTTCCAAAACATTCGATTTTTGATGGTTTGGTACAGAATCATCGTAGAAACTTCTGGTTTGCGTCGCTACCTTCACGAGAGACAGCTTTTATTAGACAAGGTCAGAGGTCAAGTTGACGATTTCGTAAGTACCAGTCTATGACTGCTTGTTTGTTTGTTAGTTTGTTTGTTTGTTACTTACGAAATCTTAAGATTTTGTAAGTATATTGATGCCTTCCGTTTCTGTTTGTTTGTTTGTTTGTTTGTTTGTAGGCACGATAACTCGAGAACGGAAGAAGCTACCAATGTCAAATTACACCACGTGATTCAGGAGGGTGATGGCTAGTGCTGATTAGATGTTGGTCAAAATCGGTCAAAGGTCAAGGTCACGGTGAGGTCAAACATTCGATTTTTGAAGGTTTGATACAGAATCATCGCAGAAACTTCTGGTTTGTGTCACTACCTTCTCTCAAGACAGCATTTATTAGACAAGGTCAGAGGTCAAGTTGACGATTTCGTAAGTACCAGTCTATGACTGCTTGTTTGTTTGTTTGTAGGCACGATAACTCGAGAACGGAAGAAGCTACCAATGTCAAATTACATTAAATTCATGTGGAGAAATGGAGTATTTTTGCTTCGCTCGATGTTACGAGTTCGTTTTAACTTCGATTTTAATTTTGTCTTCGGTTTTTGCGATTGCTCAGGACAATTAAAACTCGGTTGTTGAAATTCTGGTAAAAAATCGGATGTTTTGGAGACGTTTTAAGATTGTATAAAAAATATTTCACTCGACGCGTCACGGTTCATCACATGATGTAGTGCGCTCGAGCAGACGTGTCGTTGAGTCACGTAAAGCTTTTCCGTGTGCGCGCTGACGGTGTTTTCGATAAAGATGGTGTTTAAAAGTCATTTTTTTTTTATCCCAGTAAAGGTTATCGTCGCATGCCTGACTCGTTGAGCTGTCGGATTATGCAAAGATTGTTGGTGGATTGCCGAATATTACGGTTTTGTAACTTTGATAAATAATATTAAATAATTGCGTGGAGAAATGGAGATTTTTGCTTCGCTCGACGTTACGAGTTCGCTTTAACTTCAATTTGAATTTTGTCTTCGGTTTTTGCGATCGCTTCGGACGCTTAAAACTCGGTTGTCGAAATTCTGGCAAAAAAAAAATCGGATGTTTTGGAGACGTTTTAAGATTGTATAAAAAATATTTCACTCGACGCATCACGTGTCGTCACGTGATGAAGTGCGCTCGAGCTGACGCATCGTTGAGTCACGTAAAGGTTTTCCGTGTGCGCGCTGACGGTGTTTTCGTTAAAGATATCATTTTTTATCCCAATAAAGGTTATCGTCGCATGCCTGACTCGCTAAGCCGTCGGATTATGTAAAGATTGTTGGTGGATGGCCGAATATTTCGGTTTTGTGACTTTGATAAAATAATATAAAATAATTGCGTGGAGAAATGGAGATTTTGCTTCGGTCGATGTTACGATTTTTGATGGTTTGGTACAGAATCATTGTAGAAACTTCTGGTTTGTGTCGCCACCTTCTCTGGAGACAGCTTTTATTTGACAAGGTCAGAGGTCGAGTTGATGATTTCGTAAGTACCAGTCTATGACTGCTTGTTTGTTTGTTTGTAGGCACGATAACTCGAGAACTGAAGAAGCTACCAATGTCAAATTAGACCACCTGATTCAGGAGGGTGATGGCGAGCGCTGATTAAATTTTGGTCAAAATCGGTCAACGGTCAAGGTCACAGTGAGGTCAAACATAATTCCGTAAATTAATGTGGAGAAATGGAGTATTTTTGCTTCGCTCGACGTTACAAATTCGTTTTAACTTCGATTTTAATTTTGTCTTTGGTTTTTGCGATCGCTTTGGACGCTTAAAACTCGGTTGTCGAAATTCTGGTAAAAATCGGATGTTTTGGAGACGTTTTAAGATTGTATAAAAAATATTTCACTCGACGCGTCACGGGTCGTCCCATGATACAGTGCGCTCGAGCAGATGCGTCGTTGACCCACGTAAAGGTTTTGCGTGTGCGCGCTGACGGTGTTTTCGATAAAGATGGTGTTTAAAAGTCATTTTTTATCCCAATAAAGGTTATCGTCGCATGTCTGACTCACTGAGCCGTCGGATTATGTAAAGATTGTTGGTGGATGGCCGAATATTATGGTTTTGTGACTTTGATAAAAATAATATTGAAGAATTGCGTGGAGAAATGGAGATTTTTGCTTCGGTCGACGTTACGAGATCGTTTTTACTCGGATCGCAATTCTGTTTTCACTTTTGGTAGTGGCTAAGTATGCTAAAAACTCGGTTGTCGAAATTCTGGTAAAAATCGGATGTTTTATGAGATTTATGTCGGGTGTCGTATCTGAGGCTTAACTGAAGATTATGCTAATGATGGGAATTGTAACACACGACATTACGCGCTCGTTTTGAAGTCAATTTCAATCCTGTCTTCACTTTTGGTAACGGTTAAGTATGCTTAACACTCGGTTGTCAAAATTCTGGTAAAAATCGGATGTTTTATGAGAGGTTTGGTACAGAATTACCGTAGAAACTTCTGGTTTGCATCGCTACCTTCTCTCGAGACAGCTTTCCTTAGACAAGGTCAGAGGTCAAGTTGACAATTTCATAAGTACCAGTCTTTGACTGCTTGTTTGTCCATTTGTTACTTACGAAATATAAAGATTTCGTAAGTATATTGATCACTTTCGGACTCTGTTTGTGTGTTTGTAGGCACGATAACTCGAGAGTGGAAGAAGCTACCAATGTCAAATTACACCACGTGTTTCAGGAGGGTGATGCCTAGCGCTGATTAGATTTTGGTCAAAATCGGTCAAAGGTCAAGGTCACAGTGAGGTCAAACATTCGATTTTTGATGGTTTAGTACAGATAACTCGAGAACGGAAGAAGCTACCAATATCAAATTACACCACATGATTTAGGTGGATGATGGCTAGCGCTGCTTAGATATTGGTCAAAATCGGTCAAAGGTCAAAGGTCACAGTGAGGTCAAAATCCAAAAAAAAGTTATAACTCGAGAACGGAAGAAGCTACCAATGTCAAATTACACCACGTGATTCAGGACGATGATGGCTAGTGCTGATTAGATTTTGGTCAAAATCGGTCAAAGGTCAAGGTCACAGTGAGGTCAAACATTCAATTTTTGATGGTTTGGTACAGAATCATCGTAGAAACTTCTGGTTTGCGTCACTACCTTATCTGGAGACAGCTTGTATTAGACAAAGTCAGAGGTCAAGTTGACGATTTCGTAAGTACCAGTCCATGACTGCTTGTTTGTTTGTTTGTCTGTTTGTCCACACAGAATTTTTGTGTTTGTCTTCACAATCACTTTTGTCGGATTGAGATGAAATTTTCACCATTGGTGCAACTACTCATGTGGAATGTTTTAATGATAATTATGACATCATAGGTCACGTGGTGTGGCAGGCATGTTGGAAAAATGGAAAAACTTTGGGCCTCTATCTCTGAAACTGCACCAATACAAGGAAAAAATTGAAACTAGGCACATGGCAATACTCCTCATATGGAATAAGTGTGATTTTTTTATGACATCATAATTGCATATGTAGAATTGTTGAGTCATCTGGGGATAAAATCATTCACAATTTTTTTTTGATGATGTCATCAGTCACATGATTTGGCAGCCACATTGATTTTTTTTTTTTAAACCTTCAAATATCTTCTTCTCTGAAATGGCTGAACCAGTCATCAATGCCAGTAGTTAAAATATGGCAGTTCTAATTTTGTCTCTTATTAATTACGTAGCAAACCAGTACACAAACGCCACACAAAATATACCGCAACACACCACACAACACACCACACAAGCAGGCTCTGGCGAGGGTCTGCAATCTTTTATTGTCTTTTTCTTGTTTCCTAGTGTTTTGTGTTGATTTGCTTCCAAATAATCTAAGCTTTCTCTTGATATGTGATACATAGCAGAGAAAGCTTTATTCCAACACAAAACTACCAGTCTGAGTTGATGACACAAAATAAAAAAATACAAGAATAGAATGGTTAAAGTTATTTGCCGTAAAGGATCATGGCGCTGATGTTTCAAGCTTTATGCTTTGTCCGAGCAAAAGGAAAGTTTTGTTGGCCTGTTTAGCATTCTCTTCTTTACTGATTGGTTATGATGCTGGGAACTCAAGTTCAAATCTGGTATACTCTTGTTATTGCCCATTATCTACTAATTTCTTTGCAATTCACATGATAGAACACCAATGTTTTTATCCTGTATGCAATTTGTGTGCAAGCTCCTCCACGAGCCTAGGATTAATGTCCAAAAAAAAAGAACAAGCAAAATAATGATTTTTTTTTTAATGCGCCCTCATCGGCAGGACTGTTGAGACTTGCAGATCTTTTTTTTTTCAGAAACAAAGCACAAGGGCTGATTTAACTTTCAATTCATACTTAGTTTCAGTCATATTGGCAACAGCTCCAGAGAATCACCATCAGAGAAGGCAACCCAGCTCTTTCCAGTAAACTTCATCAGAGACTCATTCACAGGATTTGAATAGCCAAAAACAAGTGATAGACTTAAAGTAAAGTTAAATAACTTTATACCCTGATAATAACAGTTCCTTATGGCAGTTTTATTTTCAGCTTAAATGAAGCACTTATCTTTTAAAACAAGAGTTAGAGGTGTCTGTTGGACATATATAGCGTCTCGACTGCAACAATTGTAAAATAGTTGAGAAGAGAACATATTTGGAAAATGCAAAATACAGGTTATAAAAGAAAACAACTCCGAAAAAAAGAAAAGATTAGTGTAGAATGAATTTCATTAAGTACTTGTAAAGCTGTTCTTCATAAGTGTAATTTGTCTTTATGTTTGTGTTTAAAGTTTTCAAAACTAGTGAAACTTTTGTCAGTCATGTTACAGGAAAGACTTTTGTTGTTGATTACTTGGGTTTGTTGGGATACAAATCAAAGCTAGTTATTTACCTTCTCTCCTGTAGAGATTGTGGCTTACAATATGTAGGTAAAACTTCACAATGTTTGCATCACCATTTGAATGGACATTGGTCTTGTGTGTCTTCTGGTGTTAAAGGAGAATCCAAACGCAATTGTTTTTTTTCTGAAAACCATTGAGAATCATTAATCATGGTCTGATTTGAAGGAAAAAAAATGAATGTTTTTTTTTGCCAATCACAAAGTGTCGATAAAAAGCCCTATAGTGTAGATTTACAAATTTGCAAGCGACGTCATACCCTGAAGCCATATTGCTCTGAGCGGTGGCTTTCATAGAGAAACTGTGTATGCTGAGCTCGGATTCAGACAGTGATTCCACTATCATCAGACTTAATATATATAGTCGTCACAAACTACTCCAAAGTGATAAAGCTTTAAAAATGCAGATAAAATGTGAATAACTTCGATTAACAGAAAATCAGCTGGCTTCCAGTTGCATAAGTATGCAAAACCCATTGCCTAATTAATCCGACATCACTTCAGGGGCAAATTATATTTTTTGAAAGTTTAAAAAATAAGTGTAATAGGTTTCACCTGCATGTAATCAGTGGTTTTACTTAAAATTTCAGCTCCATCACTTATCTAAGGAGTTTTAAGGTGCAACTCACTTAGTCAATCATCAAGGCAAACATGAAGACCAAGAAGTGCCAAAGAAGTCACTCATAAAGTGGTAGAGAAGCACCCTTTAGGAGAGGGTTATAAGAAAATTTCAAAGTCACTCATTATCCCTTTGAGTATGATGAAATCCATTGTTAAGAAGTGGACAACCTATCTTACCACCAAGACTCTTCCCAGAGGCCAGAGCAGGTTGCCTATCCAAACTCAACAATGGGCAAGCAGGAAACTGGTTCAGGATGTCACTGTAAATGCAACAATGACTTTGAAAGATCTGCAAGGCTCTTTTGCCCAAGATGGCAGTCAGTGTTCATCAATCAACAATATCCTGTTCCCTTCACAAAGCTGGCCACTATGGACACTAGACAGGTGGCAAGAAAGAGGCCATAACTGAAAAAAAATGCATCTTAATGATACTGCAGGCATGTTTTTTTGAGTGGAGAAAGGTTTTGTGGTCAGACAAGACAATAATTGAACTTTATGATCTAAATTCAAAGTGTTACATCGGACGAAAGCCTAACACTGCACATCACCCGATCAACACCATGCCTACTGTCAAGCATGGTGATGGCAGTCTCATGTTCCATCCATCAGGACCATACTCTGTACAGGGCATTGGTGCTGTCTAAACAGACTCTTTGGCTATTGGGCACAATTCTGGACAGGTCACCACTCCAACACAGGATACTCGAATGATTCAATCATCCCAGCAAGCTGGTACTCATTTTGCTGACCTTGGAAGGATGACAGGCTGAGTCAACCCCACCTGGTATTAATTCAACAGCCAAGCAGGATTTGAACTCAGGATGCTAGGATCCCAAGCCCACCACCCTAACCATTAAGCCAACACTGGTCTAGCATCATGTTATGGGACTGCTTTTCATCAGCAAGGACTGGCAAGCTTTTCAGGATGGAAGGGACAATATGGGTGTGCAAAGTACAGGAGAATCATTGATGAAAACCTGCTTGAGTCAGCCATGAATCTGAAACTGGGCAAGAGATTCACATTTTCAATCGGGCAATGATCCAAAGCACAAAGTAAAAGCCACACTGGAGTGGCTGAATAAGAAGAAAGTAAATGTTCTTGAGTGACCCAGTCAAAGTCCTGACTTAAACCCAATTGAACATTTCTGGTGAGACTTGAAGATTGCAGTCCATCGATGATCCCCAAACTTGGCAGAACTAGAGCAATTTTCACATGAAGAATGGGCAAATAAGTCACCATCTCACTGTGCAAAGCTGGTAGAGACCTACCCACAAAGATTCAGAGCACTCATTGCTGCAAAAGGTGCTTTCACCAAGTATAAAGGGCTGAATACATTTACAACCAGTGAATTTTGATTTGTACATGTTTTTTGCAGGTATTCCTGACATGTAACCTCCTTCAACTATAACAGCGTTTCGTTTGATCTCTACAGTTATGAATAAAAAAGTTCTTTTGGAATTTTTTTTCTACATCATTCGCAATTCATCTCAATGTGGCATTATTGGTAGGGGGTGAATACTTTTGTAGGCCATTGTAATACTTCCACATACATTCCATGGCAGGAACTTCAACACCTGGATGAATGGTCATTTTCATATTCTTATATTCCTGGATCAATATGGTATTTCTGGATCAATTAAATAATTATGGAAGAAGGTAAAAAGAAACAGCAAGTAGGGGGGAGTTCATGCCTCCAGGTCTGGAAAACTCTGAGTTTCCCCACCTGGCCTTGGTGGGCCTTTCCACAGCCACCACCATGACCCGCATCTCCGAAGCACAAAGTATAGAATCACCCTAAAGCAAAAATACAATCTGGGACACTTGTTGAAATGCAAGAGATGGAGCAGGGTATTCTCAGTCTTCTTATTGATTTCCATTCCAGCAAGCTGTAGGCCTTTTGTGAGACCACAATGCCAGCTCTCCTATCTTTCTCTTTCTTTTGTTTTTCGAGGTGATTGTATGCGTGAACACTTGTACGTGTGATTGCATAATTTATAATACAGTACTTGCATTTATTTGAATGCGAGCTCTTTGTTCGATGCACTTACTTATTACTTGTGATTCATAAAAAGTCATCAAGCAATTGGTTTTTGAGAAAATTGAAAACCCTTTAGTTCCAGGTAACTGATTAAACGAGACACGAATGGTGAGCAGAACTGATGTCTTTCAGATGGTATTCTGACATGCTTTCCATTACACCAGGGTCATCTTATAAGTTTCAGTGAGTAATAGTTACTGTATGTGATATATTTTTACTTATGGAGTATAAATATATTTTGTAACATTTATGCATGACTTTCAGGAAAATTAATTATTTTTAATTAACTGTAAGTTGTTAATTGTTTTCGCATATATTATGCACTTTATGTATCTTTTACTCTCAATTTCACTTTTTCTCTACCTGTCTATGAGGAGGTGAATTCTTACAAATTGCTTTTGAATAAGGCTCACTTGCCTGTTCCTGAATGGGTTTGAGGGTAGAGAAGTAGCAAATGAAACCTGAATCCTATCCAGGTTCCTCCTAATGTCTCCAATCTTTGGTTATTCAGGTTCCTGATATCTCTAATGCAGTATTTGATATTTTATTTGATTAAGTCCAGATTAATGCATGTAGGAAAGATAAGAAAGGGATGGAAAAAGAGAGTCACAAACAAAAGAAAACTTTTTTTTTGAATGGATAAATACAATTTGGAAAAATAAATTATTTTCTAAACCCTTTTTGTTGAATATACAGCATCTCCCTCTCACTCTCCCTCGTTTTTCTTGCCCTCACATTTCATTCGCCTCTATTCCCCTTAAGTTCAGTTCACCACAAGCCTTTCATGATTTGTGATGTCGATTTTATTTCTTATTTTCTTTGTTCTTTTAAATTTAATATGTTCAACATTGTCATATCTTTTCAAACATAAAGAGCCACAAAGTCTCATCGTCTACAACAGTATAGATTTATCAATAACCTTTACATCAGTCACTCTTACAAAACAAAGGACAATCATCGATGAAGACGAAGGTGGACAAGGCGTAGCAAATTGCTATGGAGACACACGGAGAAAGTTTTCGCAAAACTGCAGTGTAGGACAGCACAACATTCAGACGATTCTGCTGTTGCATTATTTTAATCATTCATGCCTAGAATCCTTAAAGAAGATGTTACACAGAATGTGCAGATATGTCATGCTCATGCTGCCTTCGAGATTCATACCATCCAATGGGGTTATGGGGCATGTAGACATTACAGGTTGCTGCGTGTAAATACTGTATTGTAAAATATTATTCTGTTTATCTGCCATTAGTGTGAGGTATCTTGGTGGTAAAATTGAGAGAAGATGTGCTAAAATCGATCAGATGAGGTCCACGGTTTCACACTATTTGAAGAACATACTCAAGGAATAAGTGATGACGATATGAATCAATATAAATCATATATTTAACATTTATACATCTTTGCATTGTGGAAAATAAATTATTATTGTTTCTGTAAAAGAGTTAACCCGATGATCGATTATATCTATTAATTGTCGAGCTCGAGGCCTTGATGAAACTGCCCCGTCACGATTTTGCAATGTTTTACAGGAGGCAACGTGCGCGTGCCTTTTGCTGCATGTCAGTGTGGCTTTATCAGGAAATGCTTCCAGAATGCTGATTCAGGATGATTCCCCACCACGCCTAACGCTGTGGGAACATAAAGCTATAAGCTAGCTCTCAGTGCACGGCTTGGGGACGTGCAGTCCTTGCTGTGCACATGAGTACACTTGAAACATCGTACAGCGATTTTTAGCCCAAACCCAAAAGCTGGATTATGTATGTGTGCATATAATGACAATGATAATGTACATTACACTTAAATGTAATGATCATTTATGAGGATAGTATACACCATATCAAGCCATGTAGAATTTGTCAGCCGATTAAATGTTAATAATGCTAATTTTCACACTTAATAGGCAAAAATATTGGAGTATTGAAGCTTGTTATGAAATAGACTAATCATAATTTGCAGAAGATTCCAATTTTTAAATGGCTTTAAGAAAATATTCTCTCAATACGGAAGTGCTCCGTATTGAGGTTTGGGAAGGTCAAAGGAAAAAAGAAAATCACAAAACTTTTTTTTAAATCAGAAATTTCCTGAAAAATCTAATACTTGAGCCTTTTTTATAACAGGAGAATGTTTCAGAGGTGCATAGCACTATACTTTTCATATGCAGTATTTTGAAAAGGGATGGGAATTATCCCATTGACCTATAAACCATTGATGAATACACTCTGGTTTTCAGAAATTTTATATTCTGGTTTTGGAAGTTACGTCTTGTCGCTCTCACCATGTCATGCTACAAGGGCCGTCCAATGAACCTACATATCTATTTATAATCATCAGGCACTGAAAGAAGTTCACAGTCTCTTGAACATCCAGGTCTCACCATCAGCCATAACCTTGACTTGTCTGCAATTAAAAAAAACAACAGCCTTCAAAACCAGCCACAGATTGGGTATCTTCCATCGTTCCAAGTAATTTCTTGAAAAAAAAAATCAGAACTACGAACAGCCTATGAGGCTTTTGTCTGTAGTTAAATGCAGTACTGCTCACCCCTGTGAGCTGGCACTCCAGCCACACATATCTCATGGACTCTGTGGAATATAATGCTCCCAACATTGTTGGCATCTCCCATAATAACATCAAAGTACAAGGCATGTTGCGCTCACATTGCAAACACGTTGGTGGCCATTGTTTTTTTTTCCCCCTCTCTTCTTCGATTTTGCTCTTGTGTTAGAATCAAGAAGAGGTGGTAAAATAGAGGACACCAATGTGTATCGAAAAGACAACATGTTATACGGACTCCAAAATTAATTACCTAATTTCAACCTTCCCTGGGAGAAATTGACTGTCATTCAATGTCTTATGATTCCATACATGAGTCACCTGAGACCAAATATCTTGGATAATTAAACCATAATGAAGCTGCATGTGTATGAAACCTTCAATTGCATTGGCTGGAGAACTGGCTTGATTCCACCAACAATTGTCAGGAAGAAAATCATACATCCGACATGTTGGTTTTCTGTGAAGTTGAAGACGCCTAAGGAAGTCTCATATTTGCAATTTTAATTATCCAAACTTTTTAACCATGATGTGTTATATATGAATATGAGCAGCAGGCAAGGTTTTGCTTCATGTACGAAAGCCGGGTTATTTTTATCTTCGGTAGTGATCGAGGCAGCAGTATGACCAATACACCGCCCCAATAAAGGGATGAGCAATTTATATGATAGATTTAGGTTTTTTGTATGTAATTTCAGTTTAGACCTAGTTGTCAAGGCCGAATAGGGTGAAAATACTGAAGGGCGACCCATCATCATCAACAAACGATGACTGCAGGCAACAATTGCAGGATCACACAAAACGGAGTTAATTCCCGGCATTGAAATGCACCCCACTGACGAGTTCTTTCCATTTGTTTTGCAACAACGTCAGTTCCCCCCAGTACAGTACAGCTCACATTTGGCAAAACAATATATAAATAAGTCTCAAGTTCAAACTGTGTGAAGAGATGCAGTGTACCTGCATGATCCAGTTTTCATATATGGCTAACTAGATGTTGGTGATTCCTGCATTTGCCATCCCCAAAATATTTGGTTCGCAGGAGCAGCAGATTCATTCAACAAAACCAAAAATGTTGAATACAAGAAAAGTTGGAAAGTATCAAATGGACAAGGCAGTTTGAGTGCACTGCCAGTCTTTGATTGCACACAAAACACTCAACACCAAAGAACCCACAGCAGGCCCGTCTCCACTGTACGAGTAGCTGTCCCCCTCGCAACTTGGGCTGGCTGGACTTCTGCTTGATCCAATACACCACAGAAGTGATTTTTAAAACTTTTTATTTCATACATAATCGAGGCTTGTGGAAGAACGACCAAATGTTTTGATTTTTTTTGTTTAAATAATTTTTTTTGCCATAATTTTTTTTTTCAAAGCAACACCACAACAAGCTCTCATGGGTGTGTGTGTGTGCATGCATAAACATGTATGTATATATATATATATATATATATATATATATATATATATATATATATACATATATACACACACATACACTACATGGCCAAAATTTAGTGGATTCGGCTATTTCAGCCACCCCCATTACTGACAGGTGTATAAAACACTGAACAACAAAAAATTTTTACTGGAGATGTGTAAAGTGATTTAGACTAATTTGGGTACGCTGATTTCAAAAATCATAACCGTTTTGCTGTATCACGTCAGGATTTTCAGTAACAGAAATATTCCCATTGCCTAGAAGTCAGGATTTCAATGAAATTTACAAAAATTCATTTATTCATTTATTTCTTTATGAATGCTTCAAAATTATAGAAATTACAGAAAAACTCCACTAGAATGTAATTAAAAATGCTTTAGGCATTTGGCTTTGCGTTTGTGCTGCTCTGTGTCAGTTTCACGATGCAGGAACCAGCAGAAATCGCCCATCATGTTCGGGTTGTGCCGCCCTTGGTAACGCGTCTCCATGAGTGAAATCTCTTGGTGGAATCGCTCGCCGTGCTCGTCCGAGACTGCTCCCAAGTTGTCAGGGAAGAGGTTCAGGTGCTGGTGTAGGAAATGGATTTTCAGGGACATCCTGGAGCCAAGTTTCCTGAAGGACTCCAGCAGCTGCTGCACTATTTCTTCATAGTTGTCCGTGCGCTCGTTCCCCAAGAAGTTGTCCATCACAGCTTTGAAGCTCCTCCACGCTGCCAGCTCTTTGGGGTTTAGAGTTGTCGGAAAAGTTTCGTCCTTCATAATCTGTCGGATTTGCGGTCCAACAAAGACACCAGCCTTGATCTTGGCCTCCGACAAGGTGTTGCCAAACTTTTCCTTGAGGTATAAAAACCCACGCCCATTCAGATCCATTGCCCGTACAAAACTTTTCATCAAGCCGAGCTTTATGTGGAGTGGTGGAAGGAAAACCTTGGCTGGGTCGACAAGGGCGACATGCTTCACGTTGTGTCGACCAGGTACATGCTCTTTTCGCTCTTCCCAATCTTTCTTCGTCCAGTGATTCTTGTCGTCTCTGCTATCCCAGAGACAAAGGAAGCACATGTATTTCGTGTAGCCTGACTGCAGCCCTAACAACAGCGCCACCACTTTCAAGTCTCCGCAGATGTGCCAGTTGAAGTCATTGTACTTGATGGAATCAAGCAGCTGCCGCATAGTCTCATAGGTCTCTGTCATGCCGAACGCGTGAGCCAGTGGGACTGAAGGTTTCTCATTGCCATTGTGGAGCAAAACAGCCTTCAAGCTGTTCTTCCCCGAGTCGATGAAGAGGCACCAGTCTGCAGGATCTTGATCACACCCAAGTTCTTTCAACAGACCGTTGATATCACTGCAGAATGTCATCGTGTCTTCCATCTCAAAGAACTCAGCCATGTCTCTGTGACGTGCTCTGAACAAGGATATCTTGGTGTTAGGTTCAAGTAGATTCCACTGCTGCAGCCTTGATCCAAGCAGCTCTGCCTTCGCCTTTGACAGCGAGAGATCTCTTACAAGATCATTTAAGTCTCCCTGGTTCAGAAGGTGTGATTCTTGAGTGTCGGGTTCAAAAGGTTCATCATCACCATCCTCTTCACCACTGCTTACAGCTATGCTGTGATCAGCTGGAGGTGTTGGAACGGGGTTCTCGTCATCATGAGGCACAGGTTTACGAGCAGAGATGCAGTCAGCGTACTTGATGTGACCTTTATTCTTCTTGTTGAAGCCGGCGATGCTTGTGCAGCAGAAATAACAATCATCATGATGATTCTGTGGCTCACGCCATATCATGGGCACCGCAAATGGCATGCTCGCGCGCTTGCCCACCAACCACTGAGTCAAGGTTGTGTGACAGCTTGTGCAGCAGATGTGTGGTGCCCAGCTCTGTTCTTGGTCCCCCACCTTACACCCGAAGTAGTGAAAGTAGGCGGCCTTCATTTTCACTGCTGTAGATATACTTCGCTGTTGATCTTTTTGGTATACCGACCACAGACATAACAGAAGTTGTCAGGATGATTGGTACAGGAACGCCTACTCATCTTTATCTGAAAGAAAGAAATATAACACAAGTTAACAACAATTGTACGAAATAGACATGTTAAAGACATATGTAAATTTCATTGAAATCCTGACTTCTAGGCAATGGGAATATTTCTGTTCCTGAAAATCCTGACGTGATACAGCAAAACGGTTATGATTTTTGAAATCAGCGTACCAAAATTAGTCTTAATCACTTTACACATCTCCAGTAAAAAAAAAATTTTGAAATTTGTTGTTCAGTGAAATCAAGCACACAGCCATGCAATCTCCATAGACAAACATTGGCAGTGGAATGGGCCATACTGAAGAGCTCAGTGACTTTCAACGTGACACTGCTACAGGATGCCACCTTTCCAATAAGTCAGTTTATCAAATTTCTGCCCTGCTATAGCTGCCCCGGTCAACTGTAAGTGCTGTTATTGTGAAGTGGAAATGTCTAGGAGCAACAACAGTTCAGCCGCGAAGTGGTAGGCCACACAAGCTCACAGAATGGGACCACCGAGTGCTGAAGCACATAGCATGGAAAAATCATCTGTCGTCAGTTGCAACACTCACTACCGAGTTACAAACTGACTCTGGAAGCAATATCAGAACAAGCACTGTTCGTCGAGAGCTTCATGAAATAGGTTTCCATGGCCGAGCAGTTGCACTCAAGCCTAAGATCACCACACGCAATGCCAAGTGTTAGCTGGAGTGGTGTAAAGTTCACTGCCATTGGACTCTGGAGCAATGGAAATGCATTCTCTGGAGTGATGAATAACACTTCACCATCTGGCAATCTGACGGACAAATCTGTTTTTGGCGGATGCCAGGAGAACGCTACCTGCCCGAATGCTTGGTGCCAACTGTAAAGTTTGGTGGAGAAGGAATGATCGTCTGGGGCTGTTCTTCATGGTTCGAGCTCGGCCCCTTAGTTCCACTGAAGGGAAATCTTAACGCTGCAGCATACAATGACATTCTAGATGATTCTGTTTCTAACTTTGTGGCAACAGTATGGGGAAGGTCCTTTCCTGTTTTAGCATGACAATGACCTCATACACAAAGCGAGGTCCATACAGAAATGGTTTGGGCGAGATTGATGTAGAAGAACTTGACTGGTTGGCACAGAACCCTGACCTCAACCCCATCGAACGTTCTCAAAGAAGAAAGGTCTTATTATACCACAACGTCCAATCATACAGCAAATCGTTAATTCGCTACATGAACTGGGCTTTCCAAAAGTTCATGTGGTTGGTGTTCTGCCAAAAATTGTATATTATGTTTGTTCATGTAGCTGCTCAGATGGAAGTGGGCCTCATCACCAAAGATTTTTTTTTTTTTTAATCCTGGTCTTCTTTGATCTGCTGGGCAAAGGCGGTGCAAAATTCGAACCTCTCCAATTTATTTCTTTCACTCCAGTGCTGCATTAACTGTATCTTGTACAGATACAGTTTCAGATCATCATGTCTGATTCTGACAATGGTCATGTGAGAGGTTCCTACTGGAGCTGTGCAAGTGGGTGTATGAACATTTTTGGAGAAGTCTGCAAAGCTGCTCTTACAACCTCCATCTTGTCAGGGGTTCTCAATGAAGATTTTCAACCATTGTCTCCTTTAATTTTGTCTTTCACACTTCCAGTGTAACTTTTCAACAATACTGTTACAGTCATCAGACTCGTCCCAGTTTCTCGGTTCAAATCTGATAAGCCACGTTAAAGCAGCTATAGTAGCCAGGTGATTCCACAGTTCTGGGTCAGATCGCGGCCTTTAATCTCCACTACCGTACCATTAGAACCACTGAATAACCAATCGAGTGTTACGCCGATTGGTGATCACATGAGTGATCTTAATATTAGGCTGAGCAACCTAAGTCATGTGATGTGATCCTCACTCTTTTTTTTGTATACCTTGTCGTGGCTCATGTGAGAGCTAACACACAACGCACAGCAAGGGGGGCATGAGACAAGAGGGGCGGGAGTGGGAAGGACAAAACAGTGGGGAACAGAGACATTAGGAGATCTGTGGAAGGGAGAGGGATGGGACGGGGAACATGGGGAATACAAGATGGACATTACAGGGACTTTCAGGAAGGAAAGCAGGGAATTTGAAGGAGGTGGGCTTGGGTGGTTTATTGGGGATTTGGATGGGAGATGATAAGAGGTGGTGGTGAACAGCTGTTTTGAAGGCCTGGAGGGAAAAATGGGATTGAATAGAGTGAGGGAGTTTACTCCAAAGGCGGGGAAAAAGAGGAATGAAAGAGTGAAGGTGAGCAGTGATTCGTGATCAATTGAGTGTTATATTTTGAACACATGAATCGGAACACGCACTTGTAGTTTTACAGTACTATTTCTCTGAATTTGTCTCCATCGCACATGCGCAGAGAGGAGCGAGTTCATTTTTTCACACGTCTGCCTGTCTAGCAGTCAAACAAGAATGAAAATCATTCCAAACAGGAAACTTACTGTTTTTAAGGACGTCATAAAGGACACAAACAACAGGCACTAAGAACGAATGTAACGTGTTAAATAAGGTGGTGTAATATACTGCGTTAATGGTGGTAAACTTTCGAGAAAAATTTCCACAACCTTTAAATTTTGAAATGTTGTTTCAACTGAATTATGTACTTAAACAATGTAGACCACAAATCGTCTTATTGACACTTTGCAAAACCTTTCGTTTAGCAGTACTTGGATAAAATATTACTGTATTTTTATATCATCTCGACCAATTAAATATTCTGTTCGTGAACTTCGCCCATGTCCATTTTTCTTTAGACTGCGTAGAGTAAGGTATTCTATGAACTCTCTGGTTTGTCTTCTGAATTTGGACGAGGACTTTATGATTCGTGCCCTTGTCGTGGTTTTCTCGTGTGACATGACCACGTTTTCCGTAGTTCACTTCTTTGTTACAAATCTTGCACTATCCCAAGCCGGGCTTTGGCGTGTTATCAAACACAACAGCACAATAAATTGTGCTGTGACAGCAAAACCAAAACCTCGTGTGGTATTTTCTCTTTCATTCTCAAGCCAGTTCCATCGCCAACGATCATTATTAATTCCTGCATCGATATTAGTCACATAGGTTTTCCGAATGAGCATGTCATTTCTAAAATGTGCCATCTTCCTCCATATGCCTGGTGTTGGCTCAATGGTTAGGGTGGCGGGCTTTGGTTCCTCGGGTCCTGAGTTCAAATCCAGCTCAGCTGTTGAATTAATACCAGGTGGGGTTAACTTGGCCTGTCATCCTTCTGAGGTCGGTGAAATGAGTGCCAGCATGTTGGTATACTGTGTCGGAGTGGTGACCCATCCAGGATTGTGCCCAATAGCCAAGGAGACTGCTGAAGCATCACCAATGCTCTGAATAGAGTATGGTCCCAATCTCCTCCTCCTCCTCCTAATCCTCCTTACTCCATCAGTAGAGCACACATTTGGGCCACTGACAAGGCTTGTAAAACTGTACATCCATTTTCACTGTTAAGCATTGCCAGATGTACGATAATTACAGTATCTGTACGATTATCTGAACCCTTTTATTTAAAATATATAATGTGAAAAACATGGAAAATGTTTGTTTTGTATTTTTTTTTATTACAAGGTAAATTGTTTTGAAAGGGGCAGATTTCCATGGTTCTGCAGATATCTCACATCCCTAGGAAGTGAAACTCAACTGGGCACTCAACTTGGGCGTCTTTTTTATTAGCTCGGTCTGACGCCCCGCTCAGTGACATCAACAAGCGTCGCCGGCTCAGAACTGATAGGTGGAGGTGGCGTTGGTCCCGGCTAACTCGACACTATCAGAATGTTCAAGGCTTGCTAGAATTGCACCCAGACTCAAGCGCAGGAGTTATCAGGCCATGATCCCTTTAAGCATCCATAAAAGACAGATTACGAAGGTTAAAACATTAAGTTGAGGTGAAGGGAAAATAGTGGGGGATTTAGAAACCACATTGTGCAGGATGTTCTTCCAATTATTAATGCATAATCCTATTACAGTTTGTTTAGCCACACACTTACACAAACACATGAAGGGAAATAACTATTCTAATCAATACATTCTTAGCCCCAAGAAGTCATTTCCACAACAATATTAGATTCGGGTATGGTTAAGGATGCTCCAGTAAGAAATGCCCTTCACATTGTTAACTTTTGGCTTTCTATCATTTTCAGAAAACAAATATGGAGTGTGTATTCATCAAAAGTTGATGCCTGCAGTAATCCCAATCAGCCACTATCAGTTTGCACATAATGACGGAGAGCAAGCATCATCGATGCAAGAAAACTTAGGGATGATGGTTGGCATGTTGACATTGACAGGAACTTCTCTGATTATCCCAATTTATGTGTGTCTACGTGAAATTCAAAACCACAGAGATTGGAGAAATCTGAAGCTCACTCCAATTCCATAATACCTCAAGGAAAACATCAGTGTCGCCGTGACCTTCGCGATTTTGATTTTAAGAGACGCTGCTTGTTTTGTGGAGATCCATGTGAACCAGATAAGAAGAATCCGAATCGCTGCAACTGAGTAGTCTTCTGTAGAACTGCTTACTTTGACCATCATGAACTACTCAAAACAGCAATACTGGACAATTGTCAAGTGCACGGAGATCATCGAGCTGATGAAGTTTCAGTGAGAGTACAAGGAGCTATCAATAACCTGCACACAGCAGATGCTAGGTATCGCTATGACTGCAGAACCATATTTCCATCCATTGGGATCATACATTGTGCAGAGCATTTGTGCTGCCTAAGCGGTCTGTTGGGCTATTGGGCACAATCCTGGATGGGTCTCCACTCCGACGCAGGACGCTAGCAAGCTGGTACTCATTTTTGCCAACCTCAGAAGGATGACAGGCTGAGTCAACCCCACCTGGTATTAATTCAACAGCCGAGCAGGATTTGAACTCAGGACCCGAGGATCCCAAGCCCACCACTCGAGCCATTAAGCCAACACCAAGCATAAACCACATTTATGGGACCAAAATCGGTGCAGCTTGCAGGGTCAAGTGCTATTGAAGTTCAATAAAAGTTCCAGCGTATGACAAACTGGTTTCTGACATAGGTACTGAGCGATCACAGATAATAAAATTCATCAGACATTTACAAACGATACCAAAGTTATGGAAGCACCCTCATGTCAAGGCAAATGTAACCGACTGCATTGTCAACGCATTTCACAGATGATCTCGTTTTTACAACAACTGCCATTGCAAGTATACTTGTGCTTCATGACAAAACCAAAGATGTGTTCAATATGATTCCTCATGATGATGATCATGACTTGGGACAAGCTATGAAAAAAGTGTGGATACTAAGATGATGCCTCTCCATAAAGATGTATACCAGTGTCCAATGAACACTGATTTGTCAGAAGAATACACAAGTCAAGCCATGATTGATTTTCTCAGTAAGGTTTAAGAAACACAACTCAGCAACTTCCAATGATAACGATTTGCAACATTATCACAAGTCAGCTCAGCAAATTCCCCACTCCAATGTAAGTAAGAATCGGTGCTAAATTACAACTTCCAACCATAACTACTGCTGGGAAGGTAATGGCAAACCACCTAGTATGACCTTTGCCAAGAAACTGTTTTGGCAGCACCGACACTCTGTAATAGAGTCTGGTACAACACAACATAATCCATACAATGGGCAATTTCTGTCTGTTATGTCAATTGTCAACCAGGCTCTGTATCGATTTGAGACATGATTGCCCTGGATTTCCTGGTCAATTCCATAATCGTCGTTATCGAAACCCTAACAGCAACACATCCTTCAAAGTCAGACACACTATTTCCCATGCCTAAGTATAAACTCTTATCATGTCAATATTTATATACACATCTGATGCTCACATATGTGTCCACAAATTATGACTTGGTTTAGTTCACATTAACAAAAGCTTGTAAATTCTTTGAAAGGGAAGAAATATGCCAGTATATGTATTGTCCTCCAACAGGGACTATCATACCATAACTGTTTATAAACTGATTCGTATTCATGCACGAATTTTCTACTATCCTGATTCACTTTGGTCTCTGTGTGTGATTATTCTTTAACAAGAGCAAATCAGACACTGCAGTAACAAAGGGACGAGGTATTGTATAATAACTGTAGGTCTTGCTTGAGTGATTTATAATAAACAGAGGCTTTAGTAATAATTACGAGAAAGTTGCACGTTAGGGAAACATGCCATACTCCCAATGGGAAAAAATATTTATATTTAGTGGTTTGACGAATTATCATCAAACGAACTTGTGTTCGTGAAAGAGAGATGTATCGTTGGTGTATCAGCAGCTAATTGATATTTATAGATGGGCTTGCTCATATGCAGGGGATGCAGCGAGCATCGCAATGGGAATCCCACTCGCTGTCCACGACCCACGTCCCCAAGGTGAGAAATACCACCGTGAGTTCACTCGAGGTTCGGGCCTTCGGGCATGGGGCGAACGTCTTTCATTGTGAATCAGATCAGGCAGTGCGTAGTGTCGCCGCTGCCTGTCGCTCTGACATCCCTGTAGAAAGGCGTCCCTTTGTGCCGTGAGAGCATAAAGCTTGACAAGGAGGTGAGAAGGGCCTTGATTTGTGAATGAAAAGAAGGGAGAAGGCTGTGAAGTTTGAATTGTACTCATTAGGCCTGGAACCCCAAATGACCCCCGTTCCCCCTCCCCCCACAACACGGCTCATCCACCCAATGCTTTAAACAGCGTGGAGCGTCATGTCAGATGATGTATGGGATTTCCCCCAGGACCGAGTCCACGAGCAGTCATCCGCTGGTGCAACCCATGGTCTCCACTCAGCTAAAGGCGCATCTGCTGCCATCATATATTTCACATGAACGTGCTCAGATGGTCATATATATATATATATATATATATATATATATATATATATATATATATATATATATATATATATATATATATATATATATATATATATATATATATATATATATATATATATATATATATATATATATATATATATACACACACACACATATATATTTCCATTGATGGTACTCTAATGAGTATATATATATATATATATATATATATATATATATATATATATATATATATATATATATATATATATATATATACACATACACATATATTTCCATTGATGGTACTCTAATGAGCGTGTATATATATATATATATATATATATATATATATATATATATATATATATATATATATATATATATATATATATATATATATATATATATATATATATATATATATATACATACATACATACACATATATTTCCATTGATGGTACTCTAATGAGCGTATATATATATATATATATATATATATATATATATATATATATATTTGAAAATAGCAAAACAGACATTGTCAAAGCTTTTTTTGTCTTGCAGCTTTTCATCTTTTTCTGCTATTTTCAAATTTTGTTCTTCCAAACCTTTATTCATATATATATATATATATATATATATATATATATATATATATATATATATATATATATATATATATATATATATATATATATATATATACATACATACTAATAAATGTCAGTCAGATGTCAGTCAGTCAATATTTCTCCACCATAACTCCAAAGCCATGTAAGCTAACAGCCTGAAACTTTGTATGCCGACTAACGGAACTCCAAGGAAGTGGATGAGTGAAAATTGGGTGTTTGGGTTAATTAAAACACCCCTTTTGAAGATAAATAATGGCCTTATTGAATTATATCCCTTCTCAGGCGCATCCTCGGATGCCTCACTCTTGATGGGGTCTGAAGTTCTATCCACATTCATTTTTGAGCTCATTAAAAATGGTGAATCGCTTCACAAACACCACAAGGCTCGTAATGGAAGGAAATCGTTCACACACGGGATGCAAATGATGACTCATCTCAGCTCAAAAACTGCGATTGGTCGAAATGAAATCCTGCGATAATGGAATCGGAACACAATAGATTACCCGCGATTGGTAGAAACCCGTGATATTGGACAGTTGACTGTGTACTGTTATTCTTTTTTTGTTTTATGATCATTTTGATGCAGAATCATTTTGATGAGACAGTAGGAATCATAATTAACACTCCACCACATGTCTGCTTCCCTTCCTCTCTCCTCATGCTGCCTTCCCTTCCCCCAACCCTCCTCACTCTGCTTCCCACCTTGCTCCCCCTCCCTCCCTCTCTCTTTCCCCTTCCATCTCCTCACTCTCCCTCCTCTCTCTCCACCATTTATATCTCTCTCCCCCCACCCCCTCCCCCGGTGGCCAGCCGCTCTGTGTGTAAGTGTCATGGCGGCGTGTTGGTGCGTGTGTTAACTCTGTGTTGTCCCTTGTGCTCTCTTGTCTACCTTACCCAGCTGTGCAGTGTTTCTTCCCCCACCAATCCTCGTGCCCCCTTCCCCCCACCCCTCCTATTGTGCCCCCTTTTCCCGAGTTGAGAGGGAGAGAAGAGCATGTACAGCAGTATTCGGTACATTCGTTGTGCTTTGGGCGGTGGCTGTGCATTATTCGTTTATCGCATTTATTTATTTATTTATTTTGTATTCATTATACCTTTTCCTTTCATTTAAATTATTCTTGTTTTCTCGCGACCCGTCGAAGTTTGAACGGTGTTCGCAGATTTATTCTTCTACATCCGGCCATTGAAGAGTCATCGCGGGTGAAAGTTCGCGTACGCTTAGTTTGAAGCGCCAACCAGGAAACATGGCTTTGTTTGCATTCCTCCATTGGAGATCGACATGGAGAAGTTAATTGTCGGTGTAGGTGAGATTATCGGGATTGAGAGTGTTAAGGCGGTTTCTCGTATGAACAAAAAGATTGTTTTTTTTTTCGTTTCTCAAGTGCCTAGGGTTGCTCAAGTCGTGGAGCACGGACTTTTCTTTGATACCGATATTTATGTTCCTTTTTTCTCTCTGGATACTCCCGCAAAAAAAGTTGTGATTTCAAATTTACCACCTTTCGTGAAAGGTGATCAGATTGTATCCCAGTTAATATGGTACGGTTGTATCCCCATTAACAATGATTCTATTCCGTAGTCGGAATGATAATTTTAAACACATCATGTCGTTTCGTTGGATTGTTTTCTGATTTTACTGCCAGGTGTTTCAGGGTTCCAGGTAATGCTTTCCTTTAAAATCGAGGGACATACTTATCTGGGATATGTGAACACAGAAACCCTCGTGTGTTATCGTTGTGGTGAATTCGGCCATGTTAAAAGATCGTGCCCCAAAGACATGCCAAATAAAACTGGTAATGAAGCTCCTCATCCCAACAACTCCCCGTCCCAGATAATGCTCCCATGACAGAAGCAGAAGCTTCCCATGAAGCACCTGCCCCTGCTCCTATAAATAAAAGTACAAAAAGATCTCTTTCCCCTTCTCGAAACACCGCTGAGCCTGGATCGAAAATCCTCGCTGCTTCAGCGGCTCCATGCTACTTCATACAGGTGGTTGTGGGGACTTGCCCTGCAACACAGACCCCATGTTCTTCGGTTTCACCAGTTGATTCCTCGTCTGAACCACCTGGTACCTCGAAAATGTCTTATAACGACGCGAATGTTACCATCCCCTCTCCACCTCTTTCTTCCCTTCCTCCCCCTCCTTCCCCCCTTTGCTCTTCTCTCCTTCCCCCTCCCCTTGCCCCTACTGCATCATCTTCTTCTTTCTTCCCTGCTCCACCCCCTCCTCCTCATCCCCCTCCCCTCCCTGGTTTGCAACCTCCAACTATTACTACCAGTCCCCCCCTCCCCCCAGACTGGACTTACCCCCTCCATACTCTCTGAGTCATCTCAGCCTTGTAGTGCTCCTGTTAAAGATAGCGACATCGCCATCACTATCATTAATGGCACACCCAAGGATGTAACCACTGAAAGTGTTCCTCTTGCATCTTTAGTCCCCCCCTCCTGAATCAACCATGGAGATTGAGCAAATGGGCGAAGGCCCTGAGGAAATTGAGGACTATGATTCAGATGGTTGCTCCTCTCTGATGTCGAGTGCTTTTGGTGGGGAGCTCTCCCCAGATAGTAGTCTCGATGATACTTTAATCTCTATTTGCGATATCTTAGTTTTTTTTTACAAAAAAAAATACTCGAAAAAAGGGAGTATATCTAAATTATTTTTTCCCCAACTTGCGTGCCTTTGTCCATAAAGCACAAATAATTGTTAAGAACCTGGAAGTGACTACCATTTCCAGCGCTTCTTGTAAGAGACTGAAAAAATATATTATTAAAGCAAGGAAGCACTTGATTGCATAAAAACTTCTTGATTATGATTATAGCAAGTTTAAATATAAACGGAGGATGTAATCCTTTACGTAAAGTCCAAACGATGCAGATAATTAATAATGTAAAAGTAGATATTCTTCTTTTACAAGAAACTCGTGCGACTGCAAGTTGCATGGTCGACTGGAGGCTGACGTTGAAAGGCACTTGGTTTTTTAGTAACATGGCCTCCGTGAGTGCCGGTATTGCTTTTTATATCTCTGCACGTCTTCCATCTCCTCTCTTGTTTTAAAAGAAATTGTTCCTGTATATTTAGCTGTAATTGATTTTATATATAACTGCCAACGGATATCAATTGTCAATGTTTTTGCCCCAAGTGACAGTACAGTCAGTACAACTTTCTTGACTGAATCCTTCACTTTTCTTAATCATCTCCTGAACTTCACCCAACTAGTGCTAGGCCTTTGTCCACACTCTTCTTACAACATGATCTTGGTGATGTTTGGCGACTACAGCATGGGAACGTCCAACAATTTACTTGGTGTCATTGCTTGTTAAATAACATTTCGCTTGCGAGGCTTGATAAATTTTACATTAGTCTCTCCTTTTTAAATCGTGTAAGTTTTACTGACATCACTCCCTCTGGCTTTTCTGATCATTTTTTTAATTAAAATACGTCTTTCTTTTCCTCGTCCTCAAAGGAATACTTGTCATTGCTCTTTAAACACCTCTTTTAAATGATTCCTTTTTTAAATAATCTTTAAAAAAAATTTGGCTTCGAATTCTAGAATCACGGAACGATTTTACCAATCTTTGTCAATGGTGGGATTATATAAAAGCACAAATCCGAGTCTTCTGTCAGCAATATAGGAATAACTTCACTAATGATAAGCAAGCTAGGATAAGTATTTTAAAGAAAGAATTCCTCTTTTTACAAGATAGCACGATTAATATTGATAAGGATGTATGGTGCCGGCGGCTTTATGAGAAACAAGCCCTATTGAATTGTTTAATTAGAAAATTTGCTCTCGGAGTGCTAACCAGACTTAGAGTGAAAGGTCTGTCGACTTCAGAAACTTGCTGTAAAGACTTTTTTAACTTTGAAAAAAACTACAAAGTCTAATCATTCACTGTTAAACTTACGTTCAAGTGATGGACAAATTATCGAAGACAATGCTCAGTTGAAGTGTTTTATTCGGGATTTTTTACAAGAATGTTTTTACCACAAAGAAAAGTAATGAACGAGCAATGTCTGATTTTACCCAAAATCTTCAACAATTGGAAGAATCGCAACAGCACTCTTTAGAACAAGATTTTACTGTAGATGAACTTTTAATAGCTCTTAATGACCTTCATGATCATAAAGCACCTGTCTTTGATGGTTTACCTGTTGAATTTTGTAAAACATTTTGGGATTTGCTTGGACCAACACTTTTAGATGTTTTTAAGTTTAGCTTACAAGATGGTTTTTTTCCCTTTAAGTTGTCGCCGTGCAGTCGTGTGCCTTATCCTGAAGAAAGGAGATCTCCAGACCTTGCAGAATTGGAGGCCTATTTCTCTGCTCTGTGCGGATTACAAATTTTTTCCAAGGCCCTTTTGTAAATCGTGTAAAGCCTTTTCTAAGCTTTTTAATTCATTTTGATCAATCTTTTTGTATTCCAAACTGGTCTATTCATGATAATATGTTTTTTATTCAGGACTTGTGGGATGTCTGTGCTCTTCAAAATCAGAATGCTGGCTTGTTTATATAATACTTGACCAAGAGAAAGCTTTCGATTTTGTTAGCCATGAATATGTATTTTACACCTTAAAACAGTTTAGTTTTGGGGCAACTTTTATATCCCATGTCTCATTGTTGTATAATCATGTTTTTAGCATCATTAAAGTTAATAATAGCCTGTGTGCACCATTGATGGTTGGAAGAGGAGTCCGTCGAGGGTGTCCGTTATCAGGCATTCTCTACTCCCTCTGTATTGAACCCCTCCTAATTCGCCTTCGTGCTCATCTACCAGGCTTTCCTGTGATGCTAACTGAAAGGCCAATTGTTATCTCAGCATATGCTGATGATGTGTGTGTCATGGTGTGTAATGGTGATGATGTCACCATGTTATTAAATGACTTGGAAAAGTTCTCTTTGGCTTGCACAGCTACAGTAAATTGGAGCAAATGTAAACCTCTGTGGATTGGCCCTTACCCCAACTGTTGGTTTGCCTCATCTTCCCAGAAACTTGCAGTGGGAGAAGGAAGGCATCTGCTATCTAGGTGTGTGCATTGGCTCCCAAGCTTTTATGGCTCAGAACTGGTTAAATACAGTTAACAAAATTTATAATAGACGAGAGAAGTGGAGAGGAATATTAATTACCTTGTCGTACAGAGGTCATGCCCTCATGATCAATAACCTGTTGGCTTCCTTGTGGCACAAAATGATTTGCCTGCACCCTCCTGAAGCAATGCTGCTGACAATCCAGAAACATCTGCTTGATTTTTCTGGGGTGAAAAACATTAGGTCAAGCCTGAAGTCCTTTACCTTCCATTGGCAGATGGTGGTCATGATCTTGTTGACATTCTCAGCAGACTGATGGCCTTTTGAGTCGCCACTGTCCACTGCTTTCTTTTTTCTGCATCACTGCCATAGTGCCCCACTGCTAACCATTTGCTGAAAATGGCTGGCGTGCTCCACTTCAATCAGGAACTTTTTCTCATGGACTTGCAACATGTGGACATCTCTCCATTGCCTTGTTTTACCAAGACCTGTTGCAAGCCTGGCAGCCTCTTGTAGTGCACTGAGATATGGCTCACAACAACATCAACAACTTTCTCGATGAGCCTATCTTCTACAATGCACTTTTTCCAAACATTCCTCAATCATGTGCTTACATACAATGCTTCATAAACTCCTGTATATGTCTCATATGAGATCTGCGGAACGAGAACAAAACATGGCACTCAGTCGGGCATATTACGACTCCCGTTGGAATGCACTCTTTGAGAACTGTTTCCCAGCTCGTCCAGGAGGTTCTGCATACCTCTAGAAGTTTGGGACTCCATTTAGATACCATCAATGCTGTCCCTGCAATCCATGCCCCCTTCTTTCCGCAGTTGCGTATAACATCACTGGCATTAACAGAAACTGTGATCTTGTGTTCCTCTCCACTTCCTAGTGTTGCTAAAAAGTGTCTGTACTACCTTTGTGTTACCATACGGCATCCTAATGTGTGCAAAGATAGTTTTGGATCCTGATGGAAGAGGATGTTGCCTCCGGGGTCCCCCCTGTGCCCACAATGGGCTGCCATGTATATCCCACCGATATAAAGGTATACAAAAGTCAAAGTCTCTCTCACCCCTCTTCCCACCCCCCTCCCCCACCTTAGTACTCCTGTCAGTGAAGCAAAACGATTCTGCATAGAATAACAGTGAAGACGGAAACAAAACAAGAGGGCAAGTCCTCTCATGGATAGGCCCTCGCTGCTCCTATGGTTGGCAGTGAGGGTCCCAGAAGCAGTGAGAGAAAGAGAGTGGCATTTCTATATGTGGGAGAATTATGTACTCAGCTGCTGGGTCACCCAGATATCTCAGGTGGCAAAGCACTGGTATGGTTCAACAGAGGACCTGGATTTGATACCCAGTCTGTGTGCATAGCTTTCCCACATATACGTATGTCTGTTTGCCTGTTCATATTTTTACGGATCTGGAAACCATATGCGTTCAACATACAGATGTTCCAAAAGTCAGTTATGTCATTAAGTATGTGTGTAGTCAGATCCCCTTCCTTTTGTCTAGTGGGAGAATCAAAGGCGTGCGTTGTGAATTCTTTTAGTTAAGTTATTACATCTAACAATCCATCTAACAACCATCCCATCTGCATGACCCCTCGGCCAATCATGATCCACCACCAACCAGCTGCCTTCTTACACCCTGACGTGCTAAGGCAAGATCTCGCGGTTCTGGTTTCTCAGCTCCCACAAATGTTGTAACTCTTTGCAACATTGATATTGTTGCTCGTCAAGTATGAACTCACGTGGAAGAGTGGCTGGGGTTTCCCGGCAGGGGCCAAGGCCCTGCCCTGGAAGGGTGGGCCATCGGACTGTCCAATCAAAGGTGGACAAGCGAGGTGTGTTTCACCAAGGGCCCTTCCCCGTTGAGGGAGGTTAAAAAAAATCCCTGAGCACTCTCTGAGAGCAGAGTTTCGGTGGGTTTTTGCTGTTATGAAGGCTGTTACGAAGGGATGATAACAGTGGTTGTTACGAGGGCTGTCACGAGGGTTGAGCAGTAGGTCGTCGAGGCGGCGAACGTGTCTCTGCTGGCCCTCCACAAAGAAGGAAAGAGCGAGCACGACCCCCCTCCATGGACCCCGGCCATTCACCACCCGAGCTCCGCCATGAACCTCGAGTCCCACATGTGTGACTGGGGACCAAACCAGCGACCATTGTCAGGTGCCACAGCATGGAGTACCCCCTTTCTCCGACTGCCAGGTACCCATCCGAACTCTGAACCCCAGCTTGTCTCTCTCCTCGGTTGTGAGGGTCCAATAAAGAACTCTGGGTTTATTTTCATTTGTGTGTGTGTCTGCCTGTGGGCCCCTCTTTAAGTAGAACTGAATAAGTGTTTTTGGATCATTGTAAATATTCCTTGCTTTCATATTCGCGTTAAGTCTTGCCTTTGTCTTTTACTGTCAATAAAACTTCTAAGAAATATTCCCAGTCCATTTCTGTCCCTTCTTGCATTGGTCCAGCATGGTTCGGATCTGAGCTTAGCCGGGTTTTTATCCCCGATAATCCGTTAATTCCAGCCGGCACGGCTTTGACAGTTTCTGCTCGGCTGCACCCAAACCGGAGTTGGTAATCGGTAGTTGGAACTCTACTGCAGTCGGTAGAGTGACCCGGTTCGATCAAGATGTGCCGAGGGTGTGGTTTCCCCGGTAGTCGAAATCGCGTAGTCAATTAGGTAAATTGGTTATAGACAAATAGACCCTACGCTACACGGTTGAAATATTGGCGACCATGGTCGGTTCAGGGACCAGCCATGTCACGGAATTATCCGGAGTGACGGCCTACAATTCTGGCGAGTCTGGTGGAGACCACGTAGCTTTCCCCACCGAGTGGTCATTCTCGCCACCGACCCCCGGCCCGCAACAATATACATATATGTATGTATGTGTGTGTGTGTGTGTGTGTGTGTGTGTGTGTGTGTGTGTGTGTGTGTGTGTGTGTGTGTGTGTGTGTATCAACTGTACCTCCTGGCTGAAATGGTGAGCATCAGCCATGGATTATGTCTCACATGGCAAGACTGCATAATCTGAAAAGAACAACAGCCTGTCTGTCACCCAGACGATTGTTCCTGTGAACGCAAACTAATCAGCCAGAAGGCACATTGTGTGATCGGGTGGATAAATCAAAATGTGTGGCGCATGACAAGCGCTCCCCTGATCTCCAATGGACGTAATGTCCTGCATAAGTGCACACCAAAGTGTAATTTCCAACCCGGAGGCTTCATCCTGTCTACTCATATCAAAGTAACAGATTTTATGGACCAATTAGTCATCCTGTTTGCCAAAAATTGCTGTATTGGTCATTTTGAAATCACATTGTGGACTCAAAACAGCCTCTGAGACCATGGCCACAAAGCCCATGTTACTTCCCTCACAAAGTTGTATCTATACCCTGAGTTCGGAGTTTGTGGCTTTAAAGGAGTGGCCGGGCATAATGAACAGCATGTTGTATTTTTACCATGTTGTATGTGGCCGGGAAAATCCTTTTTATCACTTTGCTGATGACTCCACCCTCTGCCTTACCATCTGCCATCCCTCAGAACGGCAATCAGCAGCCTCTTCACTCTCTGCAGATCCGGGCAAAATCACAAACTGGTCCAACACGTGGAAAATGTCTTTCAATCCGGACAAATCTCACACTCTCACTATGTCTCTCCAAAAGTACCATCTGGGAACCCCCCCCCCCCCCCATATACTTTCTCAACAATCCTCTTGAAGAAGTCCTTTCATTCAAGCTTCTGGTTCTCACTGTCTGCCATGATCTTTCCTGGGAAAGCCACATTTCCAAGCTGACCTCCAAAGCCAATCACCGAATGGGCATCCTCTGTCGTTCAAAGTCCTTCCTAGGCACACCTGTGCTCCTGACCACATACAAAGCTTTCATCCACAGCCTGATGGAGTACTGCTCTCCCCTGTAGGCTTGTGCTCCTGCCTCTCACCTTTCTCGGTTTCACGCTGTGGAAAACTAGGATTTTAGGATCATTGCTATCTCCCGCGATGAAGCTAAGTCTTTGGGTCTTTCACTCTCTCACACAGGCAGTTTGATGGTCTTTCTGTCTTTTGCCATCTCCTCTCTGGCCTTGTCCCCCTGCTCTGTCTGAGATATGTCCCACCTTTATTTCTACAGGGCGCTCAAGGTCCGCCAGCAACCCCCTTCTGGTAAAACTACCAAAATCAAGAATCACTGCTCACCTTCACTCATTCATTCCTCTTTTTCCCCACCTTTGGAACAAACTCCCACACTCTCTTCAATCCCACTCTTCCCTCCAGGTCTTCAAAGCAGCTGTTCACCACCATCTCTTATCTTCCCCCATCCCAAACCTCGATCTTCTCTACCCCTGCTAATCCACCCTCAAATCCCTGCTTTCCTTCCTGGAAGTCCCTATCGTGTAAGGACCTGAAAGTCCCTGTAATGTCCATCCTGCTTACCCTGTGGACCCTGCCCCATCCCTCTCCCTTCCACAGACTCCTCATATCTCTGTTCCACATTGTTTTTTCCTTCCCTCTCCCACCTCTCTTGTCTCCTGCTCCCCTTGTGTACGTTCTGTGTGTTAGCTCTCATTGGAGCCTCAACAGTGTATAATAAAACAAAAAAACCCAGAAACATTCAAACTGATTTGGATGGATGGTGTACATTCCCCCTTTCGGCATCACATGACTTTACTCCAGGATGACCCTCAACTGGGTCACTGTAACTTCGCTGTTTCCATTTGTTGGCACTCCAGGTATGGTGCAGTATTTTGGAACATCTGGGTAGAGTAGGGTGTGAGCAAGGTTGTCTTTCTGGTAGAATGCGAAAAAAGCTATAAATTTTGTCTGTTTTGGAGCAATAGCCTGTTCTATGGCAGTTTCCCCCATGAAACATACCCTCTAAGGTGTTCAAGATTAACATCCAAGTGAACAACATTTGGATACCTCTTATGAATGTGAAATTTGAAAAGTCTCCATATGGCTTCATTGGTACAAATGTTTCATGCTATTTCAGATGCCTGGTGTTGACTTAATAGTTAGGTTGGGGGGGGGGGGCTTGGATCCTAGAGTCCTGAGTTCAAATCCTGCATGGTCGTTGAATTAATACCAGGTCGGGTGTCAAAATGAGAACCAGCTTGCTGGGATGATTGAGCCATTGGAGTATCCTGTGTTAGAGTGGCGACCCGTCCAGGATTGCGCTCAATAGCTCAGGAGGCTGCTTTGGCAGCACCTGCACTGAGTACGGTCCCACTGGATGGATGGAATTTCATCATTCCTTTTAATGTTGGTGCCAAATACTGTCATGTCAGATCCTTTATGTACATACTTGCAAATGTGTTTGATTGATTTGACCGAGTTGCAAAACTCAACAATAATGTGAGCTTTGAAGATCTTTCTTAACAATGGGCAGTATAGTCTTGGCTGTGTATGCCATTTTGGGGAAGAATTGTGCACTTTCGAGTACAAATATGCCCTTTTACGCACAACTATTTTGAACTTTGCTCTTTCATGTAAGATCAGGAAACACCTTGTCTGGCCCATGTAAGCATGTGAAATTGATCAGTAACCATGGCAACCATTTTTTTTTTATCTTTAAAACAAATAAAAACAACCATTAATGAAAATCTTATTTTATTAGATAAGGAGTAATTTTTGAGCCTACAAATGAAATCGTTTATGGGCAGAATCCTTCAATTCCAGTATTTATTTGGTATATAGACTGTTGCTGAGGAGTCGAAGGTATAAATTGGTGAGAATATTGGATATTTGCTTGTTTTAAACACTAAATAAAACATAAAACTGTCAAAATTTACATGTGAAGTTACTTTTGTGTCATATTACTAATAATCTAACTGAGCATTCAAGACAGTTTCATTTTCAATTGTCTTCATTGTTGGAGAAATCACCTTTTCAGGAACACAATTTGGTGCATATGAACTTTACTGAGACCACTTGCAATTTCCTGTAACAGAGCACCTTGCGGTGACATCAAATCTATTCTCGACAACCTTTGGTGCCTCTGGACGAGTCATCCACATTGGTCTCCAGGTCTGATTGTTTTTTCACAGAATGATATATCAAGAGTTGTGAGAAAAATTAAGTGCTTTTTTTTATTTTTTGGGGTTTTGTACAATTTTTGTGGAATTTGTTGTATGATATTCAGTCAATCAATGATCATGTTTACAAACTGCATGAGACAAGCAGGTACTGCCTCTTTCTCACATGCTTCTGGAAATGTTCCATTGAACTGAAAGTTCCTGCCAAAAATATCTCCTCGATCAATTTGGGCTGCTCTCAAAAGATTAACTGCATCACTGTCCTCATTGGCTTTACATGCTTGAGATAGAGTTTCTCCAACATCATCTTCAAATACAACATATGCAGATCTTGCTTAACAATGGGCAGTATATCTTTTCATTTGGTTTCAGAACAAAGCCCTGTTACAGCAATCAGCAGCCTGTTTTTCAATCATGTTGAACGAACATTTCTGTTTTGATCGAACTGGCAAAGCCTCTTGTTATAAAGCTCTGCAAGGTTTGCGAGTTTAAATATCGTAAAATCATCATCCCCCCTCAATTCTTCTATGTATGATACTAACAGGGTACCCATCACTGATGGATTTGTCCACGTCTCACCTCAAATGAGCAACGTCTCACCTCAAATGAGCGTGTATTGGTAGAAACAGGAATTCAGTGTAATTATTCAGTGTGCAGATATCGCAGTAGGTGGAGCTGGTAACCTTTGCAACCTCGTTCCATTCCACCAGCAAAGATTTCCAATTCATGCTTGTTGTATCTCTGAAATACTGATTGGGAGTGAGAGTTATATTATGAAAGCTTGGCTGGGAAACAAATTTCAGCAAGTTTCGGGCCTACCACCTGATGGAAGATCACCAAAGTTCTTTCCATGTCAACTGACCACCAACAGGCACTGATTCCTCTCCACATTGCTTTTTCAGTCCCCGACCTGCCCCCCCCCACCCCCTCTCTTTATACTCCCCAAAGCTTTGCTTTCGGCAATTTCCATTCATTATTTCTCACAGCATTGCATTCTGCTTTCCCATTTGATGATCCATAGATCAGTAGTTTCAGTTTTACTGTTCAGTAACAGGTTCACTTTGGGATATCAGTTTCGATTCGACATCACAACTTGTGATGCGATGCGAATAGTGTACGGAAAAGATCGTCAAAAACGATTTTCAGGGGGAATTTTTTTCGATTTTCTAAAGGGTGTCTCCTACTAATACTCATACGAGGGCGTATATTGGCCTTAGCCTATGCCATCTCGGGTTCCATGAATATAGCACCTCCAGACCAACCTATCCAGCAGCTTCAGTTTGTTGGAGTGGCTTAATGGTCTTAAAAGGGGTGTATAGAGTGGCTTAATGGTCTTAAATGGTCAAAAAGGGGTCTAAAGTATTAAAGTGTCTCAATGGTCTTAAATGGGTCGAAATGTCTAAAGGGCCAAAGGATCTGAAGTGTCCAAAAGGCCTTAAAAGGTCTATAGGTCTGAAAAGTGATGAAAGGGTCGAATAAGGGCTGTACATCTCAGGGTCTAAATAGGTGTGAGAGAATTAAAGGGTGTAAATGGTCTCATGGGGTTTACAGGCCATAAAGGGTGTGAATCTGCAGTAATGAAATGACCTCATGTTATTAACTAAATTAACTCTAGAATGCAACACGGCAACAATGGGCACAATTGACCTCCTCACGACCATTTAAAACACCTATTTAGGAGCATTGTGGTTAAAAATCTGATTGTAGAAAGTTTCGTCATGATTAAACCTTGGGAGCTCAAAGCAGTAAGGTCACAAACAAAAAAACATTTCGCTTATATATACAGAGATGGAAAACTTATTTTGCTGCTGCAGCCTCTTCTTCCTCCCTCTTATTCCTCTCCTCAGGGAGGTGGTGTCACTTTTTTCTTCCATTGACCAGCCTACAGTGAGATCTCTCGGCAAAGCCATGGCTAAGACCAAGAGAGAAAAGCTCGATCATAACCTCATTCAAGGTTAGGGGAAAGCTCACCCAGGAACATCCATAAAGTCCTTTGATAGTTTGTTTTAATATGTAACAATAAAGGTCATGACATATCGTCTCTGGAAACAGCCCCTAACCCCCTGTAAAACTCAATCAATACACCCACCCCCACCCCACTCCAAACCCCAACCCCCATGCGTTAGGTACATAATTTTTGAATGCCCGCTGTAATGTACTGACTGTGCTGGATGGTAATGATTCTGGTGCAATTGGAAGCATGTCATTCCAGCCATCAGTGTGGGTATAAGGAGCACGCTGACCCAAAAACCAAAAGTACACACTCCCTGTTCCCAAACTGACCCCCACCCAAAAGCACAGATTCCCTGTTCCCCCGACCGACCCCTACCCGAAAGAACACACACCCTGTCCTCAAAATAAGGATGTCGCACACGATCTGGCCGAGCAGTCATGTCGTCAAAACACAACTCGCTATGACACTGTCCCAACTTGACAGCCCATTAGGCCAAAAAAAAAAATGTTGCATTGGCGTAACGGGTCACTGAAAAATAGGGTAGGTCGGTCGGGATCTTTTTTTTTTTTTTTTTTTTTTCCTAATAAATCCCTCCCAAAATCTCCCCCGGCTCGAGTACCACCCTTTTTGTCGGCGGGTTCTGTCCGAAACACTTCCGGGTTTTTGCGATCGCGATCGCAATCAACAAGATACTTGAAAACGATAGCAAAACAACAAAAATAGCAATAAAATAGGGTCGGCAAAATTTTTCGATAGCAAAAAAACAAAAAAAAAACGTAGGGTCGGCAGAATTTTTAGGGTCGGGCGGGTTACGCCAATGCAACATTTTTTTTTTTTTTGGCCTTACTACAAGAAGTGGCAGACTCATTGTGCCGACTCGTAAAATTGACATGTGACATTTCTTTGATACATTCATTATGAGCTCGAAAAGACAAACTTCTAAAATATTGGGAAGACATGATGATGCGGTAGAGGAGATAGAGTTGCATTGCTTGACCCTGACTAAGTTGTTTTGTGTTATCAATGTCCGGTAGAGGAGATAGAGTTGCATTGCTTGACCCTGACTAAGTTGTTTTGTGTTATAAATGTTAACCTTAGATCTTAATACCAACTGATCACTCGGATTGTTATTAAACTCCGTGTAATATTGTTGTAAAAGTTTGTTTTCTCCAAATTGTAAAATGTGAAGATGTAATGTACTGCACGGGATTGTAATGAGCACGCCCCTTGTGGAGTGGAAACGGAAAATAAAGACAGTGCCTATTGAGACCTCAGAAGAGTCTGTGTCTTTTGTGCTCGTCACCAAATATCACAGGAACGTAATATACCAGGCATGTGGGATACATAACAGCGCCTTAGATAAGACATCGTTAAGAGGTCGGAGATATCGATAATACTGTAAGAAATGAAATGTATCTCTTCTGTGATTGAATATTTCTTTAATAGTGACCAGAAACCATTTGAAAATGAAAAAAAAAAACAAGCCGGGAGGTGACGATGGTTCGTGGGCATTATTGGACAATGTCACGATAGGTACAATTGAGTTAGTGGAAGCCCTATCGTAAAAACCTATCTCTTCCGTCAAAATTGACCAAATCAAATCGGATTTTTTTATATGTTGCACTTATGGACATTACGCACAGCTTCTAGGAAACGAAATTGCGAGAAAAAAAATGAATAAAAAGTTCAAGTGGGCATGGGATGCCCACAAGGGGTGTGGGGCGTCCCTCATACAAAAAGACACAACTCGACCATGATTACTAGCTTGTGTCCAAGTTTCATCAAGATTGCATCAAACGTCACGGAGCTATGCTCTGGAGAGAGTCACAGACACACAGACACAACGAAAATAGTGGTCACTGATGGCGCCCACGAACCATTTAATGGTTGCCAAGGTTACTGCGTGCACCCACTACGAGATGTCATCTGAATTTTTACACTAAATTCCTGTTTCTACCCATAATACACACTCCAAAAAATTGCTCATTTGAGGTGAGACATCTACGATTAAATCACGATGAAAGAAACAAATCACGATGTTAACTTGGTTCATTAAAACTATATGATGTATATTTGGAGGTGTATATTTGATGAAGTTCGTAGCGAAGACGGCAACATCTTTTTTTCTCCAAACTTTTTTTCACCTTCGAGAGTTAAGTCGTCAGATGAGCAGTAAAATTACCGTTAAATCGATGTATGGGTTGTGTTCGTACGATTTTCCGTTTTTGAATGATTAGCTTATTTGAGAGGTCACGTGACTCCTTTGCCGATGTCCGATCTTACTGATCATGGAAACGTCTTAATTCGCAGTTGTTTTTCACATTTGATCCCATAGTTTTACGATCGGAGGTCACCAGCTCACCAATTATATTGGTATCCAGGTTGAAATACGAAAGAAAATGAGCTTTTTATAAAGCATTGTATATACGGATCTCTCCTCGCAGAGATGGCAACAAAGTGGTAGCTTGTGTGTTTTATAAGTTATGAGTACGTGCCCGTACGTGCAAAAAAAAAATAATAATAATAATAATAATAAAAACTTTCAAACTGCGAGCCAGAAACAACAACTACACAGGCCGTTCCTTCGCTCTCACGTGCCCGTACGTGCGTCGGCGTACGTGCAAAAAAAGAAAAAACTTTCAAACCAAGAGCCAGAAACAACCACACAGGCCGCTCCTTCGCTCTCGTAAATGACGACTGGATTGGGGCATTGTGTTTATCTTTAAATTCCCAAAAGAAAGAGAAATTATTAGAATAAGGTAAGTCATCACTATCCGGAAGTGGTGCGTGCCCGTACGGAATGTTCACATTATTCCACGAATTATCGCTTTCATTGAAGTAACAACTGCTGTGATACTTACACACACAGAGTTAATTAAAATCCAAATTAAAATCAAGTTTACCTCCCTGTCTTTGCTTGCCATGACATTCGCTGCCATTGACCATTGCCACTCCTACGCCACGGGAACTAAATGGCTCCCTTTCCCCATCGTAACCGGCATGGCACGTGACGTCATCGTCGGCCGGCCGCGCACCGGCCAACACAGCAACGTGTCATGTCATTGGTTGGTAAATAAATGGTCATAACTTGGGAAACACTTGTCCGATTAATATCAAACCTTGAAAAGGCACATCCTCAGGTCCCCAGCAATAAACCCGGCAAGTTTCAATTAGATGGGACCAGTGGTTGTCGGGAAACAGCGGACACACACACACACACACACACACACACACACACACACACACACACACACACACACACACAGCTGGAATTATAGATAGACGAGTTGTGAGAAAATGACCGTTTAAAACCCCCTATTTAGGTGCATCATGTTGAACAATGTGATCCGATAAAGTTTTGTGGTGATTAATTTTGGGAGTTCAGAGGAGTTGAGTCACAAACAAACATTTCACTTTTAAATATTTCGATAGGGGTCCGTTTTTTCCCGGACGTGTCCTCTTTCAACCTCCGTCCGTCCGTTTCTTTTTTTTTAAATGTCGAGAAACGTCCGGGATTTTGCTATTTTTTTGCTTTTGCATTTTCAAAGGGATAACTTTTAAGGTTTGGGATACTTGTTACATTATTTAAACGGTTGAACTTTTTTTGTGCATTTTCTTTCGGTGATGAAATGCGGTTAAATGTAATGTTTGTACCAGGACAGTTTGGTACACGTCTGTACTACTCCGCCATGGTGTAATGGACGTCCAGTTTGGGGGGGGGGGGTGCTCTGTCCGTGATCCTTATCAGCCTTAAGTCCTTATCAGCCCTTTTGGCGAAACCCCTTGTGTCTTGCAGGGTTGTAGCACACTGATGTATTTTTGTGTGGAGTTGCTTGGTAGCAGCATGTATGAGCTGGTTACCAGTAGCCCCCATTGTGGTCACAGAAAAATTAAGTGTCCATGGTGCATTGCATTGCATCACAATGGAGTCTTGTTTTCTTTTGGCTAACATCACTGCCATTATCGGCTTTCTATTTCCCGAGCATTCGTTTAATTTCTTTTGATTGTCGATTCAAACTAAGCAAGTCTTATGCCACTTTGCTCTACAAGTATGAGTGTTTCTTCAACTTCAAACCCATAGTCTAGTCTTGTTCATTTGCACCTCTGCAAATTTTTCAAATGTCTTCAGGTTATGTGCAACAGTTTCGTAACTAATAGTGCTGCCAGTGTTCTGTCTTGTAGACTTTGTTGGATAAACCAGGTTTTAAACCGTCCCACTCTGACAAAGATCACACATATTCCAGTCGGTTGCTGGCGGTGGTGTTTCTCTTGTACTTGTCTGGCCACTTGGTTCAATGTCAAATAGATTCACCTTGTATGACATGATAGCAGCCAGCCAGACAGGCTAGCAGGCAGGCAGACTGATTGCTATACAAAACTAGAAGGAGGACATTTGGTAGAGCGCTACCTCCGCTACGCAATGCCTGATCCACAAGAATGTATTGGGCCCATTACATTTTTGAGATATCGTGCTATATATCGTTTTTAGCCCTATCTCTCAATGTTGAAGAATCACTTAAAAAATTATAGTAGCTGGATCTGAATCAGTTCGTTCTCATCACAACCCGAACCTGTCCACAAAATTTCATTTGGATCCGTCCACAACCTTTTGAGATATCCTGCTCACAGACAGATAAACAAACAAATAGACAGAAAGAGGTGAAAACATAACCATCTTCCATGGGCGTCGATTGCTTTTGAAAAGTGGGGGGGACATTGCATGTCCAGACCACGAAGCCCACTTCGTACCGGCGTGGACACAGCAAGTCTACCCTTGCAAATTCTTGATTCTATACGCTCGTTGACATGCTGCCCTCTGATCACACAAATCCCTTAAATTAATCTGACCATCTATCGACCATCTTTTTTTATCAAATATAAGCAGACGGAGCGAAATTAATTAAACATTAAATCATACACATTTCAAAGTTTCAAGTATCATCAAAGAAATATATATATATATATATATATATATATATATATATATATATATATATATATATATATATATATATATATATATATATATATATAATTGTTTATCAAGCCTCCTTCTCACGACCCTTGAACTGATTCACTAAACATAAACTGAAAACTAGACTGACATACAAATTGATATTACACGAGTACAATTAACTTACCTTAAAACTTGCCAAAAATATGAACCTTCTTGTCTGCCGATCCAATTAAAAACTTTGTTGCAATGTCTTAGGGGTCAAGTGTAGTCAGACGATCTCGGTGAACATGACAGATCATGAGATGGTTGAGGCATTGTTGGGTCATTGTGGAATGTAACCAAGTCTTCATACGTCTGAGTGCGCTGAATGACCGTTCAGCTTCACATGAACTTGCTGGGGAAACCAATAGAAGCTGAAGCAAACGTTCTACCTGTGGGAACATTCGACGGACTTCCGGCACCATGTCTACAAATATCTTATGGTAATCCTCAACAGATGAACCACTGAACTGGTTACGAAAGAAGCCAAGTTCTTGCTTTCGGGAATCCGACAGTTCGGGATGTTTGCGGACTATTTATGGTTTGAATGACCCAGACAGGAGCATTTCACCCAAGTCCCTATACGCCATGAGGTCGGTTGATCTAAAGTACTCATTCAAGTTCTCGGATGCGCTGTCGATGACTTTGAAAAATTCAACTCTGTATACCTCCTCTGCAGAATTGGCAGTGTATTCCTGCGTGCCTCCATCAAGTCTCTTCGGAAGCTTGCGCTTACGAGGGAGGGTCACTGGATCTAGTTGGCACTGCTGGAGCTTCTGTTGTGCTGCTTCGAAAACCTCCTTAGACGTCTGGTCGGTACGGAGAGATTGGAGATTCTGTGCAGTTATCTTTGCAACAGTAAGCATACCAGAGACGGTAACTTGTGAACCCTGAAGTGCCTTATTGAGGTATTCAAGGGATTGGAGAACGGGCAATGATGCAAACAGACCCAGAACACACTTTCCTGATGAAAGACAGCTTCGAATACCATTGGCTCACGATGCCGTGTTCGTACCAAAGTAATCACTTGCTTGTTGAAGGGCATCCAGTACCACTTCATCGTTATCCAATATCGATTTCACGGCAGGAGAACGAGTTAACCAACGAGTCGGGCAAATTGGCCTCAGGCGTGTAGGGCAAGGAGTGTCAGCATGGATATTCAACTACAGATGCTTGAATTTTCCAGAGTGGTTGTGGATGTTGCTGAGTACCTGGACATAATCGAGGGCGTCTCTTTTGAACGGTGCAGTTTGTAGGGCTTTGGATGTAATGAGTTGGGTGACATGAGCTCCACAGTGAACATAATTGGCCAGCGGTTGGAGTTTTTTTTAGCTGTGCTTGACAGCCCTTGTACTTTCCGGACATGTTGCTTGCCCCATCGTAAGTATGTGCTCTAAGGGAGTTGACACCGAATTAGGACATCCTGAAGCATCTTACAAAGTGATACTCCTGTTGTTGATGATACTTGGTAGGGGCCGATGAGATCTTCTTGACCATCAAAGGAATCCATCACATAGCGCACACACACCGACTCCTGCTCATCACCCTGAATATCTTGCATTACATCAGTTACGAGTCCGAACTGAGTGAACATTTCATTCACGTTACTGCAGATATTTCTGAGGATGGCATGACTCATCAACTGTAGAATTCGTGGCATCCTTCCCACGAATTGCAAAACCTTGTTAGGCTAAATATTGGAGTGAGGTGATAATCTTCAGAAGTGCTGACCATGCAGATCTTTGCTCTTCCAGCAGTTTGCTGCTCAGCTGCACATGGACACCAGGTTGACTTCTGCGACATTTCAGATTTTCAGAGGCAAGCCTATGTGTGTTTGATCGTTCGTGTTGTCTGAATTTTTCTGTAGCCTTTTTCCAGTTCCGAAAGCCCTTTGAGACAAATGCGTCTTCTGCACAGCAGGCAAGTTCGGTAAGTTTTTCACGAGAAGCATCCGTACAGGTGTGACAGAGTACACCGCCGATGCTCTGATCAAAATGAAGCCACGGAAAATCTTTGAACCACTTTGAACCACAATCTTTGAAGATTGTGTTCTTGATTTGCATGCCATCAAAAGGGTTCACCAAAGGAATGAGCTAAAATCAGTTGTAATGCGAACATTTATGTAATTCTTTCGGGATTTGTGAAAGCCGGGAAAGTGAAACTGCGTCATCCTGCACAAGCTCCACCATCTCAATCAGCATACCAGGCCGCGAAATATTTTATTGGCTTATAACTCGACGGTGCAAAGTCACAAAAATTAAACACACACATCATCGTGCAGGTAATAACATCAGGCATCTGGCGATATAAGTTAGAAAGGTGAAATAAACTAGTTTGGTCGCTAAAGGGGCCCCGAGCCGTTGCGGCCTAACACTATCCAAGGCGTGGCGCTCCAGGCCATGAAGCCGCGATTTATTTAAACACTCATAAAATGATGATACAAAGTCCGAAAACGTCCCAACATACCTCAAAATGTCCAGGTCATGTTCCCTGTTAGTGGGTGAACAATCCAACGCTTGGCGAATTCTGCTTCGCAATGATAGGAAGAGCCGACATCGAAGCATCAAAAAGCGACGTCGCTATGGACGCTTGGCCGGTGGGAGACCATAGCTTGGGAAGCATGGATTCTCAATGTTGAATTGTTAACCTATCATCTTTAATAGAACTATAATAGACCAATAAAATTAAAGGTTCTTTTTCTTTTGTTGTTTTTGGCTAAAAGTAAAGATCCAGAGAGGCTCCAGTGTTACGTAACTTATGTTCAATGAAAAAAGTGGGGGGGGGGGGACAATCGATATGTTGTCCCCCCCCTTGATAAAAAGTGGGGGGAGGGGGACATGTCCCCCCCATCCCCCACCAATCGACGCCCATACCACCTTCACCTTCGGTGGTGGAGGTCATAAAATGGAAAATATTTTAAAAAGAAATATATATTAAAAAGAAATAAATAGCCTGGTGTTGGCGCAGTGGTTAGGGCAGCGGCTTTGGATCCAAGAGGTCCTGAGTTCAAGCCCCGTTGGGCCACTGAATTAATACACCAGGGGGTTGACTCAACCTGTCATCCTTCCGAGGTCGGCGAAATGAGTACCAGTATACTGGGCCGGTGTATACCCCGGTTAAAATAGGTGTACCATATCCCTGTGTCGTAAGAGGCGACCAGGGTTGCGTCAGGAAGGGCATCCGGCGTAAAACTATGCGGATCATACGGATGATCCGCTGTGGCGACCCCTAACGGGAGCAGCCGAAAGAAGAAGAAGAAGAAGATATTAAAAAAAACGAAAAAAAAGAAAAAGATACCAGAAAGTCCAAAATAGTAAAAGGCGCTTCTTTACAAATAGTGTGAAGTGTCTGTGAAGTTTCATGATGATACATGAAACAGTTTAGAAGTTTTGGCCAGCAAACGAAAATGTTCACACACAGACAGATATGATGCATCAGACAGACCGACCGACAGACAGACAGACCGGCAGGCTGTTTCCTGAAATGAAGAGAAAGCTTCAATGTACCTATGTGCCAAAGGGCATATTTGTCCTCTGAAGTTCACAGTCTTTTTCCGATACGGCCTGGACTAGTAAGGAACAACACATCTGTTGTCGACTTACTCCTCACGACGTCTAACTTTCATATTAAAGCTGATTTCACCATCTTCAGGCTTTCTTCTTCTGTATTGAGGATAGCTATTTTCTCCTGTAATGGTATCTTAGACAAAACCTCTGTGGTATTTATTTGTACACTTTCCTTCTTGCATGCCTGGTGACCCTAGGTTCATGGTTCCACATGGTCCATGAATCATATGACTTAATTACGTCAAACAGTTCTTTATCCACTGCAGGATCTGGTAGCTCTGCATAAATGAATGAGTCAATTTGGCTGGTACGAATCTTTTGTTTGAGCCAAACCAATATATGAGCATGAGGTACATCTCTTTTCTGCCACTCAATGGTGAGCAAAAAGTATCTAATTCGCCAAATACATGACTCTCCTTAATGAGGCATTTGGCTTGATTACCTTTTGGCTAAACACTCTGGAAATGATGTCATGTCTGTGCTGAGATTTTTCGCCAGGTTGAAGTCCCTGTAAAATTTCTTCCCACTGGATTACAGGTAAAGGTAATAAACAGGTCAGGTCTTCCATATGCCATAGCATCCTGAGTTTATTCATGCATGTCTCTTGCTACACCTGTACGAGTTGATGGTAGGATATCTAATCTGTGACATTGCCATCACTCAACACAGCATCTTTGAGATGAGCGTAATCATCTCCTCTTCGTTTATTTTGATTCAGTCTGATGAAAGCAACTGTTCAGATTCAACCTTAGCATACATGTTAACCATTTATGGACTAAGGAGATCTTGCATTTTGACCAAGTGATTGGAGCTTTGTGGGTGCTTCATTAGTCTTTTAGAATAGAAGTCAGCAGCACTGACTTTTCTTGCTTTGGTGATGTGTTCCTGTGTTTGGATCTATTTCAGGAATGTGGAAGTAATAATCATCTTCTCCCTGACAAAACGTGAAGATATTGCAGTCCATCGTAGGATCTGTGGATTTCAGGTATTTTTTGTACGTGCAGAGTACCCGCCCGACTGGTAATCTTGTTCCAAGCATTCAATACGTTCTTTCGACGCATACCCTTAATTGGGCGGTGTATAGGCAATGGACAGCTCTGGATAGGTATAACAGCTCTGTACAAGAATACTGTACTGTAGATGGTGGAGACTTATTATACCCTCCCCCACCTGGAAACAGCACTACACGATACACATTTACCAGGAGAATTTGCATCCCCCCACCCTCATACCCACAAGACCACCGGCAAAGATAAAACACCCCTATACATTCATTGGGGTTATGCTGATCCTCTATAGCAAGTCTGGATGTAATTGGGCCAGAACCATAGGAGGAATAACCCGCCAAACAAACCCACAAACAAACAAACAAACAAACAAACCTACAACAAACCCACAAACACTAGTCCCTGAATTATAGTAAAGATGACACTGTCCATCCTCCTCAGCAGTATATCTCTCTTTTCATATTCTTCATTGACCAACGGGATAGCAACTTCATTTGTTGTTGGGGCATTAAATCTTCTGACATGCTCTCCAGCTGGTCTCTTGTCAGCATTGATGACAATCTGTAGATCATTAGTTGGCATTTTCTCAAGAGCATAATTGAACACCTTTATCAAAGCATTTTTCTCATGCAGCAGATGCTACAGTGACATAACAATATCCTCATTAAACCAGGTGTTATTTTGCATCTATGAGCATACTGCTCCTCTTCGTTTCCCATAAAGTATATTTGAACAAATTTTGGTTCTGCATTCTCTCGTGGAAAGAGGGATCCAATGCAATGGTATACTTGACCTTGGATTTTGAAAGTAGATCTCCAACCACTTGGAGTGGCATCTTTGGAGCATCGAAATGATGTCCTTTGAAAGCAGGAAAAATATTTTCGAATATTATCCAAGAAGTACTTTGACCTTGGAGAATCTCCCTTCAGTAATAATTTTAAAGGTTCAAGTGGTTCATGTAATAAAGGCAATATAACCCTTCCATTGGAGCAGCACATGCCTGGAGACTCCCCTTCATATTTTAATTCATTGCAATGTAGACAGTGTGTTTCCATGGCTCCTATTGAGAGAAAAGTGTTCTCCACATATTCTTGGCTTGGATCATAGTTAAATGCTGCTTTTTCCCAATCAAAAACAAGCTGTCTGGCTGAAGATGATCTTTCACACTGCCTTGTTTTTTTTTTCTCTCTCTCTCTCTCTCTCTCTCTCTCTCTCTCTCTCTCTCTCTCTCTCTCTCTCTCTCTCTCTCTCTCTCTCTCTCTCTCTCTCTCTCTCTCTCTCTCTCTCTCTCTCTCTCTCTCTCTCTCTCTCTCTCTCTCTCTCTCTCTCTCTCTCTCTCTCTCTCTCTCTCTCTCTCTCTCTCTCTCTCTCTCTCTCTCTCTCTCTCTCTCTCTCTCTCTCTCTCTCTCTCTCTCTCTCTCTCTCTCTCTCTCTCTCTCTCTCTCTCTCTCTCTCTCTCTCTCTCTCTCTCTCTCTCTCTCTCTCTCTCTCTCTCTCTCTCTCTCTCTCTCTCTCTCTCTCTCTCTCTCTCTCTCTCTCTCTCTCTCTCTCTCTCTCTCTCTCTCTCTCTCTCTCTCTCTCTCTCTCTCTCTCTCTCTCTCTCTCTCTCTCTCTCTCTCTCTCTCTCTCTCTCTCTCTCTCTCTCTCTCTCTCCTTACAGCTTTGGCTTTTGCTGTATGTTTAGAGGTTTGACTGTTTTTTGTGTGGCATTTTAAAGCTTCACGCAGGGTCACCGAGAAAAAAAGGACATATCCTCAGGTTTTGTGATTAAATCAACCATGTTAATCATGGTTTCCTGCAAAAACAAATCAAAACCAAACTAAATTTTTTGATTAAAATTACAATTGTGTGAACTGCCTCGGAAGGCCTTAAAACAGTGTCCGGTGGCCTCAAAATGGCCTCTGAGGCTACGGCCATATAGCCTGCTCTGACTGCCTCAACTCGCGTAAAAAGTGCTTACCCACATTTTGTTCAGCACCTAAGCATTAACTCACTTCATATTTACAAAGAATCGTTGATTAACTTAAAAATCATAGGCAAGAACTTTTCTTATTTCCTATAATTAATGATGGACCTGGGCAAGTCACTTCACTTTACTTGGTTCATACTTGAGTGGATGGCCTGCCTCAAGTGCCATCTTGAATTGGTTCACTGCATCTAGATTGAGCTCGTAAGCCAACAATAATGAGTCTGCACATCACTATAACTCAAGCAACATATGGGAATATACTCTATCAGTTTATTGAAGTGCCCTCAAGGCTTTTATTGGTCAGAGCTCATTGTGGCTTAGTATATCATATGCCCTGAGAGCAGTTTGAATTTTTGTATATCATATACCTGTACCGCACAGTCTTCCATAATGTTGTTGTTCTGCACAAACTGGCCTGCAGCACGGGGACAGCCAAGCTACTCCTGCAGGAGTAGCCCATGAATGAGCTGCTTCGGCTTCACCTTCAAGTTCAGTTGATTCACAGCCTCAACTGACCGTCGTATAGTTTAGGGTTGCTCACCTAACTTTTTAAGACTTCACCACTGTGGTCAAACTATTCGACCTGTTGCTCCGTGCAGGTTGTTACACATTTATCATTGCAATTCTAATCCTGCCTGTCACTTTGCTGACAGGTTTAATCAAAAGTCAAAGACACTGGCATTTCCCATGGTCCAACCAGCTGTACTTCTTAAACAGCAGTGTCCGCTTGACTTAGATGACCGGCCTAACAGGTTTATGCTTCGATATTTCCGTGATACCTTTCTATTGGCATGGCAACCTAACTAGAATCCATGCCCTCGGCACCACACCTGGTGATATTCTGCCAAGCTGAACAGATATTTGCAGCAACGGCTAGCAGAGAAAATCAGGTGGGGTACAACTTCCCGTCTAACTATACTTGTACACTGTGTCGGACCAATGAAGGAAAGGACAACCGAGACATATTGAAAATACACAACAAAGCCAAAAGGATATGGACACCCCTTCTAATTGGTGGATTTTGCTATTTCAGCCATGCCCATTACTGACAGGTGTATAAAATCAAGCACACAGCCATGTAATCTCCATCGGCAAACATTGGCAGTAGAATGGGCCATACTGAAGAACAAGTGACTTTCAATTGGGCACCGTCATAGGATGGCATTGCATCAGATAGCAATGTGGCACCGTCATAGGATGGCATTGCATCAGATAGCAATGTGGCACCGTCAAATTTCTGCTCTGCTAGAGCTGCCCCAGTCAACTGTAAGTGCTGTTATTGTGAAGTGGAAACGTCTTGGAGCAACAACAGCTCAGCCACAAAGTGGTAGACTGCACAAGCTCACAGAACAGGACCGCCGAGTGCTAAAGCATGTTGCGGGGAAAAAAATCGTCTGTCGTCAGTAGCAACACTCTCTACTGAGTTCCAAACTGCCTCTGGAAACAACGTTAGCATAAACATCGTTCATCGAGAGCTTCATGAAATTGGTTTCCATGGCCGAGCAGCTACATACAAGCCGAAGATCACCATGTGCAATGCCAAGTGTCGGCTGGAGTGATGTAAAGCTCACCGCCATGGGACTCTGGAGCAGTGGAAACGTGTTCTCTCGAGTGATGAATCACACTTCACTATCTGACGAACGAATATCGGTTTGGCGGATGCCAGGAGAACGCAACCTGCTCGAATGCTGGGTGCCAACTGTAAAGTTTGTTGTTGGAGGAATTATGGTCTGGGGCTGTTTTTCATGGTTTGGGCTTGGCCCCTTATTCCAGTGAAGTTAAATCTTAATGCTACAGCATACAATGACATTCTAGAGTCAAGACGATTCTGTGCTTCCAACTTTGTGGCAACAGTTTGGGGAAGGCCCTTTCCTGTTTCAGCATGACAATGTCTCCATGCGCAAAGTGAGGTCCATGCAAAAATGGTTTGTCGAAATCGGTGTGGAAGAACTTGACTGGCCTGCACAGAGCCCTGACCTCAACCACATTAAACACCTTTGGGATGAATTGGAACACCAACTGTGAGCCAGGCCTCATCGCCCAACATCAGTGCCTGATCTCACTAATGTTCTTATGGCTGAATGGAAGCAAATCCCCACAGCAATGTTCCAATATCTAGTGGAAAGCCTTCCCAGAAGAGTGAAGGCTGTTATAGCAGCAATGGGGGGGGGGGGACAACTCCATATTAATGCCTATGAATTTCGAATGAGATGTTGGGTGAGGAGGTGTCTCCATACTTTTGGCCATGTTATGTAACAACAAACAATTATTTATTACACACATACACACAAACACACACAGAAGCAATCATTTAAAAGTGAGTAATTACAGGCAATAAAGCAAAAGGCACATAAGAGAGGATTTAACGAACATATATTCCTTCTTAGACAATTTATTTACACAAGAAACAAGGCCATAATTCTATCAGGGGAGAAGAAAAAACACAACAAGAAGAACTCAAGAAGAAAAGAAAAGTAGGGTCACTTATTTTCTCCCTCACCTCGCACAGCCCAACGGGGCTACACCATCGTCCAAATATACTAGGGAACAGGGAGGAAATGTTGGGGAAGATGGGCAGTGGCAATGCGGCGTGATGGGACATGCAGCCACGTCCCTGAGGTGTCCAGACCCAGCAGCTAAGTCCTCTCTGGCAAGATACGTGGCTCACCCTCCTCTTCCGCAGCTTCTTCTTTCTCAGGATGTCGCTTTTTCTCCCATCTCTGAGCCTTCTCCTCCTCGCAGGACAACCTTTTTGGCGACTGTCCTGTGCACTTGCCCTCCTGGCCTCTTCCTGTTCATATAGCTTTCTCCATGTCTGCTCGTGTAAGCCTCTTTCTCATTGGTGTGCATCCGATCGGAGTGGGTACACAATGCCCCCTCATTCTGTGGGAATTTCAACACAGCCCCTACCCTCCCTTCACGTGCCCAAGGCTGCGATGAGAGCCCTTACTCCCTCCCTCGCGCGTAAGCATTCATTTTACAGTCTCCACTGTACCCTGGCTGTGAGATGTGCCACACCCCACCATGCACGGGAAAAACGCCGCACCTCGTGCCACAGACATGCATGTGAGAGTGGACACAGTCCCATGCGGTGAAGGTAATCCGATCAGCCGGAAGGATTAATGATCACAAATGGACCGAATGTGCTCAATTAAAGAATGCATGGAGTGAAATCGGAGAGAGATGCCGCTGGACCAAGGGATGAAGGGTTGGCTGTGGGGCAAAAGGTAAGACCAATGGGGTGAAGGAGGAACTGTCAAAATGATGTTTGGCGAAGGGGATGTTATTGGTGGATTGAGAAAGGCAAAGGGGGGAACGGACCAATGGTGTAAAGGAGGGATTCTTGAAAGGAGCAGAGTGTGGTGGGGGGGGAGGGGAGGTGGACCAATTGGGGTGGAAAGTAATAGAGGGTTTGGTACGGACCAATGGAGTGAAGGAGGGATTGTTGAAAGAAGTGTGGGGGGGAGGGAACAGATTGCTGGGGTAAAGGAGGGATTGTTGAAAGGAGTGGGGGGAATGGGCCGATGAAGTAAAGGATGGATTGTTGAGGGGAGAAGGGAAGACATCACACTGGGAAAACACAAACTAACCAATGCATACCACGTGAACAACCCACAACCCTTAGACAAGTGGCTTAGGACTATTTACACAAAGATGAATGAAATAACTAATCCTCGGGTCTCCTATGTGTCCATGTATGCTCTCCCCGGGGTAAGTTTCCAAAACCATGACAGTTTATCTATACTAACAAATGTCAGTGTGTCCATCAGTCCATCTGTCTCTTACATAACTCCAAAACCATGAAACCTAGTGGCCCCAAACTTGCAAGCATACCATGGGAACTCCAAGGAAGTGCACAAGTGAAAATTGGGTGTTTGGGTTAATTAAAACACCCCTTTTGAAGATAATTAACGACCTTATTTAATTATATCCTTTATCAGGTGCATCCTCGGACACCTCACTCTCAAACGGGGTCTTACGGCGCATCCTCGGTTACACCTTGCTGTGGTCTTAATTTTCCATGTTGTTCAGCCTGCTCATTAATGCCTTGACTTGGAACAGGACGCAATGGTTTATTAACGATAAAGTCCTCAAAATGTATTTTTTTTTCATTTTCCTCACTGATATCATTGAATGCCTGATTTTCGTACCTACAGATCGCTGTATACAACACTTTTGTGAGTGCTATAGTTTTCAAATTAGGAGTTTGGAGTAATTTTATTCATTATGTGATGCGATTTTCCACGATCTAATCTCACGGACTAATTCAAGTATATAATAGAAATATAATTTGAGTTTGGAGGATTGGATCACATGGATTAAATAACTGGAAATCTGGAGTGAAATCTGAAAATGTTAAGAAATCATCAATGTTTTTTTTTTGTGGGTGTGTGCCATTACCAAGCTTGCTATTACTTGCCAAGCCAGCCGTACCTTATAAACCATTTACTTGAAGTGCTTGCCTGAGTGCTGAAGCCACTTGCCGAGTTTCCTACAGTCAATAGCGGTGCAGTTTGTGTCCCGATCGGGATGTACAGTCAGCAGTTGCTTCAAGGCAGAGGAACATATGGGTAGATTTGGATCTGTAAAGGGACTCTCCGTGGTTGTGTGTGCATGCCTGCATGCTTGGTTACGGGCACCGCGGTGGCAAAGTTTCATCCCGTATCTTATGATGATGATGGGTGGTGGAGGTTTTAACTTTTAACCTCAGCAGCGTAGGAGCGATCACATTTTCCTTTGTCCTCGTGACTGTTTCTAAAGAAAGTGGTTATTTTATATGACTTGGTGTGCTTTACAAAGGTTACATGGTTTCTCTTTGTGAGTTTCAAAACAAAATATATTTGATAACACAGGATTCCCAAGCCGTTTGCCGTATTAACATGTTTTCTAAATTACAGAGCCAATTTTTTTCTACCCGTCACATGCAGCTGTTTACAAAGATTAATGTTTATGCACATCTCCATAAAACATCTATAATGCAACGCTGTTTTTAAAAATTTGGTTATTGAAATTCCCACAAACACAATGGTGAAAGCTCCATATAGTAGGCCATGTGCGAAAACTGGATCTCACAGGTTCACTTCAACTCCTTGCAAAGCTTAATCTTGAGTCTTATTTATTTATTGTCATGCTAAATACGAGCTGTACTGTAATGGGAACTGTTATCGTTGCCAAACAAATGGAAAGGACTCGTCAGTGGGCTGCAATGCAATGCCAGGAATTCACACCGTTTTGTGTGATCCTGCAATTGTTGCCTGCAGTTGTCGTTCGTTGATGATGATGGGTGATCCTTCTCTATTTTCATACTATTAAGCCTTGACAACCCAATCTAAAACCAAAATTACGTACATAAACCTTCATTTATCCTATAAATTGCTCATTCCTTTATTTTGGTAGTGTATTGGCCAGACCGCAACCTCGATCGCTCACAGAAATCAAAATAACCCGATATGAAGCAAAAATTAATATGCTTACTGCTTATGTGCATATATAATAGATTGTGGTTATAAAGGTAGGATAATTCAAATTGTGAATACGAGACTTCCAAATATATCTTAGGCTTACCAGAATACCAACATGGCGGACGTATGATTTCTTCCTGACAATTATTGTGGTTGGAGTCAAGCCAGCTCTCCAGCCAATGGGTTTCTGAAGGCTTCATACGCATGCAGCTTCATTATGTTTATATATGTAACACATATATATATATATACATATACAGTTGGTTTTTTTTTTCAAAGAAGAGAAAAAATGCACAGCCTACCAACAAATGCACCAAGTATATACAACTCCATCTCCTGTATTTTGTCATAAACAAAACAGAACAGACCTCATCTCAAGCGACATTTCTTCTGCACCCCATGAACCCTCTCAGGTGCTTTCAGCCACAGATTATAAGCCTGGTGTTAGCTTAACGGTTATGGTGGCTGGCTTGAGATCTTAGGGTCTTGAGTTTGAGCCCCTGCCATTCTGTTGAAACAATACTCGATCAATTGACTCATCCTGTCGTCCAGAGATATGGATATAGTCGAGTAATCAGCCCACAAACAAGAACTTCAAATTGAAAAAAAACAGTCTGTGGGTTATGAATGAAACGTCACCTGCAACAAGGTCTGATATCTCTTATTTGTGACAAAAGGGGAGAGTAATATTTACTTTGTGCAATTCTTTGTTGCCTACACCTTTCTTCTTAACTTATTTAAAAAAAAAAATAGATCCATTGCAATCCAAATCAAACAATAATGGTTTTGAATGGATTTCCTTGATGTCCTTAACCTTAGCACCTGCACTCTATTAAAATAGCCAGCACACAGTAATTGAGAAGCTCATCTGTCACAGTTTTCATTTCTGTGTTGGAGAACTGGTGCAGAGCCTGATGTTGAATCCACGATGTGCCTGTGAATTTCGTTTGACCACCAGGGTCAGAGAAGAAAAGAGATTAAGGGATTACTTCAACTGTTCCTGATTCAATGTCATCAGCTGGAAAATGTCCATTGTCGAGGTCTCGACCCCTCCACAACTTTGTTTCAAAGGTAAAGAGGAGAGAGGAGAGAGGAAAAAAAAAAGAGGAGAAAGACACAGTAAAGAAAAGATTAAAAAATAATTTGGGGGGGGGGAGCACCTCCGGTATCGGCCACCCTGTGAGTATCTGCTCTCAGATGGTGTTGGTGTGGATTTCTGAACGACCTGGTCTTTTCCTGTTCGCGGCACAGGTCCTTGCAGCCAGGATGTGGGAAATTAGATGAAGGCGACCGCCATTAGCAGCCGCCTATAGACTGCCTCCGACAACGGTTCTTGTTCCCATTGTCGGTAAGACCTCCACCCTGCTATAATCGCTTCGAAGGGAGGAAACGATTTGGCAGCTGGGGTCAACTCAAACGATTTAACGGGCTGCTAACAGCACAAGTTTCTCTCTGCGTTTTGAGGCACCTTTTAAACTCAATCCTGCTCACTTTTATGCTTCAGTGCTGTTGGCACCCCTAACTCTTTCCAAACGCCGCGAGATGCCTGTCTGGCCCGGATCGTGTTACCATTGCAGGAACACCAAAGCTGCTTACGGAGGAGAAAGAAACCGAAGGAAGTTCAGAGACAATGAACCCCAAATAATTGCACATGAAATAAGAAAACTTTTTCTGATGCATACTTTTAATGACATTCACAAAACTATTTCATTGCACTTTAGTAGTTGCAGCAGATGTATGAAAGTATACTGTTTAACTAGTTTATAACGAAAATATTTTTCAGCCAAATAACTTTTGCACATTTCAAGTGCAGCTTATGAGATGTAGGGTATCGTATTTAGAAACACTGTATTCTCATGTAGAAACAGTTTGAGAAGCGACAGTGCATGAAACCCAAAACAGATGCTTTGCGATGCATGTCACATGCTATAGGCAACCCTGTGAAGCCAAACAGTCAGAATTTATTGTATAAATATCATTAATAACATTCGGATAAACAATTCATGCTATTTTACTATCCGTCATCGGCGAGGGATTTCAGATACCGTACACATTACAATCATCTGGACAGCGAGGTAAATTGAAATTTGTTTGTTGGTGACATATACCGGTCATTTGGGGTCGAAGGTGGATTCTTTTTTTATATACTGTATTTATATTGTACCAGAAACCTCACAAGGAGCCCCGCACCATATAATGGAATCTGAAGGCTATTTTTAAGGCGATGCTTGACATTTCATCAATTTGTGCTCGAGGCAACGTGAACCGACATAACCATCATATAAATTGAATGAAGAAGTCTTGAAGTTATGTCATCGCTGTATCCCATGCAGGTGAGATGGTCGGTCTGTGCGTGTAACATCACCTGCATGATAGACAGTCATTGTTCATGAAATACATGAAATACATCAACTCTTTTTAATCGAGCTTATCTCATATGATTTATAGGCCCTGTGCACTTGATTATTGCATTTGAAATGTTGTGCATTTCGGATATGATAGTAATAGCAATCTGTTGTGGAACAATATGACCCATCACCGATAAAATGAGGAATTGTGCTATCTATCGGCAATTGTTCTTGAGCCCTCAGTCACCGACCCATGTGCAGGCGCTGAGGATAAAGTTGTCAATCACGTGATCACACTATGTATATTCAAACAAAGCAAGGTGTGAAATGATTCTGAAAAATTATAGTTTTTTGGCCGACAAATGTTGTGATCCAGCCTCCAATATAACATGTGTCTGGTGAAAACCCACGATACGGACATCGTCGAATGATCAGTTCAAGCCTTCCATTGAGTTTCCACAGAAGGGGTCTTTAATATGATGTGAGTTTTCCTCTAAGAGCAACACAAATGCTTCGATCACATATTCCATTGAATCTGACATTATTGCATCATAAACACACTATTACAACACAATGGATTTCTGTTCCCTTCACCAGGTTCGCCAGTACATACTGAATGTCAATGTATTACATTACCGAATCTGTGGATGTATCTCACAAACAATCGCAATAGTAAAAACATTATAAATTACCACAAGAGTTCATTCCATTAATGATGTTAACTTTGAGATATTCCACAGCACTTTGGCGACGACATTGTTTAAACTGTCACAGATGGATTCCAGAACCCCTGCCAAGGGAGATAACTCACTTGAACTAACAATTAATTAAAATTAACTTTGAAAAACAATTTCAAGAAGTGAACATAATTATAAAGTTTGAAATGCATATAACCTGATAATCATCCCCAGTCAGTGTGATATCCATCACTAATCATGACAAAAATGGCAAGAATTAAAGGGGCTCTGAGCCCTCTGTGCTAACGGTACATGGAAAGCCTACTCCCTGATTGTACAGCAGATAAACCGTCATGCACCACTAACGTGGGTACGACAGCAGTTCTTTACCACTCCACAGGCATGACAGCTTCACTCAGAACATCACTTCCCAATCTGGACACACTCAAAATGGTTCAAATGTCAAAGCTCTCCAAAGACAGAAACACAGTTTCAAAGACAGTTCAAAGAAAATGGTGGCTCTCTTGCCGAAGATGTTCCTCGCCAATATCCCCGAGCAAGTAGGGTAATGAAGGGACCATTTTATTAAATATCCCCAAAATAATACAGCTCACACTGTCATCATCACCGAATGTCTTATTCCAATAACAACGAAATAATCAATTACAGTTCTTATACAGTTCAGGCAATTTATAATATTTCTAGATCATATATGTAATATTGTTCATCCACCCCCTACTTAAATATTGTCATCTTTGACAAAATAACCAGGTTTGAAATATTCAACAGAATTTACAGCTGTTTAAAACCAGAATCCTTACTCCAGGGCTGATGTTTGTGTGTTTGTTAGTTGTGAAAATCGAAGATTTTTCAAGTATGTTCGTATGTCAAATGCCTCTGAGTCACATTTTAAAACCGATCTTCACAAAACTTCACGAAATGGTTGAGTTGGTCATAAGCAAGAAACTATTGATTTTGAAGTCAAAAGGTCAACATAGGCCAAAGGTCAACAACTTTCTCGAATTTCTAAAATCGTTAATTTTCATCGGATTGAGTTGAAATTTGAAGAGGATTTGCATAGCGGGTCACTGAATTCAAGCATCCATTATTTTCAAGTCAACATAGGCCAAAAGATCAATGTAACCCAAAGGTCAACAACTTCAGTGAGATTTCTAAAATTCTCAATTTTCATCTGATTGACTTGAAATTTGAAGAGGATTTGCATATCAGGTCACTAAATTCGACCACCAACTATTTTTATGATCAAATTTGTTTTCGGGATTTCGCAAGTATCATAATATCTTTCTTGCTTGTGTGTTTGTACGTGTATTTGTTTGTCGCGGTTCTGCTACACTTCTGAACCAATTACATCCAGACTTGCTACATAGGATTAGCATGACCCCGATTAGTGTATAAGGGTGTTTTTATCTTTCCCACTGGTCTTGCGGGGGGTGGGGGTCGGGGTGCGGATGCAAATTCTCCAAGTAAATGTGTATCATATAGCGCCACCCCAGGTGGGAGAGGGTATTGCAGGTCTCTACCATTTACAGTGCAGTGTTTCTGTCCCCATGTTTTCCAATGCAGCGTGGTGTTTTGAATTATCAGCAGTAGGTATGTTTTGCTTCATGCATGTAACCTGGGTTATTTTTCATTTTTTCGAGCAATTGAGGCAGCTGTCAGTTGCCTATACACCACCAAGATAAATGTATGTCAGAAGAATGTGTTGCATGCTTGGAACAAGATCGTCCATAGGGCAGATATTCTGCGAGTAGACTATAATATAGTGATCCGTTGAGGTTTTTTTCTTTTCTACCAATAACCCCAGCTAGCATCTGGAACATTAGCAACTGTGCTTCAGGCTAGAACTTACCTTGGCTAGAACGTTCAAATTCATACTAATTTCCTGCTTTAACACAGACAAAGGACTGCCTCCGACAGTCTGCATTTGAAGAAAATACTGTGCACGTTTGGGTGTGTTCCTGCTGTGGAGTGTGTAGTCCTACGCATCACTGGTGCATCCTCAGGAGTGAAGTCAAACTCCCCTATTTTCCTCTTTACCATCCACAACCATTTTATGTGTGGAGCATACTCACTCTGTAAATCCCATCACTCGGGTTAATTGGCTTAAAATGTCCAGTGGCTTTTATCGTTGGCTCAGCTTCTTCCAGAGGAGGGCTAGAAGGAAGGTGTTCATCAGTGTTTTCTTCTAACAATTAAATCCACTGATCCATAGCTTATTGATTATTGGTTTCCTCCTCACTGTCTGATGTATTTGGTAGATCCACCACAGTGAGTTGTATGTTTTCTGCTATGACCCGATAATCTAGCACTTCTGAGAAAAACCCTTCATCCCAGTACCTGCAGTTTGTCATTGCATTTGACATTAACTTGTTTTCACCTCTTCAGTGCTGTCTTCTCGGTTTTTTTTCGCTGACCAATCGGAAGGCATCTGCCATGTGTCTATGGTGTTCAGCTACCCATTCCATTTTCCAAGCTTTTATCTGGTCTCATGAGTAGGGAGTCCAATGGGAACCTTTGTTCATGGTCAAAGAAAAGGTGGAAAGGGGCATTGCCCATCCTCGCAGAGGGCAAACAATTGTAAGCATGGAGAAGTTCTGGCAAAAGGGCTGGTCATTTCCACTTATTTTCCTGTGTCAGAGTTCTTGGAAGATTGTATGTGGTTCTATTGAATCACTCACAGATTCCCTTTCCCCTGTGGGTGAGATGGAATGGTACTTGTCTTGACATTACCACAGAGCCTGTACAAAGCCTCAACCACATTGTCTCCGAAGTTGTGACCCTGGTCCCTGTGTCGGCTCTGTGGAATACCATACTTTAAGAACCACTTTTTCACCATAACTCATGCTACTGTCAAAAGAGTTTAGTATATCCATCATGACGAGCAACACATTTCTGAATTTATTAGTAACTGGCTCCAAAACAGTGAAGTCATTGGCAGTTATTTCCTAAGGCCTTTTGGTGACAACAGACCCAACAATTGTATGGATGTTTTCCTTCTTTGAAGATAATACATCTGGTATAACATCCACAGTGCATTTTAACATCATTTGCCATACCAACCCAATAACACCTTCAAAACAAAGTTTTCCAGACTGGATTAGTCATGGTTTTACCTGCAACATGTCACAGGTCTGCAAGAGCTGCATGTTGTTATTTTTTTGTTGTTGGGCGTCGATTTCTGAAATGTGCACTTATTGGTCAGACAGCTGCCGGACCCGACCCACATTTGTCACTTCACTCCACCCACCATGGCACCCAGACAAAATGATTTGGCCGACATCTTGGTTTTCTGGTGGGCCTAAGACATCAGGCCTCTGCTGATTATACACTGCCGGCTTTTTTGTTTTATTTGCGTCACAGGTTGTGACCACATTGTGACCATTCTTGTTCTATTATAATTTCCCTCCTCTGTTGCTGTTTGAGTTTTCATCCAATTTTCTGTGTTGAATCATACTTTGTGATGTATTGTTGAATTTGTTTTCATGTTGCTCAAGGCCTACTCCTTGGATTGCTGCCATGCAAATTATATCTCTGTTTTGATGACTTATTCCTTGTTCCACTTATTTTTTTCCCAAGTATTGTCCTTTCTACCTCCTCAACATTAACCTATTCCCCTTCCTTGCTTCAAATTTTTTTTTTTTACTCCAAAACAATCTCAATCTGCCTGAATTTCCTTCTGCCTGGACTTCATTCTTTATCTCTCCCTTTTCTCAATATCTCCAAACTGAATCTTCATTGAATGAAATGCTTCTTACTTCTTCCTTTAAAAGCATTTTGAAACATTTTAAAATGCTTTTCTTTCTTATTTATCTGTCGTGAGTACCCCACATGTTTTTCTTCTTCAGAACGATCTTTTCGTCTTTTTATTCTTCTTCTTCTTCACAAAGTTTATTTTCCAAACCAGTCTCTCACTGAAGTGCTTGACCCATAAACTCTCCTCCCCTACCCACAGCACCACCTTTCCCCATACCTTCAACAAAAAAATATTTCCACCCGTCCCATGATCTTTGTCTGCGTTAGTCCAGTTTGGGAATCTTGACAAGTCCAGTTTTTAGAGGTTGCCTGCTCACTACAATTAAATCCCTTTCACATCCTTTAATGGTGTCAGTATCCTCCACAAAACATCTCCGACAAGTCTGTGTCCTTCCAACCACACCCCCTCTATGTATGCCCCTCTTCAGCTTATTTTGTGTCCCTTCTTTCTGTATCCTCCCTTACCCCATCCCATCAAAGCTTCCCCCTCACCCAACATCCTCAAACTTCCCCTCCGAGCCCCACCCCCATAGCCCCCCCCCATTTACCACCCTCCTAATGCCTTTTCCTCTATCCCTAAGTGTGTGGACATCAAAGTTCCGAGGCTTCTGCTTCAACCTGACAGATCTCTAAATCCAGGCCGCTTCTAATATCTGTTTAACATCATCTTCTAATATCGGACATCATCTGTTTTACAGAATCCTTCCTCCAACCGGACGTTATGACTCCTTTGTGTCTCTCCATAGCTATTGTCTCCTCAAATATGATTATCCTGAACCCCACCCCAGTGCCAGAGTTGAACTTTGCATCAATAACTCAATGTCTTACTGTCCATGTTTTTAACTCATTTAACACTTCCCAACCCCCAGGCATACCTTCGGCTGTTACTAACCCTCCATTCCCCCCCTCTTGCTTGTCTGTGCGTTGTACCATCCTCCAAACAGTGATGACTCCATCTACCTCTCTTTTTCTCAGACAACATGGACCATCTTTTAACCACTCATCCCAACTATCTCTTCCTCATATGCAGTGATTTCAATTGTCATGATGACAATTGGGAGGGTGTTGGTACCTCTCTCTCACCAGCTACAGCACTTCAGCAAGGGACTCCTGTGACTCCACGGGACCAACTTGATCTGTGAACCTTCCAACCTGGATTTCTCCCAATGGCATATCCTCTCTGTCCCTCAAAATGTCTCCTGCTCTTCCTCTGCTACAGTTGGCTCATCTGATCATATGATTGTGAGAGTCAACATCTCTGGCTATCCTCAGAGAGTCGCCTCAGCGCTGACAAGTTTGGCAGTTCACTCAAGCAGATTGGCAGGGACTACAAGCAGTCATCTCACTTCAGGACTGGTCTCCTATAGCTATCACCCCTGATATTAATTAAGCTTGGTAATTCCTCCACAGAAACCTACTCTCTCTTATGTACAGATCCATACCATCTCATCCTCACTTATCCTCCCCTTCTTCCCTCCATGGAACACTGAATCTTGCAGTGAGGCTGTTGGTTTGAAACAACTTTCCTTCTCTTCCAGGAATGCAAACTCGACCGAAGGCAATCTCATATCATTCCACAAAGTCTGCAACAAGTGTGTGTCCACTCTGGAGAGCCAGAAATCTGTCCAACCTCAAGACTGAACTTTCTACTTTGTTTCCCTCCTCGAGAACCTGGTGGTGCCTTGTCATGTTTGTCTCCAGAGTATGCTCCCACTCCATCCATTCCCTCACTTCAAATGGCACCACATCTGACTCTGCTATTGAGAAGGCCAAATGCCTCAATTCTGTGTTTGCTTACAGATCTTGTGTCTCCAACCCCTCGCTCTCTGTACCCACTCTACTGAGTCGCACCCAACTGCCCCTGGACTCTGTGTCCTTTGTACCTTGAAGGTGGAGAAATTTCTGGATGTGTATTGTACATTGTTTTTGGCTACATAATTTTCATTGTTTTTACAGCCTGCTGCATTGTATACCAATTTATGTTTCGCAGCATCGTTTCATCAACCCAGTAAGGCATGCCTTCTTCATTGCATCATCTATTGAGAGCATGTGAATGACTTGTTATAGTGTACTGAAAATGTACTGCATTATTGTCGGTTAATGAATTGAAGCTCGACCAACCATATAATCGCAGCCTATTACACAATAGTTATATTCGTTACTAATCTAAATTACATCAACAAATCTAAATAGGAAGGTGCTAGGTTAACATGATAACTCGACTTGGCTGTTGTTAACGATATGCAATGTAGTGAACAGCGACAAAAGTATAACAATCACAGTTTGTTTTCAACTTCGGTTTGATAAGTTCCAGATCCACCCATTGACGTTTGTCTTTTACTTATAATCATAAACTCTGCTTATTAGCGTTGCCGAGCAGCCAATTACAGTGTAAATAATAGTAATATTTCATAACTTTTGACATATTTACATTAAAACTTACGATGGTTATAAACTGTTAAATAAAGAGCTCATTCTTAATCGATCACTCATTGTTGATGAATCTACCTGCTTGCAGAATGCAATTTTAATCCACTTCAGCAAAGAAATGAAGCTCTTTCACAATCCACGTAATCAAATATATAAACCTTATAATTACGAGTATGTGCCTGTACGTGCGTGGCCGTACGTGCAAAAA
>NC_140968.1:48680585-48705585 GCF_056783735.1 Eptatretus burgeri
CCCCCCACCCTCCATTAATATTCCCATCAGTGAAGCAACGTGTTGTATTTGCTCGTGTCTAACAAGAAGCTTGTACACACAAAACAAGAAGCTAAGGTAAGAAAAAAGTGTGGAGAGACAGAGTAGTTTGCATTTGAAAAAGAGGGTTAATACAGGGGTGCATTATCTCCCCTTACTTGTTAACCTCCGCCATCGAAGATCGGAGGTTACTGTTTTCACCCCTTTCTGTTTGTTTGTTTGTTTGTTTGTGAACAGTTTACGGAGAAACTCCTCGACGGATTTCGACGAAACTTGGTGGGGGGGGGGGGGTTAGGTATGGTCCAAGGATTATGCCATTACATTGTGGACTTGGTCCCCCCCCCCCAAAAAAAATTTTTGGAGAAAAATTTTTTTTTTTGCATTTCTACATGTTTTAAGTGATTTCCAACCCCCCCCCCCCCCAAAAAAAAAATTGTTAGAGAAAAAAAAAATTTGCAACTTTTTTTTCAACAAAATTTCGATTTCTTTTTTTGCATTTCTACATGTTTTAAGTGATTTCCAACCCCCCCCCTCCCCTAAAAAAAATGTTGTAGAAAAGAACTATAACTATGTCAGCACTGTTGACATCATATTTAATGAATAAGATATAAGGTTCACTTGAGTGACCCAGCAGTATTGGCGGCGGAGGTTTTGCACTCTCAAGAGTGCTCCCCTCTAGTTCAATTTGTATCGTGAGTTGATCATGAGGAATTCAAAGTTGGATGATATAAAGGCGCTGTCACACCTTGACGTTTTAGCCAGCAATGGCAACGTATAAAAATGTATGTAAAACGTTGGCATACGCTGAAGTTTTGAGGTTTTTTTTTTTAAAGATTCGGACGTATTCATAACGTGTTGGTCGTATGCATAACATATTAGTAACGGGCACAGAACGTTTCGTTGTCTTATAGATAACTTATATCAACGAATGCTTAGCCTGTTGTCGGCGTTCACAACCTATGCCCAATGATAGTTTAACTTCGGCATAGGGCGCTGCACGTATCGCCGACGAACTCGTGGCGTTCTCTGTTAAAAAGCTGCCGCACGCCGATTTAAATCATAACCGCCTGAAAATTGGAAGTGTCAACATCGCAGTCACACCTTGACGATTTAGCCAGCGTATGCCGACCTATGAAAAATGTGTCTAAAACGCTGGCACACGTCGAATACGGTATGGGTAAGTTGTGTATACGTTAGGAGCACGCTGAAAAACAATGAAGTACGCTGTCATATTCCGTGGTACGTCTAGTACGTCGTGAAATTTCAAGCATGCTGAAAATTTTACGACGTACTCGACGTATGTTTTACGACGTACTCGGCTGACAAGTTCCGCATACGCTGGCATAAGTTCTCGGCACGCTCCGCGATTGTTGACACACGTCGGACACACGTTACTTGTAAGTTACTCATAAGTCGAAACATGTCGAGGTAATGTTTAGCATACCCGAAACTTAATTTTTAACCTATGAGTAACGTGCTTTGAACCTATGAGTAGCGTGCTTTGAACCTATGTGTAACGTATCTCAAACGCACATTGTCGTATGCAGACGAATTTGATTGACGTTTTCCGGACGACCACAGAACTTACTGAATGTGTTTCTAACTTACATCTACCGTATAATGGCGATTTGGCAGCGTTTAGGGGAATTGGTATATACAAATGGGCTTCACAAGAGGAACCCGTCAGTGTTCCAGACTCCATGTTGAGTGGATGTCAATGACAGTAGTGTCAGTAGTCGTAGTAGTATTAGGTGAGCGTGTCAGTAGTAGTAGCAGTAGTAGTAGTAGTATTGATAGTAGTAGTAGGTCCATGTCAGTAGTAGTAGTATTAGGTGAGCGTGTCAGTAGTAGTAGCAGTAGTAGTAGTAGTATTGGTAGTAGTAGTAGGTCCATGTCAGTAGTAGTAGTATTAGGTGAGCGTGTCAGTAGTAGTAGTAGTAGTAGTAGTAGTAGTAGTAGTAGTAGGTCCATGCCAGTAGTAGTAGGTGAGTGTGATGGGGAGGTTGTGGGTGATGATGGATCCTCGTTGCGTCCACGAATAGGAGACTACTTTGCACCATTGTTCGAAGTTCTTTTCGGATAATTTTTTTTTCTCATTCCCACCATGAACTATTTTTTTGTTTCATTTTTAAAGTATTCAAAACGACTTGGACAAATGCATAATGTACTAGTAATGAACACAGAACGCTTCGATAACTTATACATAAGTTATAACAACGATTGATTAGCGTGTTTTAGGCGTCCATAACCTATGCCCAACGATAGTCTAACGTATGCATAACGTGGCAGCGTATCGTCGACGATTAAGTGAGGTTTTCTATTCATAGGCTGCAACTTCACTTTTAATAAATGGCTGTCACTCGCCTATTGTTTTTGGACGCTGGTGCTTGGCAATTGAAATCGTTTTCATTGAACGAGTTAAATCGCTTCCCCCTCACTGCAGTCACGGCACCAACAGCAGCAGGCTCAGTGCCAGCCTCATGCCAGGCTCAAGCGGATCCCTGTAGAAGGTGTACTGCTTGGTTATCCTTGGACCCACTCTGGCTAGCAGCTCGTCGAACATCGCTGGGGGCATTCGCAGTAAGTTAATGAAGGATGCATGGTCCTCGTTCCGGAGTTCCACCATGAGCTGGTCATATATGCCGTAATGGCGTCGCCTCCCGATCCATGGTCTTACCCAGTTCCTTCTCCTCCATTCACGTCTTCTTCTCCCGGCTCTATTGGCATGCAACTGGTGCAGTGTCAACTCGATGAGGTCATGTTGATGTTCGAGGACAGGTAGTAGGTATTGTCGTCTCAGCCTTGCCGGATCCTCCATCTCTCGGATGACATGGACATGTACTCACCATGGAGTCTGAAACACTGACGGGTTCCTCCTGTGAAGCCCATTTTTATATACCAATTCCCCTAATCGCTGCCAATACGCCATTATACGGTATCTGTAAGTTAGAAACGCGTTCATTAAGTTCTGTGGTAGTCTTTAAGATGTCAAATACGTCTACATACGTATTTGTGCGTAGGATAATTGCTCTACAAATAATTCCCAAGCACGTTACTCATAGGTTATAAATAAGTCACGGGTACCCTAAACATTACTTTGACGTGTTTCGACGTATGAGGAACTTTCAAGTAACGTGTTGCCAAATGTGAACAACGTTCGTGTATCGTGCTTACAAAACGTTACTCATATGTTAGAAATAAGTTTCGGGTACGCTAAACATTACCTCGACGTGTTTTGACTTATGATTAACTTACAAGTAACGTGTGTCGACATGTGTCAACGATCGCATAACGTGCCTACAACTTATGGCCAGCGTAGCGGAACGTGTGAGTCATACGGCGGCATACGTCGTAAAATTTCAAGCGTGCAAAAATTTGAGGATAACCCGAAAGTACAACGTTTAAAGCCAGCGTACTATGACGTATGGCAGTGTTTTTCAGCGTGCTCTTAACGTATACAAAACGTACCCATAACGTATTCGACGTGTGCCAGCGTTTTAGACAAATTTTTCATAAATCGGCATACGCTGGCTAAATCTTCAAGGTGTGACAGCGGCTTGAGCATTGACATAGATCGAGAAACATAAAGCTATGGCGATACAAACCAAAATGAGGATGATGAATGCTCTGGTAATTCCAGTTGCAATGCACGGATGTGAGTCCTGGACAGTGAAAAAGAAAGAAACGAAGATGATTGACAGTTTTGAAATGTGTTGTTCGAGATGAATGTTAAATATTCCATGGACTGCACGAGGAACAAACAAATGAGTGATTGAAAGAATTAGACCACCACGTACGTACATTAGAAGCACCGATGCTCAAACAGAACCTGTCATACTTTGGACACATCATGCGTGCAGAAAAACGAAAGTGTGGAGAAGTCAACCATGCTGGACACGGTTGAGGGCACTCGTGGCCAATCATTGGAGCCTTTCCAAGGAGCCAATGGAGGTGGCAGGTGCTGCGGGGTCCTCTTTAAAAAGGAAGCCCCTCATCATGACATGGGGAGCTCATACGCCTGTCTTTACAAGCCGGTTCTCATTCGTATTCACGAGTCACTCAACACGTCAATATTTGGTGGTGACTTTTGTTCAACATTATCAAGACCATTGAGCGAAGTGGATTTTGTTTGTTTGGCTGAATTGCCATAGTGACGACAAAGGAGTTTTTTTTTCCTCTGTTTGCCATCTTCGATACCATGAAAGCAGTGGCGGCTTGACGCCAATATATTCCTGTTCTTCACCAGCAGCTGGAGAAACGACAAAGAAGTAGTCATCAACCTGACTTCATTTATAACGTGTAACTGCGTTTTAAATGCGTGAGATTTCTTCTGTTATGGTTTAAGCATCCTCACCTGCTTTAAACACCATCATTGTAACCAGCACACTGAAAGGAATCATCATCACAATCTTAACTTCATGACTTTACAGAAGGTGCTCAACGTGACCACCATCATTCTCTATCCATTTTCACACCTTTTGATAACATTATGTTAAACAGCTCTACAAAGTTCTGAATGGCTTTTTTTTTTCAACTCTTCTACAGTTGTGGGATTGTGTTGTATCAACTTTGTCTTCGATTTACCACATATAAAAATCACAGTGACAAATCAGGTGATCTGGGTGGCCACTTAGTCGTCCCATGATGACCAATCTGTTCTGTACATGTTTTGTTCAGAAATTCCCGGACTTGTAGCCCAAAATATGGTGGTGCCCCACCCTGCCACCAAATCAAGTCGCCAAAAATGGCAGTTGCTCCACTCATGGTAAGACTGTCCTATAACATGGTTCAATTAGTGTCTGCTGTCACGTTCCCCGAAAAAAAAGTAAGCCCGGATTTCGACATCCGCATAAATTCCACCCCAGACTGTAACTCCTGGAACAAAATGTGGATTGACATCAGACCGACAGACACAATTATGGCTGTTTACCAGCTCATTTGTTTTGCCATTTGCCTTATCACTCCATACAATATGACTCATGAATTCTGGGTCTGCTTTTGCACGATTCACCATAAATACAAAATTTTAATCGTCGATCAGGATAATCCTCATTTAAAGCTTGTATCAAGTGTCCTTTTTAAGGTTTTACCTTCAATTGCTTCAGAATGCAAAGGACACTGGCTGTAAAAATGTTCAATTTGACTGAAGCTGTCCTCAACATCCTCCTCCTCGTCTTCCTCCTCTCTTTACAGACTTTTGAAGACCATTCAAAAATGTGTCCGCAACAATTTGTTTGTATATAAAGATTCAGCAGTGTCATATACATTTACATGATCGTCGTTTGTATAGCTTTTGTTTCCATACAACGTGGTGTTTCATGGAAGCTTTGTGGTCAGAGGGACCTCGGCTACTGTCTTCGACATGACGTGCTGTCTTTGATCTCATCAACATTCCAATCACGTACATCAAGTAAGCTGTCATTTGTGTTCCTGAAAATATTTATTTATATACGCTGTACAGTCCTGACAATCTCCGTGCGGTTCAGTTTGTGCCACACAAGGTGCCATAAACGCTTTCGGTAATATCAACATTCTCATCGTCATCATCATGTACCATGCTCTAAAAGCATCAGTTATGCGCAAGCAGTTCTTGGTTATGGTCATAATCCTGTGCGGGTTGCCCCTTTGATGCAGGGTACTCGACAGAATGTCCAGGATTTTGGGGGTTTTTTTTCAGGGTGCCAGCGATGGCTAACCTCGTCTTCATGAATCTCACCAAGTCACATTGAATGTCTACCAACTAATTCTGACAGAGATGGCACAAACATGAATATATTGCCCTGCATGTGAAATACCACTATGAAAGTTTCTATCTGGGCTGAGATTCAAATCCAGGTTTGACGTCTCAGGGGTGAGTGTACATACCTCCTGCCAGCCCCTTTACGAAATAGAAAGAAAAATACCGTATTCCATTTGTCGACATCATGGTAGTGATATCAACATGTTCTCTTTTTTTTTAAAGTAGACCTAAGCCGGCAATAATTAAATAGAAAATACACGTTTAACTAAAAAAAAATGTACACTGGCTCAATGCTATTATTATTATTATTGCTTATATGCTGGTTAGAGCTGTCGACATCTTTCAGTGATTTCTTGTCGCGGAATCATTTTATAACTTTCCTCCTTGTGATATGTTATTGAAATGCAGGAAACAACCGACTTAATGACCGTGGTTCAGCCTCTGCACTGCATCCATCCCACGTCGTGCCTTCTCTGACCCCGTGCAGTTTATGCGCGTGCATGCTCGGACTGCTCGCCGCCCATCGATCTTTTCTCACTAAATAGTCCCTCATGAATGTTGCATATGGAAAGCGGGCTCTGGAATTGCCCTTTAGCGATGCAAATGAGTAGTAGCACGTCCCTGCATGGAAAGGAGAATCTCAGTGAGAAATTCCTCAAACAGAACTTTACAACACACACACACACACACACACACACACACACACACACACACACACACACACACACACACACACACACACACACACACACACACACACACACACACACACACACACACACTGAAGCACGCGATGATGAGCAAGAAAAGGTAGAATGGAGGAGATTAGGAAGATGAGGATGATGAGGAGCAGCGTAGATTGGAAGAAGAGCTGGCCAACTAAGTAGAAGAAATAACACTGACACCATGACTCAGAGAAGGACCACAACAATATTGAAGATAACACACAAAAAAAAAACGGATGACAATGCTAATGAGGAGAACCAACTGATCAATTGGTAAAATTATACCAAAATCATCCCCTTGAAAGATCAATACTGTGTGTTTTACAGTGGCACTGCTCATTCAAGAAAAAGTCACAGGAAAACAGTGCTGCAAGAAGAATAGACCAGGTCACATGAACAGAAACCAAGCACCACCATGGAAACAAAGACTAGAGACAGAGATAGAGCAACTGAGAAAGGAAATGGGACAAATACACCAATTCTTGAGAGGAAACTGAAGCCCAAAGCTAAAGAGCAGAATAATAATAATAAATATGTATATATATATATATATATATATATATATATATATATATATATATATATATATATATATATATATTCAAAGACAAAGTCTGAGAGTTAAATAATGGGTGCTGAAAACAAATTCAAAATAGAAACTAGAAAGCATCTAAAAATGCAACACCCGTCCGCTTTGTATTCGGACTTCATATTCCGTATGCTAAACGGTACCTTTAACCTTTTCAACTTTTGACCAAATTCTTAATATGTTTCTCCATGTTCTCAGAACAAAGCTTTCTTGAAACTTTGATGACAATCTCAAATGGTTAAAAAAAATTACGACTTACAAAAGCTCAAATGAGAATTAAAATTTCAGGTCAATTGGATGAAAATTTATGATTTTATGTGACGCTCACCTTTGACCTTTTGACAACATTCTTAATTTGTCTTCTCCATATTCTCATAATAAAGCCTTGTTGAAAATTTGATTGTCTCTCTGAAAGGACCGTTTGGAGCCCCCCCCCCCCAATCCACTTTCTCAACAATCCTCTTGAAGGAGTCCTTTCATTCAAGCTTCTGGGTTTCAAGATCTGCCATGATCTTTCTGGGGAAAGCCACATTTCCAACTTGGCATCCAAAGCCAGACTGGGTATCCTCCATCGTGCAAAGTCCTTCCTCGGCCCACCTGGGCTCCTAACCACATGCAAAGCTTTCATCCGCAGCCTGATGGAGTACTGCTCTCCCCTCTGGGCTGGTGCTCCTGCCTCTCACCTTTTCGGCTTCCCGCTGTGCAAACCAAGGCATTTAGGATCATTGGCATCTCCCACAATGAGGCTGAGTCTTTGGGCCTCTCACTCTCTCACTGCAGGCAGGTCGTCTTTCAGTCTTCTACCATCTCCTCTCCGGTCTCGCCCTTCCCCCTTACTCTGTCTGCAATATGTCTGCCCCCCCCCCAATATTTCCGCAAGGCGCTCAAGGTCTGCCAGTGACCCCCTTCTGGTAAAACTACCAAAATGACGAATCAATGTCCAGCTTCACTCTTTCATTCCTCTTTTCCCCACCTTTGGAATAAACTCCCTCACTCTTCTCAATCCCATTCTTCCCTCCAGGCCTTCAAAACAGCTGTTCACCACCACCTCTTATCTTCCCCCATCCAAAACCTCAATCTCCTCTACCCCCGTTAATCTACCCCAATCCCACTTCATTCAAATTCCCTGCTTTCCTTCCTGAAAGTCCCTGCAATGTCCATCTTGTATACCCCGTGTTCCCCACCCCATCCCTCTCCCTTCTACAGATCTCCTAATGTCTCTGTTCCCCACCATTTTGTCCTTCCCTCTCCCGCCCCTCTTGTCTCATGCCCGCCTTGCTGTGCGTTGTGTGTTAGCTCTTTTACGAGCTGTGACAATGTATACAAAAACAAAACAAAACTAAAATTGTAAAAAAAAAGCTATGGCCCGGACAGATAGACAGACACACACAACACACAAACCCACACACAGAAGTGATTGCAAAACCCCATCTGCCGCTGCACGGGAGACGGGCTAATGACAGCAAGGAAGATAAACACTACGACAAAGCCAACAACGGGAGAAAAACAAAAACACACGTTTGAAAATAATCCAAAAAGATAATATCACGGACGACGGTAGCAAAAGTAAAGTGTATCAAGTTCCCCCGAAAAAAAAAGACAAACAAGAAGATTTCTGGAAAGGAATTTATGAAGACCCAAAATAATACAAGTAGGCGGATTGGATCCGAAATTTGGGAAAAGAAGAAGCGACACCTAAAGGAAATGCCTCCAGTGATATTTGATGAAGAAACTATTCAAGTACAACTTGCTAAAATGCCGAATTTTAAAAGCCCAGGCCAGGATGGAATTCCAAACTTCTGGCTGAAGCAACTGGATGCTCTCCAGAATCATTACACTCAAGCATTCAACAAATGTATCCAAGAGCAAAAGGAAATGGATGAGTGTCTCACAGAAGGTAACACCTTCCTTATCCCATAATCTAAAGATACTCAACTACCTCACACATATCGACCAATAACATGTCTACCAACAACATTCAAACTTCTAACATGAATCATCACAGAAATTATGTTCCACCACCGAACACATCAAGTAGGTTGAGAGGCAGAACAGAAGGGATGTACGATTGATGGTGTAATGCTAAGAGCGTCCGCTCTGAATCTGGGAGATCAGCAGTTGAAACCCCGGCCAAATCATCCCAAAGACTTTAAAAATTGCATGTGCTGCTTCCTTGCTTGACGTTAAGCATTTAAAAGGAGAAGAGCACAGATATTCCCCTTAGCTTGGCTTCCATGGGGAGGAGTAAAGTCCTTCTCGTCGGAAATGCCCGGCTGAGTGCGGTGAGAAAAGTGGTGCCATTATTGTGATGTTTCTGGTACCCAGAGTACCCCAGGTGTGTGTGGTAGCTCTACTACGAGCCTTAACTCATGTTGAAAAAAAAAAGGAGAATGCTATGGAACAATAGACCATCCAACCCTAACTAAACAGTCATACTGGAAAACTGTAAAACGAGAAGAACCAAATTGTTCACAACATGAATCGACTGCAAAAAAGCTTTTGATGTGGTCCCACGTTCATAGATGATAAAATGCATGCAAATGTACAAGATAAACTCCCAAATGATCAAACTGATTGAGAAAGCAATCAAGTAAACCAATGCAAGGGAGAAGGGGAGATAAAATAATCAGGAACATTGACATTAAAGCACTCAGAAGGAACAATCAAAATAGCAGCAGTGAATATATGATGCAGGATCTTCCAGGGAAACAGCCTTGGTCCTGGTTTCCCTGACCCACAGAGCAACCTCTTTAATGAGTAACGATACAGATACACCCTGACATGCAATAGAAAAATGTCCAAAGAAACAGGAAAGGTGACACATCGACTGTGTATGGATGATTTAAAGCTCTTCACACCGAACGACAGAAAATTAGCAGAACAACTGGATAGTTGCGGTGGTGGTGGTTCCAACTCTGAAGTTGCGGTGGTACCATTAGTGAAATGGTACTCCAACGACATTCAAAGGAATTTGGTCCAGACAAATGTGCTTTGTGGACTTCATACAAGGTAAACCAACAAAAACAGACACCATAAAAATCGATCTTGAGCTCTAAAACCAAGCATCATCCAAATACCTCGGGGTAGAAGAGGGCCACCAAATATGTTACAAACAAATGTGAAAAACAATACCAAAGAATACCTATGTTGAACTGGCCTGATTCTGAAAACATACCTCTCTTCAAGAAATAAAATCAAAGCCATAAACCAACTTCCGGTACCAGTATTCCAATACAGTAGCGGAGGTCTCAAAATGGGTCAGGATACAGCCAAAAGGGTGAAGTCGGAGCTGAGTGCCTGACCTCTATAAAATGCCCCTGAAGTGGCTTGCGTCATATTACAGCCTCTTCAGACCAAGTTCCTAATCATGTTCTTCATGCAACAGGACTGTTGTGCAAGGTGCAATGGGAGGTGCAAGGGCGGGTCACTGGTGCCCAAAAAACCAGTTGCTCCTGGTAGATGAGGCTCACATCCTGAGGAGGAAGCCCATCTCGTAGAGGGAAAACTATAATTTCAAAACATGGGGTGGGGGCGGTGGGGGGGGGGGGCTTGTTAATGTGTAATGCAGCTTTGTAGCAGCTGTAGTCATCTTGGCGGTAAATGGCAGTTCATTAAGCACAATACGTCTCTCCATTTGGCCAGCTACTTCGCTCGTGCTCGTCATCTTATATGTTGAGCTTCGGCACACCTGTGGACAAATGGCCTGGATCGAGAGGAGAGAGTGTGTCTAGTGCTGCACAAACGACACTTGCTATAATACCCCGAGGGTGCAAGTTTATCGTGTGACAAACACCTGCCCCATCTTCAAGTCCTTCGGCAATACGCGAGTGGTTACAGGGACAGGTAGAAGAAACTGCTGGAAGCCCCTTATAATGGACCTACATGGAGATGGCCAAGGTGTGATGTACACTCCTCGTTGATTGGAGCAACAACGGCATTATTATCCCACCTGGATGAGAGAGCAGGCCTTTTTTTTTTAGGACTAGCGCTGCTCTCTCCCATCAGATAAGGAGAGACAACATAAGACAAAAACATCGTTTGCTCCCATCCACCTTGCCATCCAGCCATGCCACATGGGTATCTATCTACTCGCACAGTTCGAAACAAATTTCAAAAACTAAGCTTCAAGTCTGATTCATGGAACATCTGCATACTCCTTGATACTGCCTCAAGATACGAACATAGGAAAGCAATCATTGTCAGGGAACTTGCTCATCGTCATAATGACATCACAGTCCTCAGTTAGACATGGCTGCCTGGTGAGTCTCAGTTGGAGGAAGTCGGAGCTGGTTATACTTTATTCTGGATCAGTAGGCCGGAGCAAGAACACCTGCAAGCTGGTGTCAGTTTCACAATGAGGAACCAAATTGTGTCAATGCTGGCATCTCACCCCAGAGGGATCAACGACAGGCTCTTGACTGCAGCTGAATTTAATGTATGAGACAATGCCACACTCATCGGCACATACGCACTGACGATGACAGGTCTGGATGACATGAAGGAACAAAGTTTTTTTGGAGAATCCGAGCGGGCCATCAGCTCAATAACTCTGACTGACAACAAATACTCATGGGCAACTTCAAATAAATACTCGTAAAACTGAAAACCCACTCCGTAAGAGTACCTCCTGTGCAGCTACCCTTCGCAGCACAGCCCACTGGATGAAGGGATTGTGGCAAAGCCTTTGGGACCCCCATTCTTTGATGATTGGAGGAAAAGCATGGGGTAAACTTTCTGGGTTGGATTGTGGTTGTTTGTGGCATGGTGGTGATGAGGTATCATCTACCAGACTGGTTTCCTTGGGCTAAACTGAGGCAATCTCTTCAGGTGGGTGTGTGGAATGTCCTATCCCTTCGAGAGAATAATCACCTGTCTCTGCTATAATCTGAGCAGAAGCATTTGAGCATAGGTATCGCAGCACTCTCTGAGGTTTGGAGACCGCATAGTAGTGAGATCATGGCAGGTGGGTTTACCTACTACTGGTCTGGTTGCTCTGATGGACCATGCCCAAAGAGTTGCTGTAGCTGTGGCCAATAGGCTGACTCCCGTGATAATCGAGGTAACACCGGTCAACGAGCGTATTATGAGACTGAGGATTCATCACTCCTTGTGTGTCATTTCCCCGGTCTCTGTATATGCTCCGACTGAGGCCTGTTGCAGCAACTCTAAAGTTGGATAATGGTACTGGATCCTCAATCCAGGAGAATGGTACTATCGCAGCCGAGGCTGGATGTTGGCAAGCTCAGGAATGAGAGGGTAGCTGAAGAGTTTGCGAACAGGCTGAGTTGGGATTTTGGGAGTCTGGGTGCTTTGGCGAACCCTGAAGAGTTGTGGAGTGCCTTCAAGACCACCATCCTTGATGTTGCCAGTGGATGTCTTGGAACCCACCATCCGGCAAAGAATTAATTTGTTTCCCAAGTGAAACTGGATACCACTGACCAGAGTCGCAGGGCCAGGCTTAATGGCAGAGCTAATATGTTCAGGGAGATTTGGCATAAAACCGTACGTGTGCTGAAGGTGGACAAAGAGGCTTATGTGTGAGGAATCTGTGAAGGGGTAGAGCATCACCTGCAGTCAATTGATTCTTGTCCTGCTTACAGAGGAATTCATGCATTGCATTCCTCCAAGCCCATCCCCTGGTGTACTGCAGTTAGATTGGAGGGTGTTGGGCTTTAGATAGTGGAGTCTGGAGTGAAGGCCCACTGGGATGGTTACTTTGAGCAACTGTGCCAGGCTGACCCACCAGCTGTTGAGTTAGACATCAGGGGTGTAACTATCCCTATTGCTGACCCTACAATCAACTGTGAACTGTCTTTGTTTATGGAAGCACAGGCTGTGGTGAACAATTTGAAAGGGAGCAAAGCTCCTGGGATCGGTGGCATCCATGCTGATCTTCTCAAGGCTGATGGAAATGCTGTACTCATGTCATTGAATGCAGTTTTGTGCTCCGTTTGGAATACAGGCATCATCCCAACAGACTTGAAGAGGTGCCTTGTTGTCCCTCTCTGGAAAGGGAAGGGTGATCGCCAGGACTACAACAACTACCGAGGGGTGACGCTGCTCTCAGTGCCGGGCAAGGTCTTTGCTCGGATAATTTTTGATGGGGTTCACCACCATCTACTTGAGCAACAGCAACCAGAGCAGTTGGGCTTTACACCAAAGAGGTCAATGATTGACTTTATCCTTGCCCTTCATTTCCTCACCAAGTGCAGACGAGAGTTTCAGCAGGGGCTGCTTGCAACTTATGTTGATCTCCATAAAGTGTTTGATTCAATGAATAAAGATGCCCTCTGGAAGACTCTCGGTCTTCGTGGGTTGCTACCAAAACTGATCAATCTGATTTCTGAACTGTACTCTGGTACTGAGAGTGCTGTAATGTGTGGTGGTTCCATCTCCGACTTATTTCCAGTTTTTACTGGAGTTCATCAGGGGTGTGCACTGGCTTCCACACTTTTCATTGCTGTATGGACTGGATACTGGGGAGTATGTCAGAGAGATCAAGCTGCGGTGCATCGTTTGGGAATGTCAGGAACTCTGACCTTCATTTCACAGATAATGCAGTCATCTTTGCAGAGATGCTGCATATTCTTATGGGGGACTTTGAGGCATTGAATGAGGAGTCAATGCCACTGGGATTAAGGGTTTTCTGGGTCAAAACTAAGATCCAGGCTTACAATGACATGTTGGATGTTGCTCTCTTGTCTGTATCTGTTTCTGGTGAGGATGTTGAGGTCATGTGGAGATTCCCTTACCTTGGCAGTGATATTCATATCTCCGCATGTTGTGAGTCAGAGGCCGATATACATCTGGGTCAGGCCTAGGGAGTCATGGATTCAGTGGATCATGGGGTGTGGTGCTATCGGTACCTATGCAGGAGGACAAAATTCTGAGTCTTTCAGTCCTTGGTCCTTTTAGTCTTGCTCTACAGATGTGAGATTTTGAGCTGACCAAGGATCTGAGATGGAGATTTAACTCCTTTGAGTGCCAGGTCTCTCCGGAGAATCCTTGGCTATCACTGGTCAGACTTTCTATCAAACGAGCGGTTGCTGAGAGAGGCTCGGATGAGATTTGTTACCTATGTATTGCATGAGCATCACCTGCGCTGAATGGACATATGGCTCATTTTCGTGATGCTGATCCTGCTCACCAGATTATCTCAGCAATGAAGCCTCATGAGTGGAGCAGGCCAGTGGGCCGACCACATTCCTCATGGTTGCAGTAGGTTGATCGGAATCTCAAGGAGATGGGGATGGTCCAGGAATCTGCCTGGGGGATGGATAGATGGAGTACCGATGGTAAGTGGACACAGCAACGCACTACTCTGGCACATGCTCCTATTCCTGACCAGGGTGACTTTGTTGCTCAGGTGAGCCATGACTTTGAAGCCTGGCATAGAGTAATCAGCTGACTTGGCCCTCAGAAACATTAGGACTGGCTCGAGAACTGTGTCACAGCTGCTCAACTTGATGCATTCAACTCATCTCACATGGATTCATGATAAGGAGTCACCATTAAGCAAAATGCATATCAACAGGCCAGGAATGACGTGCAGTAGAGGCTGCATTCGATGAAAGAAAAATGGTGACTTTAGAAAGATAAAGACCTCCAGGCTGCTGCAGACCAAAATAGATGAAAAGCTTCTTTAATGGCATTAAGGTAGTCTATGGTCCTCACACTGCAAGTGGAACAGCTCCAATCCACTCTGAAGACAACTCAATTCTTATTATGGACAAAGCTGCCATACTCCAGCGCCGGGCAGAACACTTTAACCACATTCTCTCTCGTCAATCAACAATTGATAGCTCTGTTGTAGATGGGCTACTGCAGCTACCACTGCAACAGCATCCCTCTATATTCCCGATCGAGGCTGAAACATGCCAATGCATCAAAGAAATGTTCAATGGGAATGCTCCTGGAGCCGATGGCATTCTGCCAGAGGTGTTTCGGCAGGGAGGGAACTATTTCGCTGCCTCACCCAACTCTTCAACGTCATCTAGGAATGGAACACTGTTCTCCAGGAATTCAAGAATGCAAGCATGATCCACCTTCACAAGAGGAAAGGCGATCGTTCCTGCTGCGGTAACCACCATGGCATCTCTCAACTGTCAGTAACTGGGAAGATACTTGCACAGGTCCTGCTGAACAGGCTCAATCGGCATATTGTTGATACCATCCTCCGTGAGAGCCAATGTAGTTTCTGAGAAATGATATTTTCACTTCGGCAACTACATAAAAAGTGCAGAAAATAGAACGCCAACCTATACCTTGTGTTCATCTATTTGACCAAGGTGTTTGACACTGTCTCTCATGAAAGACTGTGGAAAATCCTGCGAAAACTTAGATACCCCGCCAAATTCAATTCACATTTATTGCCACATCTGATGCAACTTAAATGCTCTAATGGTGGCGAGTTGCTCCATTTGAAACTGTTTCTTCAATGCATGTAGCTTTTTGATGACTAAGGTCATAATATAAAGTTGTATTGGTGTCAGCCAGTGACCAATTAAAAAGTAATAGATGAGATTCGTCCATAATAGATGAACCATCGACACCGATGAGATTGGTCGAAAATGATGACACACTCTATCATCGAAGTCGTAGAATAATGAACTGGCCACAATAGGAAAACAATAAACTTGATATCAAAACAAGAACTAGATGGTATTCATAGAATACATGCCCCATGCAGTTTTGAGAAGAACTTGGTGTGAGCCAACTCTTTTGTTTATTTTAGGTTTGTTTTTTTCATTGATTCAATATGGCTGCCAGACCACGTGACCGATGATGTCATCTTAATAAAACCATATTTTCCATGAGTAGTTGATGAATTAGTTAAATTTTGCATTAATCGGTCAAGCGGTTTCTCCGAAGACGATTTCCCAAGATTTTCCCTTCGATCCGATATGACTGCCAGACCATGTGACATATGATGGTTACTTTTTTATGAAAATCCTGTTCAAATTTCAAGTTAATTGGATGAAAATTGAAGATTTCATAAACTTGGCCGATGTTGAGCTTTTAGTCTATGTTGACCTCAACAATAATTGACTGGTTGAATTTAGTGACCTGAAATATAATTCCTCCTCAAATTTCAAGTCAATGGGATGAAATTTGATGATTTTAGACATTCCACCATAGTTGTTGACCTTTAGCCAATGTTGACCTTTTGACCTCAAAAGCAATAGGCTTCTTGCTTATGACGAACTCTACCATGTGGTGAAGCTTCGTGAAGATTGGTTTAAAATTGTGACCTGTAGGCAATTGACATACAAACAAACAGACAAATCGACAGAATGAAAAACCACTCAGAGTGACACTTGGTGAAACAGAATGGCACTCGGTGGAACGCACACCTCCGCCAGGCTGAACAGTTTACATCTTGTATCCCACAGATAGGTCGGATCTGAATCTGAACCTTAACCAAAAATTGAATCGGCTCGTTCTTGTAGCCTAACCAACTCATCCACCTAGTTTTGTCATAACTTGTCCACAACTTTTTGAGATATCATGCAATATCGTTTTAGCCCCATCTCTCAATGGTGAAGAACCACTTGAAAAATTCTCAGATCTGGATTTGGATTCGGAACTTCACAAATATTAAGCGTTGCTCTCCTTGGCCGGTTCACGACACACACACAAAAAAAATTCAGAATGATTGCTTGAAAGCTGTGGCCAAAAATCGTGTGACAAAAAAAGACAGACAGACAAATGTTGCAGACCAACATTCTTGACAAAATTTTTTTTAGCCAAGTAACAAACAAACGGACCCAAATGTAAATAAAATTTAAAAATGAAATACTAGTGATGCCTGTTATCAATGTCTTCATGATAAGTTTCATTTTGGCAGGAAAATCCTGGAACTAACTGCCCTCCAGACCTCGCAGGCAATATGCCATACCACCATCATATGCGGGTCCATCACAATGCCCACGACTTCGTTACGTTCAACTGGTTGTGACTCCTTTGGAATTGGACGTCCAGAGTGGAGAATGGTGTGTCCTCCCATAGCATATACTGCCTGTCCAAATCACTTGGTCTCACTAATTCCCACAATGTTCATCCGAAATCTCTATAATTAATCTTTAATTTAATTCAATTCTAGACACACACACACACACACACACACACACACGCGCACACACACACACACACACACACACACACACACACACACACACACACACACACACACACACACACACACACACACCTAATGTACCATTCTCTTTACAGAGCATTGGTGTTGCCGAAGCAGTTTCTTGGCAAACTGCCTGGTTTGCCATTGCCTTCCCAGCATTAGATGGGCCAGGAATTTGTAATTTGTTCAAGGTGCCAGAGATAGTTTGCTTACTCTTCGCGAAGGACACCTTGGGATCTTTAACGACCACTAACTGTCAGCAGAGGAACCACCAGTTCAACGTCCATCCGAGGGACTGATGAATCACCCTTCCCGTGGAACACCAGGACAACAGTTTATAGCTGTGTCGGTATTCGAACCCAGGATAGACAGCTTCAAAGCGAGTGTGCATACCTCTCGGCCTTCCTGGCACTCTCATGTGTATCAACATACACAGGGTGTCTCAATAAGATATCTACACTTTAATATATCAGAAAAAAAAACTAATGAAATAGCAGATAGAGGGGCGATGTTGAGTGTTGCTAATACCTAACAGATGGCATTAGCATATGATAGAATGATTGCAAGTCATCAGTCAATGTTACCCATAGGGTAGTGCAGAATGACGAGGTAGTTTTCCATATAATAAGTGTGTTTATATTTGATTGTGACACCCTGTTTTGTTTTTCCTTATGTAAAAAAAAAAAAATGTGTCCATTGGATGTAATGATGCATTACCACCGATGAAAACCTGATCATATGTCACCGAAGGGCGTTTGTGATGTTTTTTTTTTTTTTCATTTCTCCAAGCATTTACTTTCACCAACAGCCTTTCGTGCCTTTGGGAAGGTGAGGGGTTGAAAGGGCAGTAGTTCACGAACAGCTGTGAAATGCCTCATGCCAATGCTCCGCGTTCTCCTGCCAGAGACCTTGTTCCAATCACTGGTCTTACTTCGTCGATTTATTATCCAAAACTTTCTACAAAGGATTATAGGCTTTAAAGTTTTATTCCATAGGCTTCAAAGCCATGAAGTAATCGAAGTTGAAAGAATGAGGATCTTTACTATTTGTAATCGGCTATTTTAAGTAAATCTTAACTTTCAAAGAAAAGTTTGGATGAGCAATCTGTCCAGCTTGTTGAACGGTCCAAATTGTTCCCACCTACTAGTGGGGTTGTGGAGAGAGGAATGGGGGTGGGGGGTGCTTCTGGCACAAGTCTTTCTGGATGTGGCAGGCCCATGCCTGACGTTTGACTAGCAGGAATTTGTAATTTGTTCAAGGTGCCGGTGATAACTCGCTTACCATTCTCAAAAGATACAGTGGGATAGATATTTGACATCCACCGTTCACCCACCTTCGGTGGTGGCAGACGGGTCCTCCGGCTTTAAGGATTTTCGATAGATGGCTTGCACATTGATGCCTCACCTGTGTGCGGATCACCAGGGTGGTCAAGATTCGAAACCTGGGATAAACGTACATACCTACCTGCCAATCCCTATGAGCAGTGTCACCATCACCATACGTTAGACATGCAAATAAATGACTGGATAAATGATTTCTCTCCATGCCTTTTTAAACCATTTTTGACAAAACAATCACCCTGATTTGGTTTGTCTACTTCTCTGGTAGGCCACGAACTTACTGATCAATCTGCCTTTATGAAGTACACACAGATTCTTCAGAACAATAATACACAGTGAGCACCAAAAATGGAGCTGAAAGTGAAACATTTTATTATCGGGATCATTATCATTATTATTATTATTTATCAATATCAATATGTGTTTCCACGACAAGCTCATGGACAATGAAAACACCTCTTTCAATCGAATAGCCACAGATGCATTGACAAAGAAGAGTCAAGGAGACCAGAAGATGCACATCATCATGTGACATTTCTTGAGGATAAACTTGCATAGAATATTCAGGACACATGATGGATGAATGAATGAATGAATGTTGTTGAAAGCATTTAAACGCTTTATTTTAAAAACCGACAAATTCCAAACAAACTTCTTTGGCTTAAGCAGGGCAATCTAAGGTTTTAGTGCAAAGCATATAAAAAGGCATAATCGCCGATAAGCAGCATTTACGCCATATATATGTACATCTTTGGAAGAGAACTATATACCCTGTTCATTTACTACATTTCCGAGCGACAATAAATGTGTACATCTACGTTAAGTTTGTACATCACATATTTTGAGCCTCAGGTATACATACATGTACGAATATTCCAGCGTTGCGGCTCATGATCGCATATGTACCTGGACAATGACATTCAGCAATTATAAAATAACAATACTTATTTCGACAACAATGAACACCGTGGTCAAAGCATGTACGTCGTCACGTCGTGCAGATAGCAAGTACGCAGTCAGTTTAGGGTTTAAAACCTGATTTGTAAATAAACACCCTGGATGTTACAAACTTCTCTCATTGCTTCCACTATTCCAGGCCGTCGAGTTCCATCCGTGTGAAAAGCCAACATTTTTTGGTCAACCATTAACAGCGTGGAGTTACTCATTACCTATAACGCACACCTTTGGTTTTGCTCCCCGATTGCAGTGCAAAATCATACGCGAAGCCCCCGGTGTATGACACACAGTTTACTTTGTTCACCTGGAGGCCAAAGGTGGTGTACCGTTCCATCTGATGGCATGTTTGTACATTTTTTATTTTTACTCTCTCTTTCTTTCAGGGAGAACCATCCACGGCCTCCGAGGTCTGGGAACCTGGAGAAGGACTACGAGAAGTCGCGCCCGACTTGTCCGAAGCCGCGTCCGTTCCGGCGTTCTCCGCTTGTGAGGCTCCGGATCCGGTCGACGTGTGAGCTCCATGAACAGGCTGCAGACCCTCCTTGTCACGTTTCTTCTGCTTCATCCGCCGGTTCTGGAACCAGATCTTGACCTGTGCCTCGTTCAGTTGCAGCGCAGCGGCGATCTCGACGCGGCGTGCACGCGTCAAGTACTTGTTAAAGTGGAACTCTTTCTCAAGCTCGGTCAGCTGCTTCGTGCTGAAGTTCGTCCTGGCGGCGCTTGATGCAGCTCCACTGAAGCACGAACTCATGTAGTCCACAGATCGAGCTGCGGTGCAGTGACATGCAGGTTATTCATGGTTCAACAATGCCAGAGGAACCGTTAAACATCGCATGGTGTTCCTCGCCTTTCATGGGTCGATGGTGAGAGTACATATACATATACATAGACAGAAACATATACATGTATATATATATATATATATATATATATATATATATATATATATATATATATATATATATATATATATACATATACATATACATATACATATACATATACATATACATATACATATACATATACATATACATATACATATACATATACATATACATATACATATACATATACATATACATATACATATACATATACATATACATATACATATATATAGTATATATATCCTGTATATGTACCCCTGTATTCCACAGTGCATTTACGGTATTTACTTTGTATTTGATCATACAAAAGCGAGTTACCGCATTTTATTCACTTATCATGCCGAACAAATTTCATGCTCATATGTGCAGGGGTCTTTTTAAGGAGACTTGGTTTATTTTTGTGCAAAGTTTCATTTGACATTGTTCATAATTCGCAACACAAGTTGATTACGGTTATGACATAAAATAAGAGTACAAATGAAAATATTGATGAAAATATTGCTTTATCTGAGAAATATCCCAGAATATTCAAAACAAACACACACACACACACACACACACACACACACACACACACACACACACACACACACACACACACACACACACACACACACACACACACACACACACACACACACACACACACACACACACACACACACACACACACACACACTAGAAATAAACAAAACAGAATACACCTAACATGGTTGATCTTTGGAACCTTCATATTGCACATATAACACAAAACTGCAGCAATATTTATAATATTCAATGAAAAATGATGTAATATGAGAAATGAACACTAAGTGGGCATTTGGTTCATGCTTAAGTGGCGGGAGATCCTAAAGGTGTGTAGACTCGCCTTTACACCGTCTTGTAAGGGTTCAAATCTCTACCAAGCTAGAAACTGCCACCTGAGTGTTTCGCATGCAGGGCGAGACGTCAATGTGTGCCCCGTCCATCACAAAGAACGTTAAGCGGCACACGGCCCAGTGTTCCGAACTCATCGCTGATGGTTTCGATATTCAGTGTTAAGAGCAGAAGTCGCTCGGATGTGTGCGCCGTCCATCGGAAGGAGGTTGAGAAGTTAGGCTGGAGAACACGTCTACCAAGTCTGCTTGTCGGTGGACTTTAGTTCTGGAACTCTGAACAAATTACAAATTCATGCCTGCTTGCGGGTCGCAAGTAGTCCGGTGTTGCTGGAGGTTCCTCAACGTCACTGCTTGCCATCTCAGAGTGATGTTGCTCTCTGGGCAGCAGCTTCTACACTACAAAATGATCAGGCCATCCCACCTTCCCCCAAGAAACATAATTCATCCTTCATATCACGTCATTCTCAACATTAACATTAGTCGTGTACTTTTGGATACATGCTGGACAACCCTCATATATATCCACACCATCAGTCGTCAATCGTTGTGTAACATCTTTGTACCGTCATAGCAGAAAGTTAAAAAAGGGATACAATCAACAAAGAAACGAATACATTATTAACGAAGTATTATCGAATTCACGTCAGCATTTGATTTATGGATGATGTTCAGTGTACGTTGTGCATCAACGTCAATCCACGATGATGCATAAATAATAACGAGCATCGAAAGATTGAAAAGTGCCGATTAAAGTTGTTGTTCAACGACTGTAATGACATTGAATGAACAAGATCAAATATCGTATAAATTTATTTACATCCGAACACCTTTTTCTATTTTGATGGACCATCCTCTTTGCAGAGCATCATTGCTGCTTGCAGAAGCATTCTCTTAGCCAGGGTTATACTGGGTGGTTTGCCATTGCCTTCCCAGAGTTGTTTGTCCATGCTATTATTCCTTTAAATGCTGAGCATCAAGCACATGCCATCTTTAAAGTCTTTGGGATGACTCATCATGGCTTTGAACCACTGACCTCCCAGAATCAGAGCACTCTCACCATGACACCACCAGGTCTGGTTCATATATATATATATATATATATATATATATATATATATATATATATATATATATATATATATATATATATATATATATATATATGTATTTATTTATCACCATGAGATATATGAACAATTGAACGCAGAGTACTTTAATGGTTATATATGTGGAGTTACGTGTTAAATGAGAAAATGTTTCCATGTAAATGTCCGTAAAACGAAGGAGGCAACCAACACAAGACGACTTAAATTCGTACATCTGGAGCGATGGAAGAACGTTCAAAAAAAGTTATCAGAACCAGTCGCTCATGACATTGGAAGACGCCAAAGTTTTTCAATTATCATTCAACAAATAATTAGCAACAAAATTATTTTCCGACGATGTTCTTACGTTTTGAGTTATATTTTTTTTATTCCTCGACTATGACGTTCTGACCTGTTTTTGGCGGATTTCGTTTCACTTTCATCCAATCGAAAGTGTGCGACGAACCCGGCACGCCGTCCGATTCCCGAACCGTCGCATGCAGCTCAGCCTGCTTATCGGAGCGGGATGTCCCGGCCGGGAAACCTGCGGCACAACCCGCAGGCAGCTCCACCACCCGAGTGCACGTCTCGTACGACTGTCCGTAGGCTCCGTATGAGTGTGCGGGCACCGCATGGTTTGCACCAAATTCGCTCTCTTGGGGACCGGAGGCGAAGAGGCCGAACGCGGGGGCGCCGTATCCGGCGAAGTCCTGAAGCGGAGCCGAGTGCGCGGGGGCGTACGAGGTGAAGTTGAAGTTGGAGTTGGACAGAGAAAATCCGTTTGCGCCGCTCGACTGTGCCTGAGACAGCAACTGCTGCTCTTGTGACTGAGTACACTGTGGCTGATGGAGCCCGTGTTGCTGAGACGGATGTTGCTGGAAGTACCTGGCATCAGGCACAGCGCCGGCACTGACCGTGCACGACTGTAGGGGAGTGAGCGAGGGTTCTGAGAAGGCTCTGGCATTATAAGACGCTCTGTCACCATTGCAATATGGTGCGTAGTCGAGGAAACTCATTCTGGAAATGTCCATTTGTCCACCGGAGTCGCAACTCTGACGCTCTGTCCCCCCACGTCACCTCTCAACTACCTTGTTGATTTCGATGCCGAATTCGTGGGGTTCCTATCTGGAGGAGCCATGTGAGGGGGGGGAAAAAAAACACTCACACACACTCACACACACACACACATATACACACACACGCGCAGACTTGAAAGAGGCCACGTGACTTGAACCATCCAATGGTGTCAGTCGCGGCTTAATCTCCCAGGTAATGAATAGCGCTGATGCTGTCATGGTGAATTGCTGTCGTGCCTGTATTTCCATTTTTTCCCTGCAGTCCGTGGGACGCCGTGCGCAGCTGGTCTTCAGAGATCTCTGGTGACGGGTGTTCAAGCTCTGGTGAAGTATGTTGACGTCGCCCCACAAGTGTCCTCAATTCAGGAAACGGTGTTCCTTCGCTGGCGTCTCCGATTATCCTGTATAGGAAATGTATTATTTTAATGTATTTATGTAGGTGCATGGTGATGTGAGTATACGGTATATAGCTGTATATATGGTGGTGGATGTCACTTTAATATGCATGTTTCGGAATTATTGCTGCACTTAAATGACTAAACGAATGATTGTAATCATTTGCACCTCTCATGTGAGATAGTGCCAAGTATAGACAGAAGAGAGGTAATATGAGAAAACTGTTTGAACTGTACGCTAACCATTTTTAATGATTTTTTTTGTTTGTTTATTTACAATGTTTTTACGTTTTGATAGGACTATGTTATAGGACTATAGGCCATGGATTTGTTGATCGACTCTCGTGTGTTTACGCAATGTTTATTATAATATTGGTATCTATGCTTAGTACTCTATATAATATGGACAACGTTTATTATTTGTCTTGGTATATATGATTAGTACTCAATAATATAAACAATGTATATTATTTGTATTGGTAGAAATGATTAGTACTCAATATAATAGAAACAATGTTTATTATTTGTCTTGGTATATATGATTAGTACTCAATAATATAAACAATGTTTAGTATTTGTCTTGGTGTCTATGATTAGTACTCAATAATATAAACAATGTTTATTATTTGAATTGGTAGTAATGATTAGTACTTCTATATAATATAAACAATGTTTATTATTTGTATTGGAAGAAATGATTAGTACTCAATATAATAGAAACAATGTTTATTATTTGTCTTGTTATATATGATTAGTACTCAATAATATAAACAATGTTTATTATTTGTCTTGTTGTATATGATTAGTACTCAATAATATAAACAATGTTTATTATTTCTATTGGTATTTATGATTAGTACTTATATATAATATAAACTCTTCTTCTTCTTTCAGCTGCTCCTGTTAGGGGGTCGCCACAGCGGATCCGCACAGTGATTTGGCACAGGTTTTACGCCGGATGCCCTTCCTGACGCAGCAACCCTGGTCGCCTCTTACGACACAGGGATCTGGTACACCTATTCTAACCGGGGCATACACCGGGCCCAGTACACTGGTACTCACTTCGCCGACCTCGGAAGGATGACAGGCTGAGTCAACCTCCTGGTGTGTATTAATTCAAGCGGCCAACGGGGCTTGAACTCAGGACCTTTTGGATCCCAAGCCGCTAC
>NC_140968.1:48710585-48725585 GCF_056783735.1 Eptatretus burgeri
AACAGATTTCAACAAATCGAACTATGGTCCATTCAGGGAACTCCCAGGAAGGTTTGTGATGAAAAAAAAGTATTAAAAAATTTTTTTATGGATACATGGGTACAATGTGGAGAAACTGCAAATGCCAACTTGCGACGCTGGTTATCCCTGCACTCGGAATCCTTTTTATTCTTGCCCTATTTATTAGCCATCACAGCAAAGATTGGTATTTCTGTCAGCGAAGCGACGGGTCTTATATTCTTGTACTGTATACATGTCAGAGGTTGGGGGAGTGCTAACGAGGGTAGAAAAGATCATGGATTTGGATCGGGGTTGATATGAAATGGTGGTGAACAGCTGTCTTGAAGATGTGATGGGAAGAATGAGATTGAAGAGAATGTGAAAGTTGGTTCCACAGGTAGGGGGAAAAAAGACGAAGAGTGGAGGTGAGCAGTGATCCTGCATTTTGGTAGTTTCAGAAAGGGGTTGATGGTGGACCGTGTGTGCCCTGCTAAAACCTGGGGGGGGGGGGGTGGACAAAATATGGAAAGAGGGAGTAAAAAGACAGAGAGACCACCAACCTATCTCTGATGGTGAAGTGATAGGCCCATAGACTCAGCTTCATCATGAGAGAATCCAATCATGTTAAAGACGTTGGTTTCCACGGCATCACTCAGAGCATGATGTGAGGCAGGGGAGCCAGCCCAAAAGGGAAAGCATTACTCCATCAAGCTATGAAAAAGCCTTCTCAGTGGATAGGAGTTCAGTTGTGACAAGGAAGGACTTTATACGAAGGAGGATGCACAATTGGCAGCTGGCTTTGGAGGCCAACATTTTAATATGGTTTGCCCAAGATAGATCTTGGCTGATAGTGAGACCCAGGAGTTTTAGAGACTGAACCTCTTTGAGAGGGTTGTTGAGAAAGTAGATGAAAGGATTTGGAGAGAGAGAGAGAGAGAGAGAGAGAGAGAGAGAGAGAGAGAGAGAGAGAGAGAGAGAGAGAGAGAGAGAGAGAGAGAGAGAGAGAGAGAGAGAGAGAGAGAGAGAGAGAGAGAGAGAGAGAGAGAGAGAGAGAGAGAGAGAGAGAGAGAGAGAGAGAGAGAGAGAGAGAGAGAGAGAGAGAGAGAGAGAGAGAGATTGAGAGATTTCTCAAGATTTCTCAAGATTGAAAGACATATTCTGAGTGTTTGACCAGTTCATGCTTTTGTCGAGGTCTAAGGAGAGGGAATAGGCTGCTGCCTGTCTATCAGAGGGGGTGTTGGATGTCATGGTAGAGAGTGGAGTCATCAATAAAGAGATAAAGAGGTTTTTCCAGGGAGTCAGTGAAATCATTGATGAAGATTAGGAATAAGATGTGGCCAAGAACACTGCCTTGTTGTACTCCAGCCTTGATGGGGAGAGGAGATAAAATGGTTCCATTGAGAGCCACACATTGTCTACAGGAGTGGAGGAAGTCAGTAATCCAAGAGTGGAGTTGGCCTTGGATTCCTTAGGCAGACAGTTTGGAGAGCATGGCAGGATGCCAGACTGTATTGAAAGATTGAGATATGTCCAGAGAGATGGCCCTGATCTCATGTCTGATATTGAGTGCCTCCATCCATTTTCGGGAGAATCGAATCAGCATGTCAGCATGTAGAGTTACCAGGTCTGAATCCGAATTGATGATCTGAGACGAGGCTGTAGGAGAAAAGGGCTGTCGGAGAAAAGGAATGATTTCATTTCAATTGCGATGATGGATTCCATCATGTTGCTGTTTATTGGAAGTCAGCTAATTGGTCTGTAGTTTTTGCACCTTTTTATGTAATGCTGTGATGTTGGCTGATTTTCAAGCAGATGGAAGATGACCAATTGTAAATGATAGGGTGAAAAGGGCAGAGAGAGGAAGTGCAAGAGCAGCAGAGCGGGTTTTTAAGGACACGTGAGCAGATGCCGTCCGGTCCAGTTGCAGAGGGTTGCCAGAAACTTTTCTACCTTCTCAGATGCAAAAGAAAAAGAATCCAGGAGCAGCTGGGTACTACTGGGAAGGGTGGGTACAGAGAGAGAGGGGGTTAGGGATACAAGATTTTGAAGGAAACACAGAATTGAGGCATTCAAGCTTCTCACGAGCGGAGTCGGCTGTGGTGCCATTTGAAGTGAGAGAAAGGATGGAAGGTGAGCATACACCAGAGACAGATTTGACAAGGCACCACCAGGCTTTAGAGGAGGGAGACAAGTTTGAAAGCTCATTCTTGAGAATGGACAAGTGATGTTTTCTGGCTCTCCTGAGAGTAGACACACTATACAGAATATACAGACACTATTTTTTGTTATACAGAGTTAATTTGTTTCGAGTGCCGGTGATAACTCACCTCTTCGCCAAAGACACTGTGCAGGGGTTTTTAATCTCCACCATTAAGTTCTGGCGGACAAGTCCACTGGCTTAATGTCCTTCCGATGGATGGTGCACACATTTGAGCATCTCCCTGCATGTGAAACACCAGGGTGACAGTTTATAGCTAGGTCAGAATTCCAACAAAGACTAGACAGCTCAGAGGCAAGTGCACATACCTTGAAGCTATCCTCTCAGCCTATCACATGAAATGTACTGCATGAAAAGGCTTGTACATAAAAATCATTCAAAAAAGCTTCGAAGTTGTCAAAGCTCTTACCTTTGACAATGCAATAAAATACATTCAATCGTGGATTTAAGGTAATGGGAATAATAATCCTAATTTTATAAGTACGAAGGCAAATCATAAAGTTCTTCGTCCAGCCATGCCGAAACTCCGCACAGATGGTCACTCTCTTTTCTCAGTAGAGAAAATGGTTCCGTTGAGAGCCACACATTGTCGCAGTTTCCAGCCAGTGTCATTGCTGCCATCAGTCAGTAATTTATTTTTGTAATTGGAATAATTGTCATGTTTTGTGAGTCTGAGTCTGAAAAACCTCATGTCCATTTTTATATGTAGTGATCCAGAAAAACTTTTTCACTCCCTATCTTATTTTGAGAAGGGCATTTGATTGCAAAGATCTGCTTCTGGCTTTGCTCTCCATGGGTAGCTGGGAACCACAGCGCCCCCAACTGTTTCAAATCTGCAGGTCTGCCTTTAGGGGCTTTCTGGTCCAGAGTCTCTGATATACTCTTAAATAACAACTTTCAATATCATATGAAAAGTTTTAATCCATATGGTTGTGCTGTTTCTCGAGACCAAAGGGAACCCTTTCTCTTTATAAGACCTGAAGTTGTGTGATAAAGTGTTATTTTTCCTGACATGAATTGAAGGTCCAAATGAGCGATACCATGGGTTTGTATCGCTGTGGTCAGATAATCTAGTAACGTCGTATTTGAGTACCCTAAAATTGGTAAAAAATACATAATAATGCTTTCAGATGATGTTGAATGCAGTTATTTAGGAGGAAATATATCAGAAAACTATCATTGATATGGTGTATATTCAGTATAAATACCTTTAAACAGATTCATTGCTTCAAACAGTGCGGTCAGAAGAAAGAACTACACAAAATCATAATCATATGTTGTGTCTCATTAGTTTGGGATCAGTGCCTTGTATATGCATGTGGGATTGGCCCAACTTTTTAGGAGCTGGCTATCCAGGCCTAAAGCTTGACTGAAAATCCCTGGTGAAACAACCATGAGACTCAAACACACACCAATGAGGGAAACCCAACAAATCTTTACTCACCCCACCACTAAGATGCTCAGACGAAAGAAATACTTAAGAACGAAAATGCAAACAAATGGGTATTCAGTGAAGAGCACCAACATGGGATCCCTGAACTACTCGCTCAGCTTTGGAGTAACCCCACAGTTGTACAAGAGCCCTACAGTTGTTTTGGATTCACTGAAAAGACCGGAGTTATCTGGGCCCACAGCCAAATGACTCTCTAGTGTGTTGAACATAGGACCAATTGACTCCAATGTGCATTATACCTGTGCCCATACACCTCATGTCAGTTTTTAGATGTATTCGTCCAGAAATTGAACTTTTGTATAAATGCATGAACTAACATTACATGATGTTGGGACATTAAAAACTTCCGTGATGACATTCTAAACATCTTGGATGGACGTCACATCTTATTCTCGAGCTATATGAGGAAATATTTTCAAATTGGCCAAATTAACACTCAAAACTGATCTTAAACTGTTGGAAGTGGATTTGGGACAACTCAAGTGCAAATAAATCAGCAGTCCGAAGTTCAAATAAAATAAACCAGCAATTAATCAATTCATAACTATTCCATTTTCGAGAACAACGATGGAAAGATCCGGTTAAAAAAACAAAAACTTTTGATGTTGCTTTCTGAGCATTCCCAGCTGTTCATTGGAACCCCTATGAGGATGCAACACAGGCATTGTAGATCAAATGTCCTTTCCTGTGTTTTTAATCTCATTGCAGACGTTTCACTTCAAGGGTCTGGAACAAATGGAAAACGCCTTGTGCAAAGTCAGAATTGTAGTCGAGTGAGGATGGCCTGAAACCTCTTGTTGATTTCATGCAATTCATTCTGTTGTCCCATGGGCAGGTGAGCATGGGTATTAAATTGATTGAAGAAGTGTGTCATTGTGGATATCATTTGTAGAATAGTCCGTGAAGTGGGGGTTAAAGAAACCGAGTCCTGCAGTACTCATCTCTGGTCGTCACAGTGAAATATATTAGTTAGTCACAGTGAAATATATTAGTTAGTCTCTGTGAAGGTCAATGTCTGTCTGCATTTGCAGATAAGTTAAACAATGAACTGATTCAATGAATACCATTGGGGTCCTGACAGAACATTGCAGAGGTAGCATGTTTACCTTTGTGCTGTCTTATCTGGGTTTGGTACCTTTGTGCTGTCTAATCTGGGTTTGATTCATGGCTGACTATCCATTCCAAATCCATTGGGACCATACTCTGTGCAAAGCGTTGATGCTGCCAAATCAGTCTCCTGGGTTGTTGGGCATAATCCTGGATGGGTCACCACTCCGACGCAGGATACTCGAATGACTCAATCATCCCAGCAAGTTGGTGCTCATTTTGCTGACCTCAGAAGGATGACAGGCTGAGTCAATCCCACCTGATATTATTTCAAAGGGAAATCAGGATTTGAACTCAGGAACCTGGGATCCCAAGCCCACCACCCTAACCATAAAGCCAACACCAGGCATATGGCCAACTATAAACTGTCATTATAAGTGTTTCACAGGCAGGTCGTTCCATCACTGAGTGCAACGTCTCTCGAATGGACGTTAAGTGAGGTGTCCTGTACGCTAGCATGACTTAGTGGACAATAAATGTCACACAGTGTCTCACAAAGACTTGGTGAGTTATCATCGATTGACATTCTTAATAAATTTATGCCCTAAACTACAGGGCGTATTGTATCTGATACACAGCTGTTCTCCCAAGCACCGATGCACACTTGCAGACCACATGTTGTATATATTAGAGAAGAAGAGGTACCACCATGGGAAATGAGGTGTGGCTGATGTTTTAAGTGTTCGCCCTTCCACAAAGCAAAATAAAACAAGGAGAAAAAGACATAAACTGTCATGGCCCCTGTGGTTTTAGTAATTTTGCTGCACAGAGATAAAGGGCTCGCCCATATTTATAACATTTATGTGTATGTGCAACTCACTTGAGTGGTCATGTGACATGGAATATTGCATACGGTTTGGGTTAATCAGTGATTAATGTTAATGATGTGGGTCACGTTGTTATATTGTGTAAGATAGTTGGTCACATGACGTGTATGATGTTTTTGATTGGGAATACGAATTTCGCACAGAAGGCATTCAATGTTCATATATTTTTGGGGAGACATACTGAATTACACAAACAGTATCACATTTTAAAATATTGATTTATGTTTTAAATAAATTATATAACTGAAGACAATAGAAAATTATGATTAGTTGAAAATGCTGTCTGATCACTTTTTGTAAGCTGTACTTAAAGATGGTTGGGGTGAAATTGAAGAGAGTACTCAAAATTTATTTTTAATTTTCATGAAAGATGATTCATGGGAAAGGTTTGAAAGAAATAGAATAAAAACGAGTTTGAACAAGATCAGTAAATGAATGTCCGAGAGATGGTTGAGGACATGTTGAATACCAGTTTTTTTACAAATAAAATGGCTGCCAGTCTGTCTGTCTACCTGTCGGCCATATTTGATCAGATCACAAAATAAAGTGATGTGCACGTGTATGCTATCGTGTACTGTGCTTGTGCCTGGTTTGAACAAAATTGGACCATGCATGTCTGAGAAATGGTTGAGGATACGTTTAAGTAATGAAATGACCGCCAGTCGGCCATCTTGGATCAGATCACGAAAAAAAAGGACATGCAGATGTAAGCTATCATTAGTTATCTGTGTGCCAAGTTTGAATAAGATCGGGAAATGCATGTCTGAGAAATGGTTGAGGACATGTTCAACATCAGGTTTTTACAACTAAAATGGCTGCCTGTCCACCATCTTTGATTGAATCGCGAAACAAAATGAGCATATGTATACCATCATGTAATGTATTTATGCCAAATTTGAACAGAATTGGTCCATACATGTCCGAGATATAGCTGCAGACGGACAGACGGACGAGACGTAATCCATAAGCACCCAGTCCAACGAAGACTAAAAACGTTATTATTATGATTGTTTTTTTCTCTGGCAAAGTGTTAGTGCTGAACATATCAGCGACAACTCCTTTCCCACAATGTCAAAGACATTCTTTTAAATTTTTTGCTCATAAAATAAATTGTTTTCCTTAACTGGTTCTCAGTCTAACTATTTCATCAAGATATAAGTTGGAAGTGTTCTGTGGTTCACTTCAGTATCTTCATGCTTTGTCCTTTGTCTGAAGATGTGTTCCCTCATCATCATTTGATGATCAAGTACCAATAATAGAACCTGGTACTATATTGTTGATACTTTATCAACCAAACACTACATAAAAGAGTGCTCCGCTGAGATAAAGGTGTACAATTTAACGAGTGTATTCTGATTTGTAAATACTGTCGAACCCCGCTATTCGTGGATTCGCTATTCGCGGACCCTGTGTATTCGTGCGTTACAAAATGTGACCTGCTTCGACACTTGGCGTCCTTGTGCTTCACGTATTTGCAGTTTTTCTTGGACAGAAAAAAAATTCCACTAACCGCGCACATAAAACAGTTCCAAAACCTCTTCCATGAGCTGCGTACATAACAATTCTAAAACACATCTTCCACCAGCCATGTAACCAAGTGGTGAAGCTTATTCCACCATTCGAGGTACAATGCCGATGGAATGTCTACACGCCCTTTCAAAATTTTCACCTTTTGTTGCCTTATAGCCTGGAATTAAATTGCATTAAATCAGATTTTTTTTTCCCCCCCATCAATATTTACACATCGTAACCAACAACTTCCAAATGAAAAACAAATTACACAAATTTAAGAAAATGAATTAAAAATACAAAACTAGAATATCTTGGTTGGATTAGTGTCCAACCCTCTTATAATAGCAATTGTAAATTTGCTCAGGTGCAACCAATCACCTTCAAAATCAGACACCAACTTCATTGGCCTCCACCTGTGTTAAATTGTAGTGATTCTGATTATTTCAGAATAAAATCAGCTGTTGTTGTCAGTTTCCTTTACTGGGTAATGCATTTCACAACAAAGACTCAACCTTGAGAACCAAGGAGCTTTCAAACGACTTCCAGGATAAAGTTGAGGAAGGGCCCAGATCAGGGGATGGGTATAAAATATTTCAAACACCTTGAATATCCCTTGGGGCACAGTCAAGACAATCATTAAGAAGTGGAAGGCATATGGTATCACCAAGACCCTCCCAATATCAGGCGATTCCCTCTAAACTGGATGACCAAGCAAGGAGGACACTGATGAGAGAGGCCACCAAGAGGCCAATAGCAACTTTGAAAGAGCTGCAGGCCTTTATGGCCAAGACTGGTCACTGTGTGCATGTGGCAACAATATCCCAAGCACTCCACAAGTCTGGCCTATTGGGTAGGGTGGCAAGAAGGAAGCCATTACTCAAAAGAGCCCACCTTGAGACCCGTTTAAGGTTGGCAAAAAGCCATGCCGGAGATTCTGAAGCCATTTGGCAAAATGTTTTGTGGTCTGACGAAACCAAAATGGAACTTTTTAGCCTAAATGAAAAATGTTACATTTGGCGCAAACCCAACACAGCACATCAGCCAAGGAATACCATCCCTAATGAGAAGCATGGTGGTGGCAGCATCATGTTATGTGGACGTTATCATGTTAGTATGCACACTCACGTAAGTAATTTAAATGCTTCACCAAATCTATTACAAGCTGCTGAAGATGTCACCCCACCCCCCCCCCCAACTCCTTTCCCCTCACAAATTAAAATGTTTCACTACATCTGATGATACCTGCTAAGTAACCCCAGACCCCAGCTAAATACACCTGGTAACACATTAGCATCTGCCAACATCCCCCACAAACAAGGTTACTCACTCCTCTCACAGCTACCCACAATTCCCGCATGACAACTTATGTGCAGCATGTCCTGGATCTCAATCATTATTCTAATCACACTGCCTTGACCAGTGTTTTGCCTCTCGTTCTGCTCATTTGATCAAATATGGCTCCCAAACGCAAGACCAGTGCCAGAGATCTGTCAACTGTCAAGAGGCAGAAGAAAGTGATGAGCCTGAGTCACGAAGTCGATCTGTTGAACCGGCTGTCGAGAGGACAGAGGGTGGCCTCTGTGAGCAGACTGTATGGAGTAAATGAATCCACTGCCCGCTACATATGGAAGAACGAGAAGGCAATCTGAGAAAGTGTTGCGGCGAGCGCTGTACCGAGCACCAAAGTGGTCACCCATGTCCGGGATGTCCACATAGAAAGGATGGAGAAGGGGTCAGTGTATGGATTGAGGACAACGCGCAGAAAAACATGCCTTTAAATGGACCTCTCATTCACGCAAAGGCAATGTGAATGTGTGCGCAACTGGCTGGCACGGGTGGTGCAAGCACGAGTGGTGTGGGTAAGAGCGGCCCCAGTCCATTCCAAGTGAGCAGTGGATGGTTTGACCGCTTCAAGAAGCGCGATGGTCTCCGAAACATAAAACTGAAAGGTGAGTGTGCCTCTATGGACCACTAGGCAGCTGGAGTGTTCCCTGCTCAACTCACACAGCTCATTGAGGAGAAGGGGTATCTGCCATAGCATGTGCTCAACACCGACGGGACCAGCCTGTTTTGGAAAAAAGATGCCAATGTGAACTTTTATCTAGAAGCACGAGGGGACAACATCAGAATTCAAGGGATTCAAGGCCGCAAAGGACCGGGCATCTCTTCTCCTCTGTGCAAATGCAAAAGGACACTGTATGATGAAGTCCATGATGTTGCCTCATTCCCTGAACCCACGTGCTCTCAAGGGCAAGAACAAGCACATGCTGCCCATGTTTTGGAGGGCCAACAGGAAGGCATGGGTGACAAAGCAATTTTAATTATTTGACAAAGCCCATGATATTGTACCGTTCCCTGAACCCACGTGCTCTCAAGGACAAGAATAAGCACACACTGCCCATGTTTTGGAGGGCAAACAGGAAGGCATGGGTGATGGCAGCAATTTTCATAGACTGATTCCATAACTGTTTCTTTCTTCAGGTGGAGAGATACCTTGCAGAACAAAACCTTGCGTTTCTGCTCATCAACAATCCTGAAACCCCAGGGACCTGAAGGTGGCTCACCCGAATGTCGAGGTGATCTTCCTACCACCCAAAACCACCTCCCTGATCCAGACACTTGACCAAAGGGTAATTTCAAATTTCAAACCATACTATACCTGCCGCATCTTTTGCCGCATTTTGGATGCAATGGACTGACCCAGAGCTCACTGTCATGCAGTGTTGGAAGGAGATCAACATAGCCCACTGCATCAGCGCAATCAAAGAGACGCTGAACGAGGTGATAGCCTCCACCATCAACACCTGCTGGCACACCTATGGCCACAGGCAGTGAAGAACTTCAGAGGCTTTCCCGACAACACGGGGAGAGGCACAAAATTGTCAGGTTGGCAATTCAGGTGGGAGGAGAAGGCTTTGATGACATGGAACCTGCAGAGTTGGATACTCTTATCACCTCACATGTCGAGGAGGAGTTGGGAGCCATTACCAAGGTTTCCAAGGAGGAGGAGGAGGAGGAGGAGGAGGCTGGCAGTGATGAGGAAGAGGTGTCGAGGTACAAACTCATTGTCAAGTTCCTGGGTCAAAGTCAAGAGTGGGTTGCATGATGTAATGCTCCCATAAAAGGAACTACATCAAAATCTATGGCAATCTGCCAGGCAGCTCTCAATCACGGAGTTCTTCTCGCCTGGTATTGGCTCAGTGGTTAGGGTGGCGGCTTGGGATCCTAGGGTCCTGAGTTGAAGCCCTGTCGGCCGCTGAATTAATACACCAGGGGGTTGACTCAGCCTGTCATCCTTCCGAGGTCGGCAAAACGAGTACCAGTTCCAGTGTGTGTGTACTGGTAGAGGGGCACTGCATCAGCGACACAGTCATGCTTCAAGAAATGATAGCTACCCCGGCAGCTAAGCTGCCATATGACCACCACGGAGTTCTTCGACCCTGGTTCATCCACCTCAGGAACACCAGCATCCTCGCCTGCCTCTCCCACCTCTCCTGACTCTCATTCACTGAGCGACTCTTCAGGATCTTCATTTGCTTCAGCGCCCTCACCTACATTCCTTTTGTTGCACGATTCATCAGCACCCCCACCTGTGTGGTCTTCAGACGACTCCACTGACTTCACTGGATTTTAAAACATCATCAACATCATTTGAAAAGTTGCATTTGTTTGTGCATATAAAATTTTGAAACGGTTCCTGCTTTTCTTGTGATTTTTTTTTTAACTTCTACGGTATGATTGGTTACTCGCTTTTAATAAATTGTTAATCGTATTCCTTCAATAAACATTGAAAACAGTACCTTAGTGTTGTTTTTTTTACTTTGAAGTTTTTTTTCTTAATGAAACTGCAATCATTTGATGAAACTAATCATTTGCATCCGCAGTCGAAAAGATTATAAACTTTTAAATGCTTCCCCGATGAACCTGGAACTGCCGGGACCCTATCACCCTTTTTACATTGAAACAATACGTGACTTTTGCAGCTTTGCCATTTGCGGATTTGCCATTCGCAACATTTTTCATGAACCGGGAACTGCCACGAACCTATCCCCCTTTTTCCTATTGAAACAATGTGACATTCCTGGCTTCGCCATTTGTGAATTCGCCATTCGCAGCATTTTTCATGAACCAGGAACTGCCAGGAACCTATCGCCCATTTTCCAAAGAAACAATATGTGACATTCGTGGCTTCGCCATTTGCGGATTCACCATTCACAGCATTTTTCATGAACCAGGAACTGCCAAGAACCTATCCCCCTTTTTTCCCATTGAAACAATTCGCAATGTCAACATTCGCGGCTTCGCATTCACGGTATTTTTCGCAAGTCACTAACCTCTGGGAAGCGATCCCCCCTTTTTCCATTGAAACAATGCCCCGCTATTCGCGGATTCACTATTCGTGACATTTTCCAGGAACGTATCTCCCGCAAATAGCGGGGTCCGACAGTACATGTAGTTTTATCTGACGTCATTCATTGTAAACCTTTTGTATACATTAATAAGTGCCATAACCTTCACGAAGGAAAGACATTTGTATTGATGACGCTATAAATTTATATTTTCTGTTTTGTGTCTTTGCAGCACCAGAACTCACCAAGAAATTGGAAAGTTCATCAAGAGCATCTAGATCTATTTAAACTGTTCTCTGGAGATAGTATCATGGTGAAGTGCTGTAATTTTTACAGTTGGTTCCTGCAGTTATCCAGTTAGTAACCCCACATCCAACATTTCTTCATCAGAAAGATGTGCACATTAGGTCTTTCTGAAAAAAATGTCAGACTTGATACAGTACTGTATATCTGAATCAAACTAAATATTTTGCATGACAAGTTACCTGAAAACGAATACTGTAGTAGTAGAAATAATAGTTGCACAAAATTGTGACACCCATGATGTCAGCAGTCATATCCTTGGACGAGAGAAACAAAAATGCTTTTCAGCTTCAAAACTGACCAAGTTATCAAAACATTATTGCACAAGTTTCTTTTAAACAAGTAAAACACTATGATTATTCCAATGCAGTTTACCTCTCAGTGTTGGATGCAGATTGTCATATTAATGTCTGTAAAAAGGATCTTTGGCCGTTATATGTACAGCATACTGTAAAATAAATGCTTTCGAGAGGGAAAGATTGTGGGTGGGGGTGCAGTATTAGGTAAGCCGTTCATTAGCGATGTCTTGATTTACAGGTTACGTTAGTTGTCTCATGAGATATGTCATAATTACTCCCAATTAAGGATGACAGATTGGATGTGTACATAGAACATCGTCTTCCTTATATTATATGAGGAAGAGTACCTGCCCCCAGTGACGTAAAAGCAAGCAAAAGTATATGTCCCCAGTGATGGGAAAAGGTTAAGTTAATCTATTAATTTGAATTACTTAATTGACTTTAAAAAGGTTAATTGCGTTGCATTCATGGTTTCACACAGAGTCAAAGCTCTGAGATACTTTTTCTGCCCACCACAAAATGGTGGTGCATTATTGGGCGGCGGAAGCTCAATTTGTCTAAAAACAGGGAAAAATCTCCTGGATGCAAAATAAAATTTGGCATCAACATTACTCATGACTGTTCTCCTGTCATTTCAAAAGTGAATGATGACCTTTTCAAATGCAGTGCGAGAAGTCGGCGCCATAAATGAGAGAAAGCTGAACACATGGACAGACACCATGGTTCACAATATATAATAGATGACTTCCCTTCCAAGGAACTTCAAAGCAGAAAGAGACATTTCCTTCCGTCAAGCATATAGAATGGTTGCCAACCTAAGAAAAAAATTTTTGGATACAGGCAAAGCTCATGGAAGAGCTTGAACACTGAACACATCAGGACTCAACAGGACAAAGGGAACAGTAGAGAGATGGGGGGCACCAATAGTGGAGTTGAAGGACAAAATAGAGCAAGACTTGGACAAATAATGGGTGTGGGGAGGAATGGGGTGGATAGCATGGATACAGAAGGAAACTTCTTCTTCCAACCTCCTGCTGCCTTTCCCCGAATTCTCTCTCCCTCTCCTCTCTCTTCCCCTCCCCTCTCTCCCTCTCCCTTCTTTTCCCTCCCTTCCCTCCCTCCATCCCCTCCCCAACACCACTATCCTCCCCTCTCCGCCTCTCTTTCATGTCCATGTTCTAACATTTTAAAATGTGAGCATACTTTGTCAGAGAGCATTGGTGCTGCCGAAGCAGCTTCCTGAGAAAGGGTTTTTTTTGTATACCGTCAAGGCTCGTATACTGGTTAGTTTGCCATTGTCTTCCGAGCAGTAGTTCAGGCATGAATTTGTAATTTAGCCACCTTGCCGGCGATAGCTCACCTAAAATCTTCTCGAAGAACACCGTGGGGCTCTTTAACATCCACAAACTAATGTCGGTAGACAGGGCGGCCGATTTCACATCCATTGGAGGGATGGCACACACATTGATGATTCACCCAGTCTGTGAAATACCGGGATGAGAGTATATAGCTCGGCCTTAGATATCTTAGCACATTCTAAATAAACAAACTGTGATTTCCATGTTGTATTTATACATTTAAAATGTATCTCGTTTGGAATCGTGCATTTCTTCTGAAAAGAAAATTTCATTTTCAAAAGCACGCTGGAACCGGCCATCAGAAACGGGAGACAGCCAAACGCACAGACAGACACTACACTTCGCATTGTATAATAGATTATGGATGATGTGAGTTTTACAACTTTGGCAGTACCTTCACTCAACACTCCATATATTGTCACGGATTGCTTATCTTCATCATTTTATTTACCAGCTATCGAGGAGCAGGCTTACTGTCGTGGAGTAGTGTAGTGCACTCTGATGTAGTGTATAGCTAAACCATTCCAATAGTTGTGTGATTGTTTTACCATGAAGTGTGGTTTCACCTGATTGACCACCAATCATCGTTTTTCTTTCTGGGTGCTGTTTTCACTCTTTGGTTTGGTTTCAAAAGGGGAAAAGGTGATTCCCTTCAAAGGAAGGGAATCACCTTTTCCTCTTTTCCTTTTCTCTTTGAAGAGAATGATGTCACCAGAACATTGGGAAAACGACATGGAGGACGGTGCGAAGACAACAGAGAGACACGTGGCCTTGTGGAGAAGTCATTTCTACTTTCTGCTTATTTTTGGAGTTTATACAGCGAAGTATCACTTTTCGTAAGACGTCTTTTACGTTACCTGGTTGTGGATTTTACTTTATCGCTTTAATTTTTCACCAGTGCTTGTGCTCGCCAGAGGTGCTTTTGCTAACACTCACAAACATTCCCCATCTTCTCTGTGGGCTCGGATGTATTTTCATGGACTTTTATGAGTTATTTATTTTTCTCAATTACTGCTCGCCGTTTGCTTCATATCGTGATTACCAAATGGAGAGGGGTTGTTGATGAACTTTTAGCCGATTTTTCACAAGTGAACGTTTATTCCAATGGTTCTTCAATCCACCAAATTCATGGTGAGTCGGAATTGTGTTCATCATCTTCACAATTGCTACACATTCTCCTCCTAATCATCTGTAGAAATTTGGCCCAGGGGCCACCGAGGCACAAGAGGAGCCAAGGGGGCAAAGAGCAACAGAGAGGCCAAGACCTACACAGCAGGACCCAAGACAATAAGGCTCTAGGCATTAAAAGTTGTATCGTGCAAATAATGAGTGAGTGTAAGTGCAAGTGAAAGAGCAGCACCCCCTGCTGGATGGGGTCCAATGATATGCTCCATGCTGCATAAACATTTATGCCTCCATGGACTCTTTTGCTGTTGTTGTTGCTCTGAAATGTGTGGGATGGCATAATGCCACCTCGTGACCATCCTCCACACCACTCGTTTTGTTGTTTTTCTTGTGAATTCCATTAGAACTGTTAAGTGATATTCTTAGGGATGGATAAGTGAGACAGTAGA
>NC_140968.1:48738085-48765585 GCF_056783735.1 Eptatretus burgeri
TTTTGGTGAAGAGCTGAATGCAGACACAGATACGAGAATTGTTTAATTTTTAAGTGATTCTTCAGCATTGAGAGATAGGCCGAAAACAATATTGCATGATACATCAAAAAGCAGTGGATGGATTCAGATGAAACTTAGTGGACATGTTGGGTGTGTGACAAGGACTATTTGTTTCGATTTTTGTGAAGAGCAAGATCCGGATCTGGATCCGAAAATTTTTCAAGTGATTCTTCACCATTGAGAGATGGGGCCAAAATTATGTAGAGCACAATATCTCAAAATATTATGGATGGATTCCACAGAAAGTTTGTGGACACGTTCGGATTGTGACAAGGATGAACAGATTCAATTTTGGTGGTTTGAATCGGTTACAAGAATTTGTCTAAGTGCTTCTTCACCACTTCTTCTTCACCATACACACACACACACACACACACACACACACACACACACACTCACACACACACACATATATATATATATATATATATATATATATATATATATATATATATATATATATATATATATATATATATATATATATATATAAAGCCTGGTGTTGGCGCAGTGGTTAGGGCAGTGGCTTGGGATCCAAAAGGTCCTGAGTTCAAGCCCCGTTGGACCACTGAATTAATACACCATGGGGTGACTCAAACTGTCATCCTTCCGAGGTCGGCGAAATGAGTACCAGTGTACTGGGCCGGTGTATACCCCGGTTAAAATAGGTGTACCATATCCCTGTGTCGTAAGAGGCGACCAGGGTTTCGTCAGGAAGGGCATGCGGCGTAAAACATGTGCCAAATCACGATGCGGATCATACGGATGATCCGCTGTCGTGACCCCAAAAGGGAGCAGCCGAAAGAAGAAGAAGATTTATATATATACATACATAAATACATGTATATATATATATATATATATATATATATATATATATATATATATATATATATATATATACATATATATTAGGATGGTCCAAACTGTTACAGTAAAAAAATGATGTTTGTCAAATTATTTCTCCACATACCTTATTTTTGTTCCCTATGGTTATCTTACACATGTGTGGAATTTGAGCTCGATTTGTGGATATTTAGCGGTCACCCCAAGCATATCCCTATATATATATATATATATATATATATATATATATATATATATATATATATATATATATATATATATATATATATATATATATATATGTATATATATATATATTGTTGCGGATTCACGCCCGCCGGCGTGCGAACGGCCACGTAACTCGAATCGCGGCACGTCGCCCACCGGACGGACAATCCCGTCGTGACCCTCTCGGACTAACGCCGGGAACTAGTCACGGGTGGGCCTTTCGGCCTCACCACGATCGTGCCAATCGGCCCCCCGCATGGGATAGGGTTGCTCGCCAAATTCAACCTACCTAAGTACCCACACGGAGGGTAGACCGGGCGATCGCACCTCGCCGCAGGTCGACTTCGGACACGGGCCACTTTAAGTGACCCGTTCCGTACTATCGGGATAACCGAGCGGTGTTATCGTCAAACTCGACGGTTCGATTAATTATCGGGCGTTTTAGCCCACGACCAACCCTTTACGTGAAGTAAGATGGAGATTCAATAAAAGAAAAGACGAAGCGAAACGGGAGAAACAGTTCAACATAAAGCATGTTTATTCCGCGGCAAACGGAAAGCACACATATACAATTACACCAAAAGCAAATGTAAAAGTGACACGACAATTCTGTACAAAAAGCAAATGTAAAAGAGAAACACAATGCAGATCTACTACCGACTACCGAGCACACGGCAACACTTATACAGTTTTACTTCACAGAGGCGCCGACAACACATATACTCAAAGCAGAAGAAAAAGGGACCACCCTCAACGATGAGGGGGGCAGACGGGCCTGGGGCCGAGACCGCGTTGAGCCTACCCGTCTGGTGGTGAGCCGCAAAAATGGCGGTGGCGCCCCGACTCCGCGGGCCTCGCTGGCACTGCCTGGAAATGGGGTGGGAACGGGGCCCCCTTCTCACACTATCTCAGCGTGGGGGGAAACAGGAGGGGGGTTGTTGATGCTCGGGGGAATGAGGATATCTCGCTGGCTCAGGTCCCGCGACGAGCGTCTCCACCGCGACCTCGGTCGCGTTAACGGCCTCCCCTCTCCGCAGCTCCCCGACTCTGACACGAGCGCCCTCTCGACTGCCTTCGCCGCCGCCACCTCTCCAACTCTCCACTCTTCCCAACTCTCCTTGACTGACTGCCTTTTCGGCGAGCGAACGTGGCCCTTTATAGCCCCCGGGGCTTCGCTCCTTCACCTTCGACCCTTCACCTCTGGCTGGCTCCCCATTGGACAGAGGAAAAGTGGGCGTGAATGATTTTTGATCTGCGAATCTGCATATTGCGATTATACTCCGACGCACCTGGAGGCGGGGCCAAATCGCCCCACGCTCGCTGATAGGACGGAACAGAAGTGGGCGTGAATCGTTTTTGATCCGATTTCTTCGGAAAGGCTGGTGTTTTTGCACCCGCTGCTCGGTGCGCGCCCTGCACGAGTCCAGGATCGGCACCCACAAGCGGCGCGGGAATGGCGGTGATGCGATGGTTGCGAGAGCGAGATGTGACGGCAAGGGTCGTGGCTGTGGTTGTGAAGCGGCGTTGCGGTTGGTGGTTGTTGTGTGATGGCTGTTGAGACGTGGTTGGTGGTGGTTGTGGTGGTAGTAATGGCGGCTGGTCCAAAATAAAGATAGTAAAAGAAAAACGGCTATCCTGAAGGGTCGCAGCCCGAATGAATGACATTTATTTTCTCTAAACAATGGGTTTGGGCCTAACTACACATATACTTACAGAGATATCTCACCTAAAGGACCTGAATGGTGGTTTGCGAATTTCGTCAACCACAACAATAAATATATATATATATATATATATATATATATATATATATATATATATATATATATATATATATCTTCTTCCTCTTTCGGCTGCTCCCGTTAGGGGTCGCCACAGCGGATCATCCGTATGATCCGCATCGTGATTTGGCGCATGTTTTACGCCAGATGCCCTTCCTGACGCAACCCTGGTCGCCTCTTACGACACAGGGATATGGTACACCTATTTTAACCGGGGTATACACCGGCCCAGTATACTGGTACTCATTTTGCCGACCTCGGAAGGATGACAGGCTGAGTCAACCCCCTGGTGTATTAATTCAGTGGCCCAACGGGGCTTGAACTCAGGACCTCTTGGATCCCAAGCCGCTGCCCTAACCACTGCGCCAACACCAGGCATGCATATATATATATATATATATATATATATATATATATATATATATATATATATATATATATATATATATATATATATATATATATATATATATATATATATATATATATATATATATATATATATATATATACATACATACATACATATATACATATATATATATATATATATACACATATATATATATACATACATATATACATATATATATATATACATATACATATACATATATATATATATATATATATATATATATATATATACATTACATATGTATATATGGTTGCCAAATAGTTACACGTTTTGCCTCATGATCACAGGGAACTCTTTGAATCGCACTGTTAGGAAAACTAACCCTAACCCTAACAAAGGAAAAGATGGTCCAGAACCTACAGCGTCCACAGTTACCTGACTGTCCTCGGCGGCTACAGATCAAGGATAAAGGGGAACACGTCAAGTTGGAGGACCTTGTGACAAAAGGGACCAGTTCCTTCTTTGATGTTTTGATAGGAGGTGGAATAGCAACCTCTCAAACATTCTTGAAGAAACCTCCTGGTCAGTGGACAGATGATCCATTGTATAATGACCTACGGGCTCGGTCCTTTCAGCTCAAAGTAGTAAATGACACTGTGGAACGGGGCATCAGCCTAATTCAAAAATATGATGAAACATTCACCAAGGATGAGGACAATTCCTGCTTAGACTGGTATCAAACCACCATAAGATGATCCTGACTCCAACTAAGGCAGCAGTACAATCATAAATTGTTACGTTACAAACATTTGTATCATATCATATGTGGGACCCCTGATTTCGGAATAAAATGGGGTGACCACTAAATATTGTTTACTTGAAGAAAAATTTTGTGTGCTCTTTAGTTATATATGAAGGCATAAAAATAGCCTTGTGGAGAGAGGAAATGTGTTCATTATTTTTTCTGGACCACCCTAATATACATACATACAATTTAGGCTATTCCAAAAAAGTCGAAAAAAAATAGAATGTTGCTCCACAAACTTAAAATTATTCTCATATGATCCATTAACGCGCATAACTTTTTTTTAGCTTGATCCGAGGTGATCTCGAGGTCGCTCCATATGACGACTTTTAGTCTCATGACGAATAAATTAGGGTATGGTCAGATACGATTACCGGTACTTCTGGATGTCCGAGGTGGAAATGGAGTGCATTTTCGAACTCGATGGGGTCGATTTACTCGAAGAAATGACTGCACCGACATTGAATTCACTACCATTTCGAAAATATGACCTAAAACAAGATTTATCATTACTGGAGTTGAGTAACTAATCCTACTCATTTCGATATTTTCTAATCTATAATTAATTTGTTGTCCGTCTAAACATTTCTTAGAGTAAATCGACCCCACTGAGTTCGAAAATGCAGTCCATTTTCACCTATGAAGTTCAGAAGTGTACGGATTCGCATCTCACCATACCTCACAAAACCTCCCATACCTCAAATGGCTGCACAGCTGACACTGCACACAAAAAGGCTGAATGCCAAAACTCCATGTTTGCTTCTAAATCTTGTGTCCCAAAGCCATCACTTTCTGTACCTACCAGCCATACCCAGCTGTTCCTGGATTATGTGTCCTTTTCTCCTGAGGTGGACAGCTTGCTGTCAAACCTCGACTAGATTCTGCAACCGGTCCAGATGACATCAGCCCTCATGTTCTAAAAACCTGCTCTGCTGTTCTTGCTCACCCCCTCTCTCTGTTCAATTCACCCTCTCATTTTCTCAGTCATCTGCCATCTCCTTGGAAATCAGCAAACATTACCGCTCTGCATAAAAAAAGGTACAAAAACAGGTCCCTGCAACTACAGACCAATCAGCCTTCTCCCAATCATCAGCAAGGTCATGGAATCCGCAATCACTTCAGACATTACATCCTTCCTCTTCTCCAATGGCTTTATTTCCAATCATCAATTTGGATTCAGAACAGGTCAGTCTACCCTGGATATGCTGCCTCTGCTTTCCCAACAATGAATGGAGGTCCTCAATTCCAGGAATGAGATCAGAGCCACCTCCCGAGACATTCTAAAGGGTAGAGAGGAGGGGATGGAGGGGGAACATACACCAGAAAGAGATTTAACTGGACGCCACCAGGATTTGGAGGAGGGAGACAGGTTTGAGAGTTCAGACTTGAGATTGGAAAGTCTTTGTTTCCTGACTCTCGTAGGGATAGTCACATTTGTTCTGAGCATTGTGGAAGGAACTGAGATTGTCTTCAGTTGGATTTGCCATTGATGAGGCGAAGGGAAGTTGTTTCAGGACAACTGCCTCACCACAAGCTCCATTTTACCATGGGTGAGAGGAATGGTATGACAACTGAAGATGTTAGGGGATGAGAGAGAGAGAGAGAGAGAGAGAGAGAGAGAGAGAGAGAGAGAGAGAGAGAGAGAGAGAGAGAGAGAGAGAGAGAGAGAGAGAGAGAGAGAGAGAGAGAGAGAGAGAGAGAGAGAGAGAGAGAGAGAGAGAGAGAGAGAGAGAGAGAGAGAGAGAGAGAGAGAGAGAGAGAGAGAGAGAGAGAGAGAGAGAGAGAGAGAGAGAGAGAGAGAGAGAGAGAGAGAGAGAGAGAGAGAGAGAGACACAGAGACAGAGTTTGGAGAGACAGAGTTTGGAGAGACAGAGTTTGGAGAGACAGAGTTTGGAGAGACAGAGTTTGGAGAGACAGAGTTTGGAGAGACAGAGTTTGGAGAGACAGAGTTTGGAGAGACAGAGTTTGGAGAGACAGAGTTTGGAGAGACAGAGAGAGAGACAGAGACAGAGACAGAGACAGAGTTTGGAGAGACAGAGAGAGAGACAGAGACAGAGACAGAGACAGAGACAGAGACAGAGACAGAGACAGAGACAGAGACAGAGACAGAGACAGAGACAGAGAGAGAGAGAGAGAGAGAGAGAGAGAGAGAGAGAGAGAGAGAGAGAGAGAGAGAGAGAGAGAGAGAGAGCAATTTTCTTTAAAATAGTTCCCAGGAAGAGTTGATGTCAGAGGAAGTAGAGATGTAAGACCAGTCTAGAAGTTTGATGGTTGCTTGAAGTTCCTGCCAGTCAGTCTGAGTGAAATGCCAGACTCATCGGTGCTGAGGTGGTTCTCTGGGAATGGCCAGAGGGATGTCCACCTTTACCAGCATATGGTCAGATGAATCAATTGGAGCAGAGGAAGAACAGCAGACATTTGCAGGGAAATCGGTCAAAACCAAATCCAGAAGAGATGGAGAACCGTTAGTTGAGATGCGGGCTGGAAAGTTGACAGATTGTGTCAGTCCCAATGAGTCGCAGAAGCCCTTTGCAGAAGGGCCATGACAGGTGAGAGAGGTACCCATACCTCGCCAACTGGCATGATGACAATTGAAGTCACTGCATATGAGGAAGAGAGAGTTTGGATGAGTGGATCGAAATTGGTCCATGTTGTCGGCGATCGATATGTGAATGGAGTCACCACTGTTTGGTGGACGGTACAATACACATATAAACAAGATGTGGAAGTGGAAGTGAAACCATAGCTAGAGATATTCCTGGGGGTGTGGTGGTGTCAGGGCAGTGTATAGAGAGTGAGGGATAGAGTTTTTGATGAAGAGAGCAACTCTGCTGCCAGGACGAAGCTCAGGTCTTTTATACAGGAGGAGGGAATATCCCCATCAACACTAATGAATGTCAAAGTGTGTGTTCGTGTGTGTGTGTGTGTGTGTGTGTGTGTGTGTGTGTGTGTGTGTGTGTCTGTGTGTGTGTGCATAACTCCAAAACTATAAAACCTAGCAGCCTGAAACTTTGCATGCATACTAAGAAAACTCCAAGGAAATGCAAGAGTAAAAATTAGGTGTTTGTGTTAATTGAAACACCACTTTTGAAGATAATTAATAGCCTTATTTAATTATATCCTTCATCAGGTGCATCCTTCGTCACCGCTCTCTTTGGGGTCTTAAGGCGTATCATAGGTAACCTCACTGGGATCTGAAGCCACCATGTTTTTTGGCCTGATCAACCATTGGTTGACATTGAACAGGCGGCAACGATTTCTTAACGATAAAGTTTTTTTTGTCACTTTCCTCACTCATATAATTATCGAATGCTTGTTCATCATGGTTATGAATCGCTGGGTACATTGCAATGCTTATAAACGCCCAGAGACACCAGCATTTGTGGCTTTATTTCATTTCTGCACATGCAATAACCTCGATAATCTCTTACACTAAGCTGAATTACAAAATTTAATCTCTAGAATCGAACTTTGAAGCACTTCCAACTCCTACAACAGTGTTCATTTGTCCAATTCAGACATATTTGACATTTTGGGCATCTCCGGGAGGTGTATGTTTAATATGATGGTTCGGTGATCGCTAATCGCATGCCAAGCAAGCTGTTTCTTATCAACCATTTCATTGGAGTGCTTAAGCCACTTGGTGAATACGCTACAATATTTGCACTGTCACTGGATACTATATCCATCGACTTGAACAGAGTACAAGGGCTACTCGTGTGTGTTAGCCACTTGCTGTTCTGCAGTGCAACAGGTAGTGGCTGGCTCGCTCAAAATGTGAAATGTTATTTTCCATGACGTTTCCCATTGCTGTGCGTTCTTCCATTATATGACCCATCACTTCGGCAGAGATAAATACGAATAAAAATTTAACGTTTCGTTTGTAAAAGTTTCTTCAACCGTTTCATGGATTGCTTCGTCAAGCCACTTGGCTCGCTTTATTCAAAATGTTATTTTCCATGACGTTTCCCATTTCTGTGCATTCTTCCATTATATGACCCATCACTTCGGCAGAGATAAATACGAATAAAAATTTAACGTTTCGTTTGTAAAAGTTTCTTCAACCGTTTCATGGATTGCTTCGTCAAGCCACTTGGCTCGCTTTATTCAAAATGTTATTTTCCATGACGTTTCCCATTTCTGTGCATTCTTCCATTATATGACCCATCACTTTGGCAGAGATAAATACGAATAAAAAATTAACGTTTCATTTGTAAAAGTTTCTTCAACCGTTTCATGGATTGCTTCGTCAAGCCACTTGGCTCGCTTTATTCAAGTTTCAATCAATGGCAATACCATAGTTCGATACTGGAGTTAGGAAGGCAAAATAAATAATATGATCACAATGAGTAAAAAATGTTTTCAGTTGTTACAAAGCAAAGAATCGCCACATCACGGCAGAAAAGCCAAGAGGTACGCATGCTCACTCTAAGCTGTCTAGCCTGGGTATGAACCCAGCTATAAACTGTCATCCCTGTGTTGCACAGGGAGGGATATTCATGGATGTGTGTGCCATCCCTCGGATGGACATTAAACAGGCGTCCCATGTGCTGGCATTAGTTGGTCGATGTTAAAAATCCCACGGTGTCCTCTGCAAAGAGTAGGCAAACTATCACTGGCAACATGGCCAAATTCCCAATTTCTGCCCTAACTAGTTGAACGTCAGGCCTGGCCAGCAGGTATGTGAAGACTCAGGCTAAGCCTACCCCGGCAGACCCCACAAGAAAGGTAGGATAATAGTTGATGTTAAAAATGAAGAAGATATTTTAAGGAAGTGAAACGTTTTTTTCAGTTTGGGGATATTGTGAAGAAGGGATAGGAAAATGAGTTAACTGAGCACTGACAATGGAGTTTCGATTGTTTTTTTTCCGATGTTGTTGTTGATTGTTGGGTTTTTTTCAAAGTGTTTTTTCCTTTATTTTCCGAGTGAAGAAGGAGAGACATTTTTGTTTGAATTTTTGAGAGAGGAGGGGAAAATGATTGAGCTCAGGGATCAGAAGGAATAATAAATAGAATAAAAGGAGCTAAAACGTGCAAAAAATACAGACGCACACTTGAAAATGATGACGTGTTTGATGATGTTAATTATGAATCTGCAACATTGTTAAGCAGTGTAGCCGCTTCAATATTTGGTATGTCCTTCCTTCCATCCATCAGTCCTTTCATCCATCCATCCTCCGTCAAAAATGAAGAAGAAGAACCTTTCTAACCCACTGATTTTCATTCTCAAGAGTTCTAAAGGGTATTTCTAAAGGCTTCTAAAGGATATTCTAAAGGGTTCTAAAGGATAATTCTAAAAGATAATTCTAAAGGGTAATTCTAAAGGGTAATTCTAAAGGGTAATTCTAATGGGTTTCAAAGGGTAATTATAATGAGTTCCAAATGGTAATTATAAAGGGTTCTAAAGGGTAATTTTAATGGGGTTTAAAGGGTAATTATAATGAGTTCCAAAGGGTAATTGTAAGGGGTTCTAAAGGGTAATTTTAATGGGGTCTAAAGGGTAATTCTGATTGGTTCCAAAGGATAATTCTATTGGGTTCTAAAGGGGGCATTCTAAGGGGTTCTAAAGAGTCATTCTAAGGGATTGTAAAGGGTATTCTAAAGGGTCATTCTAAAGGGTAATTCTCATGAGTTCTAAAGTGTCATTCTAAAGGGTAGTTCTGAAGGGTTCTAAAGGGTAAACCTAATGGGTTCTAAAGGGTCATTCTATTGGGTTCTAAGGGGTTCTGAAGAGTCATTCTAAGGGGTTCTAAAGGGTAATTCTATAGGGTAGTTCTAAGGGGTTCTAAAGGGTAATTCTAAAGGGTTATAAAGGGTAATTGTAATGGGTTCTAAAGGGTAATTCAAAAGGGTGATTATAAAGAGTAATTCTAAGGGGTTCTAAAGGGTAGTTCGAATGGGGTTTAAAGGGTAATTTTAAAGGGTTTTATTCATTTCTAGTGGTTGCCCATTTCATATTAAAAATGCCAAACTGAACCCCTTCCTTCAGACATGGATGCCAGTTTAAATTTGTCTTTTCACTTGCATATCATTGTGACGTGGTAATCTTGATTATAAAAGTCTCTCATAATCGACATCATCAATTATACAAAGCTTTTATTTATTCTGTCTGCACGTCGGATGAACCCGAGAGGTTGATCACAGTACTGTGCAAACATGCCCCACTGGTAGTTTACATAAATGGATCTCATACATATTTATTCAAATGAGGGACAATTTATATCATGCAGTACAGTCTACATTTTTCTGCAGTGATCGGAGGGAGGCTCATGGATGAACTTCACATACGTTATATGCAGGAGGACAAGGACATTAGAACACACTGTTACATGAAATACAAGCACCATTGCAGACAATGATCAAATCAGCACAAAATATATGAGATTGAACCTGGGACACTACTAGCATCATTAGCTAGGGGCTTTGATGGGTCTGACGAAAACCCCGCATCCCAATAGCTCAACGTCTCATTTCTTCTTTCATCATCAATGTATATATTTGTACATATATAGAGAGAACACTGTGTTTAATCAATACTAAGTGTGTATGCTGTGCTGATGGATATAGACATGTCATTATTCGCGGTTGTAAACACACCACTTTCAATTTCGCTATTAAAAGAGTGTTTTGGATCATGTTGTTTTGTTTCTTAGCGTGTTCATTCCCTGATTCGTAGATACCAAATGGACAGCGTGAACTTTGTTTGAACCCGGTTTTAGGGTCGTCTGTGTCATAAATCTAAGCTTCATTACAATGCTTGGAACTGATCAACCAGACACGCGGGTCACGCCCGACCCCAGGCTGCCGTAAACTAATCATTGAAAGCGAGAAATCACCTTCAGGGTTCATACATTGAAACCGTGATGACAAATGGCCATTGCCGAGATCTTATTTGCATGCGGTGGCATAACGAACTTCAAGGATGAAAAGCTGTACAGTATTACAAAGACGATACCATTCCGGTATATCGTCTTGGCCTTTCGCAATGAGACAGCAACCATCATGCTTAAGAGATGTGTAATCTGGTGTCAAGGAACCTCCAAGATGATGAGACCCGCAGCCCAGGTAGGAATTTGGTATTTATTTAGGGTGTCGGTGAGGACTGGCCTCCTCTTTTTTTAAATTACACTGTGGGATTTTTAAGGTCCACCACCTTTTCAATGTCCTTTTTAAGGGTCCAATGCAGAACAGAAGGAATACCCTTTTCAATGGCCATCCAATGCACAGCGCACAAACTGAAATACCGGGATGGCAGTTGAAAGCCGTGGCGAGATTCAAACCCAAATTAGACAACTCAAAGGAGAGGTGGCTTGTATACAATTTGTGTGTCTGAATAATTCCACCATTTCATATAGAAGCAATGGGGATGGAGGGGTATACAGGAATGTATGCAGAAATGGTATAGATAATACTGTGATTGGAAGGGTGTGTGTGTTGCACTGTGTTGATGGATATTGAGATGTTCTCACTCTTCAAGGTGTGGGTCTTGTTCATTGTAAACGTGTTATCTGCGTTCATTCAACTTCCATCGAACTGCCCTCCTCCCATAAAATAATTATTTAAAAGAATTGTCACACAGGGGGAGACATTACTCCTTAGTATCAAGAGTGCTGAGGTGGTGCAGGAAAGCAAGAATGGCTAAATGGCCTCAAGAAAACCCTCAATTTCCTTCACCATTGCTGAAGAACATGTTCAGCGGGTCTACCCTCCTGAGAGTCCTGAGGACATGGCTGGACTGACGATTTCGGTCTCACACCTAGTTTCAACGTCATGTGGAATATTGTCATCAATGTAATCCTACAAACTTCATAGCCTGACAAAGGTACAAAAGTAAAATAAAAGTGATTGTTCAGCAAAAAAAAACAATGGGTGGAAGCCCTCAATGTCAGACATGAGATAAGGGCCATCTCTCTGGAGTCTAGAGTATAGACATATCTCGAGCATTTGATACAGTCTGGCATCTCACCTTGCTCTCCGAACTCTCTGCCAATGGCATCCAAGGCCAACTCCACACATGGCTGACCAACTTCCTCCACTCTCATAGCCAGTGTGTAACTCTGAACAAGATCCTCTCATCTCCTCTCCTTGTCAAGGCTGGAGTACCCCAAGGCAGTGTTCTGGGCCCAGTCCTATTCCTAATCTTCATCAACGTTCTGAAGTGATAGAATGGCCTAAAGGTGTGCACACTCACCTCTCACTTGTCTTGCTTGGTTTGAATCACAACCCAGCTGTACATTACCATCCTGGTGTTTCACAGGCAGAGTGATTCATCAGTGTGTGTGCCAACCCTTGGATGGATGTTAAACAGGTATCCTGTCTGCTAGCATTCATTGGCAGATGTTAAATATCCCATGGATGTCCTTGAAGAGTAGGTGAGCTATCACTGGCACAACATCCCTCATACTTCAGATAGGCAGGCAGCAACCTCTCCCCTCTCTGCAGTCCTCAACCAAATCATGAGATGGTCCAACATATAGAACATGCCTTTCAATGTTGACAAATTTCCCACTCACTCTGTCTCTCTGAAAAGACAGTCTGGCGAACTCTCCCATCTACTTCCTGAACAATCCCCTTGAGATTCAGTCAATCAAACATTTGGGCCTCACTATCAGACTTGATCTTTCTTGGACAAACAACATTTCAAAGTTGGCCCCCAAACGCCAGAGGCTGACTGGGCATCCTCAATCGTGCAAAGTCCGTCATTGGCACACCTGAGCTCCTATCCATCTACAAAGCTTTCATCCAAACTTGATGGAGCATTGCTCTCCATTCTGGGCTGGTGCTCCTGCCTCACACCTTGCTCAGTGTGACGCCATGGAAACCAAGGCCTTCAAAGTTGCTGGAAACTCCTGTAATGAAGCTGTCTCTTGGCCTATCACTTTCACATTTCAGACAGGTTGGTGATCTCTATCTTTTAGCACTTCCTTTCTGGTCTTGCACCCTATGCCGTTTCGTGCTCCATCCCTCCTCCCCCTCAAGTTTCTACAGGACACAGAAAGTCTGACATTAACCCCTTTGTGATGGAACACCAAAAATCCAGAATGACTGCTCACCTCCACTCATTCGTTCCTCTTCCCCAACTGTGAAACCAACTTCCACATTCTTATTCTTCCCTCAAAGGCTTCAATACAGCTGTTAACCACTATCTCTGATCATCCCCCATCCACAAACATGATCTTTTCTACCCCCATTAACCTTCCACAAGCTCATCTCTTTCCAAGTTTCCAGTTTCTCTTTCCACTTCTGTGATTGAGAGTTTGTAGCTGCATCCATATTCTTCACCCCCCCCCCCCATCTTCACCTTGTCCTCATTCCTTATTTCTACAAGTCTCCCTCTATTTGTTCCTCAATACAGCTCATGGTGTGTCCCCACCACCCCCTTCTCTTCCTACTGTATTTTTAGTTCTGCTACACCCGGATCTGTTCAGTGTTCTCGCAATTCCACGAGCCTCTACAATGTATACAAAAAGAAATCTCAAATTGTTGGATAAAAGGCAATGCAGAAAAATAATAGTCCTGTCGATGGTACGTATCCCCTTGAGGTACGTATCCTCAACTTACTGTTCACCTCATCGTATTGTATCGATCATAAAAAGTAAGCCATGAACACTGCACAATATATCGTCATGTGAAAAACGCGCTAAAGCATATGGACTGATAGGCATAAAGCAATGTTGCTTATACACGAGTCTACTACAACCACCACCACCACGACTACAACCACTACTACTACTACAAGAACCACGACGACGACCACTACTACTTTAATGACAATTATTTCCACCTTATAGTTCATGAACCAGGTCCGACGGTCGGCTGAAAGTGGCATAACTTTGTAATTTGTTCAGATGCAAGTGGATAACCCACTTGCTGTTCCCGAAAAACATCGGGAACTGTTTGTCAGTGGTGGCAGACTGGTCCTCCAGCTCAACGTCCTTCCGATGGACGTCACACACATTGATACCTATCCCCGTATGCGAAAGAACCAGGACGAAAGTTTCCAGCTGGGTAGCATTTCACAATTAGGCCAGACAGCTCAAGCGGGTGTACATTCCTTAGGGCTATCCTATCAGCACAGTTTGAAAATACACAGGACAAATGCTCCCTTCCGAAAACGATGCACTCGCTCCGAAATCGTGACTGCACAAATGTAGGTTGAGGCCGAAATCGTGTCTTCACGAATTTCAGCCCTTTAATGGAATCACCTTCACACATGTGTAGGTGATGATACATGAGTACAAAACTAGTCCGAAGAGATTTCCGCACGTGTACACTTTGATTCAAACAAAGCATCTTACCTTTGGGCAGCCATTGCAGCCGAGGATCATCAGCGGGTGAAGGCGTGTGGGTGAAATGATGCCCGAGTAGCTGATCTTACCACCCTTTCCTCAAATGAGTCTGAGGAACGAATTGAAGCAAGGTTCGATGGTCTAACAATCGAACGTGTCACAATGACGTCTATTAGGACTCACAAAGTGCACGCCCTGTTCACCTGATGAACGACTGACGATTGTGGCCAGACATTGAAGTCCACTCTCTGGCAATAAATCGCACGACTTGGCGCTCCGGACTCAGAGACAGAACAGGTTTTTGTTTTGTCATAGTGCAAATTCGAATGTCTCCTCAAAAAGAAGACATGAGATTCTGTTTTCTCCTCCAAAGCAGGCAGATATAAAATATATCTATATATCTATCAAAATGGAGCAGATGTATATAGTGGCTAAATTATCCAGTATATATACAAGGGTCAGTCAATAAATAACTTTAAAATGGTGATATAAATTCGAGAATGTAATGTGTGTAGTTGTAGACGACATGTTATATGTATTGGTAAGTCATGTTTTGCCCGTTTTAGATCTGGCAACAATGAACGTATGACGTCAGTGGAGCAGTTCCAAGATGGTGGTTCCCTTAGAAGCATGCACCAAGGAAGAGCAACGTCTTGTCATCCGTTTATTGGGAAGTGAAGGTGTGAATCCCAGTGAAATCCATTGCAGAATGAAAATGCAATGTGGTGACACATGTTTATCACTGCAGCGGGTGCACGACAGGGACAGGAAGTTTAAAAGTGGAGTGTCCAGTGTGTGAGACGCTGCTCGTTATATATATATATATATATATATATATATATATATATATATATATATATATATATATATATATATATATATATATATATATATATATATGCACATAGTTGCAGTTCTACAAAACCACATGCCTCTAAGACAATGGCACCCAACATACAGTGATCCCCAGGCAGTTATTTTGTTAGTCTTCGTGCAGTTAAACCTCCCCTCATGTCTAGTGTGTTAACGGGATGAAGTGCGTTGCATGGGTCTCGTAGTTCGGTCTATCAACTATCTCTATCTCATATTCTGATTTCTACTTCAACCCTTTCCTTTTAACCATGGTACAAAACAAGTAAGCAAGCATACACACCATGCAAATGCGATTAAATAATAAACACACCACGATGCCTCCGGTGGCGAGGAACCAACAAACTCCCTCCGCTTTAAACGCCACGCACAATACCGCACACACATTGCCCACCATTAATTCATTAAAATCTGCGTGACAATTTCCAACCGGCATCTCACCTTGCTTCACACCTCTCTCACCAAACCTCACCATTTCGACCACAAACGCCTCCCACACACGAGAAAAATACTTACACACCTCCTCGTACCTCTAAATCCCTACAATTTGTCACTACCCAGGTCAAAAAACCAGTAAAGACCAGTAGCTTACTGGTCAACTGGTACCAGTTGAAAACCAGTAGCCAACTGGTACCAGTAAAGCCAGTTGGTTTCTTACTGGTTTTAATATGGAAATTGGAATAGAGTGATATATTACCAGTTGAAATACAATTGTATTTAACTAACTGGTATCAACTGGGACCAGTACATTGTAACTGGTATCAACTGGGAGACCAGTACATTGCAACTGGTATCAACTGGAACCAGTAAGACTTTAACTGGTACAAATATGAGCTACTGGTTTTTTCAACTGGGAAATTGGAATTCTGACTGAATTTAACTGGTACCAGTTGAAACCAATAGAGACCAGTTAAAGACCAATTAGAACCAATAGAGACCAGTTGAAAATGTGTACTGGTTTTAACTGGTTTTTCGACCTGGGTATGCAGAGGAGTACGACACGATCTGGTCTGCCCTTGGACAACGCGATGCGGGGCCGAGCAACCGACGTGAAGAGCTCGACTGCATCTCACAAGGGATGTCCCGGGTGGGCACGCAGAATTGGTATAACCCTCGTCCAGTCGCTGGACCACGGCAAGATAGGGGCAAGGAGGAGGGGTCACAGGAAGGGTGATCCGGAAGTTTGGTATGGGACCCAGGTGTGCATTTTGGTTCATGAGAGGGGGCCCATGGGTGGCGGGTGTGCATTGCTATTGGACATTCAGACTGCACTCGGAGCACATTCAGGACCAAAGTGTCAGCTCATACCCTATGTTGAGTCAGGAGCTGTGGACTGTGTCAAGTCGGATTGGCGACTGAGACTATTTCTGGTCCCGGGAGCCTGGCAGGGCATTGCTAGGGCCGCTGTGGCCCAATAGAGAAGCAGGATTCGGATCATAGCGCATCACTTTCTGGTCGTCACCCTACCCTTTGCCTGGGGCTTATAAAAGGCGGAGCCCAAGGACATTCCTCCCCCCCCCCCCACTCGCTGACTCTTTGCTTGCTGTTGGTGTGCGATTGCGAGGATGTGCTTCTTCTTGAGGACCAGTGCGGAGCGCATGTTTCCATGAGCCCTGGCAAAGCTACTAAGCCAGAGATAACAAGCCATATGTCGAGGTGGGAATGCTCAGGCGGAGCGTCCCACGGAGGTACATGCCACACACAGACCGATACATGGCTGCTAGGTTAGGGATCTTTCACCTCATGTATCTTCTCTCCTCTCTCTCTCTCTCTCTTTCCACCCCTCTATTCTGTCTCCTTTGGATGCACAAAAGAGCATCATTACTGACTCACAATTCCATTTTTCTTTGGCATGAAGCTGCACCCCCCATTTTGCACAACACCACACCTCTCACTCCCACACCTTAGACACCACAAGTATTCCTCCCTCCTACCTCTCTCAAATCGTACTGAGTTGCGTTGGTCCGTCGGCCACGCCAGGTATTGCGAGGCCATGTATCCTCATCTTCTCTTTTTCTCTCTGGGGCTCGATCGAATCGTGTGTGTGTGTGTGTGTGTGTGTGTGTGTGTGTGCGTGTGTGCGTGTGTGCGTGTGTGCGTGTGTGCGTGTGTGTGTGTGTGTGTGTGTGTGTGTGTGTGTGTGGTAGAAGTTACTTGACGACCCGTGAACCCATTTGCTTCCGGTTGTGACAGCAGTTGATAAGAATATCATTTCAAAAATAAAAAAAAGATAACTCCAGCAAACTATACCGTTGAGGTTGTTTGTATTGATCAAATAATCCCGAAGAGTACTTGACTGAATCGGGAATTGATTTTTTTTAATAATTTTATTCGTTACCCGATTTGAATGAAACTTGATGTTGCGCATCAATGTGAAAAAAAAAACGGAGAAAAGAAAGTCGAATAAATTATTGTGCGTAATCTTCTAAACACAATTGTATTTATTCATGAACACGGAAGTATTACATAAAAATGGCGATGTTTATTTTATGCTTTAAAATAACTCATTCTTTCTCTATCCTAAATGTTTGAGATTTTTAAATAAATCATGTCGAGAAAAAAAAAAGATAGTTCCAGTGAACTATACTGCTGAGGTTGTTTGCATTGATCAAATTCTCCGAAAGATTACTTGACTGAATCGGGAATTGATTTTTTAATAATTTTTTTCGTTGCCTGATTTTAACGAAACTTGATACTGCACACCGCAGGCGAATGGTGAGTAATGTGACTGTAAAATTTTTGCACTCGCATGTACCGTTTTGTCTGTATTTCGCGAACATACAAATATACATACATACATACATACCAAGATGATAGTTTTAGTAATATATAGAAAAATGGGATAAGTCTGCTCTGTGTTTGCTTTTGTGAGATTGCTTGCCTTTTGCTACACCCCACAAATTCCTTGCTATCCCCTGCTGTACATACGAATAAACCCAATTCACTGTGCCACATACCTTTCCTCACCATTGTAAATAAATGCTTGTATAGAAATGTTCCCAGCTCGTTTTCATCTTTTCCTTCATTGGTCCAGCACGATTCATACTTTTGTCCAGCCAGGGCGTTAACCCCCGACGATCTGTTTTCCAGCCGGTACGTTCATGGCAATTATGCTTGGCTGCATCTGAACTGGTAAGGTGATCTGGTTTGAGGGCGTGTCCCCTGGTAATTAAACCATGTGACCTTTAGGTAATCGGTATCAGACGGAGGACCCTAAGTCACATGGTTGAGTTATTAGCGTTCACGGTCAATTTGTGACCCGCCGCGTCACAAAGTTATTCGTGTAAGACGGCCCGTGATTCTGGAGAGTCTGGTGGGAACCCAAGGTAGCTCACCCCTCGTGGTCTTCCTCGCCCCGATCCGCAACAATATATATATATATATATATATATATATATATATATATATATATATATATATATTATATATATGTATATATATATATATATATATATATATATATATATATATATATATATATATATATATATATATATTTATATATTTATCTTCTTCTTCTTCTTTCGGCTGCTCCCGTTAGGGGTCGCCACAGCGGATCATCCATATGATCCGCACAGTGATTTGGCACATGTTTTACGCCGGATGCCCTTCCTGACGCAACCCTGGTCGCCTCTTACGACACACAGGGATATGGTACACCTATTTTTAACCGGGGTATACACCGGCCCAGTATACTGGTAATCATTTCGCCGACCTCGGAAGGATGACAGGCTGAGTTAACCCCCTGGTGTATTAATTCAGTGGCTCAACGGGGCTTGAACTCAGGACCTTTTGGATCCCAAGCCGCTGCCCAAACCACTGCGCCAACACACCAGGCTAGTGTATATATATATATATATATATATATATATATATATATATATATATATATATATATATATATATATATATATATATATATATATATATATATATATATATATATATATATATATATATATATATATATATATATATATATATATGTATATATATATATATATATATATATATATATATATATATATATATATATATATATATGTATATATATATATGTATATATATATATGTATATATATATATGTATATATATATATATATATATATATATATATATATGTATATATATATATATATATATATATATATATATATATATATATATATATATATATATATATATATATATATATATATATATATATATATATATATATATATATATATATATATATATATATATACGGTTTTGGAAAACTTACCCCAAAGGAAGAGACATCTACATTGACACGTAGATGACCCAAGGATCAGTTATTACCCTTGCCAAAGGAGAGGGTATTGCATTTGGGCCCGTTTGTTTGTCTGTCTGTTTGTTTGTCCGCACAGAACTTTCGTGTTTTTCTCTGCAAACACTTATCGGATTGAGATGAACTTTACACCATTGGTGCGATTGCTCATGCAGAATGTTGTAATGATAATGACATCATAGGTCACGTGGTGTGGCAGCCATATTGGACAAATGGAAAAACTTTGCACCTCTTTATATCTGAAACCGTGCAATGGAAAAAATTGAAACTTGGCACATAGCAAGTACTCCTCATGGGGAATGAGTGTGATTTTTTTTAATGACGTAGGTGCTCTCGTTATGATGTCAAATGTGCATATGTAGAACGCCACATCCGATCAGTATGAAAATTTTTGAGGGTCATCACGGGATGCACAGAATTTTTTTTATGATATCACCGGTCACGTGATTCGGCAGCCATAGTGTTTAAAAAAAATCCTTCAGAAATATCTGAAGTAGCTGAAGAGATCGAGTCGAAACTTTACAGGTATGACTCCCTGTCCATGAGGAACAAAAGGTTCACACAAATATGATTGGTCATTGGTCACATGGTTTGGCAGCCATATTGGATTTACACGAAAACCTATAAAAATCTTCACCAGAACGGCTGGAGAAATTGAAGGGAAATTTCACACAAGTATTCCCCAAGCCATGGGTGTACAAGTTTGTTAAGGAATAATTGATTGGTCACATGGTTTGGCAGCCATATTGGATTGAAGAAAATATTAAATAATGTTTTCGCTGGAACCGCTTAATCAATCGACGTGAAACTTCAAATTTATGATCGAGTAGAGAATCGATGGGGGAATAAATCTCTTAAATTTCAACTTCATCGGACAAATGGTTTGGCAGGCCGAATTATTTAATTTTTTGATGAGGATTCTTTTTTTTTTTTGAATAAGACTCACTTGGTTGTGCCTGTATGGGTTTGAGGGTACATGAGTAGCAGCTGAAATGCGAATCCTATCAAGGTTCCTCCTGATGACTTCATCTTTGCTATTTTCTTGTTTGGGTTCCTTCTGATTACTCCATTGCAGGACATGCCTGATGTTGGCTTAATGGTTGGAATGGTTAGAGTGGTGGGCTTGGGATCCTAAGATCCTGAGTTCAAATCCCCCTCGGCTGCTGAAGCAATACCAGGTGGGGTTGACTCTGCCTGCCATCCTTCTGAGGTTGGCAAAATGAGTACCAGATTGCTGGTATCTGGTGTCGAAGTGGTGACCTGTCCAGGATTGTGCCCAATAGCCAAGGAGACTGCTTAAGCAGCACCAATGCTCTGCACAGAGTATGGTCCCAATGGCTGGATAGATTGCAGGACTGTACCTATTTGGTCTTCCATTTTATTTGAATTGAATTTATTTTAATCCCATTCTAAATTCAATCGAATAATGAATAATAATTAAAAAACGTCATGGGTCAGGGTCAGGTGTCCTATCAAAACAGGTTTGCATCAAAGAGGGACGTCTTGGTACCCAGTCATCACTGCAAGCAGTAATTAAGTGGCAGTTCTAATTATGTCTCTTATTAATTCCGAAACACACCAGTACACAAACACCACACAAATGCAGTCCTGGCAAGGGTCTGCAATCTCTGATTGCTCTTTTTCTTGTTTAATTTGTCTTTGTATAGATAGTCTTCAGTCCCTTGTCAAAGGGCTGTTCGGGAGGCATGCGTTGGCTAGACTGTATTTTTCCCTTGTAATGTCTTGCCCTTACCACTCTCTTACTTTCAATCTTTCTTCCTTCACACCATCATTCTCTTCAATCCAGGCCTGTAGCCAGGGCTCAGTATTAAGGGGGGCATATGAACTGGATGGGGGGGCACAATTATTATATTTAATATTTTTGATAACCCGGTATACTATTGTATTCATGCAGCATTGACACATCTATACTGAGGTTGCCGTCGCATACGAACCAAATTGATCTCAGCTAGATTTAATATGTTCCGATGTTTTTGGCCTAAAATTATTCGAATGCAGGAGAGCCGCAACAAACTGGCACATTGACAATGCAAATATTCAATGATTAGACAATTGGCCCCAATTCAGGTGCACTTATACAAGGTGTTGTATAGAATTGGCATTAGAAAATTAATATACCAGAGATACAATAACTAAATGGGGGAGGTTGGCACCAGAATCAGTGCACTTTGAAATAAGATACAGTCGGCTATGAGCTGCGATCATCACGTTAAACTATCAACAGCAAATCCGACCAGCCTGAAGATACCACAAGGTCCGCATTCAAAGCAGTCAATTACACAGAGGTAAGGTTATGCACAAAGCACTAGATATGGGATATGCAAAGCACCAAACACAACATTTAACTTAAACATCAGAAGTACAAAGCAGCCGACCACGGAGGGTGTTGACCACAACCACACTGCAACCACAACCACACACGCATCGCCAGCAGTCACACACACAATCTGAACTCCTCGTATAGTTTTTATACCGCTGCACTCACTGTCAGAAGAGCTGCAGGCGATGCGTCTCGGTGTGGAATCTTGTGAGGACCTTCTCCTTCCATTCTTTCAGGCATTTACGTGTGAGGTCTCTCTCGAAGGCCAGCTGTACCAGTTGTGCCTTGCGTGCATGGCGCATGGACCGTCGATGGTCAGTGAAGACATTCCTCAATATTGAGAATGAGTTTTCACACATGGCAGTGGACGCACCAAATGTTAGTCCAAGTCTCATAGCAGTCACTACACTTGGCATGGCTTCCAGCGTTTTGTGGTATGTTGAGGGGAGTTTTTGTGTTGTCCATCTCTCGTTTGGCTGCTTTTCTGTCTGTGAGCAAATAAACTGCTTTGCAACCACACACTCCGTTTCACTGATGGTTGACTTTGTTAATATCATGATGTGCTGGAGCAAGTGGGGATCCAAAAACGTGCCATTTTTGGGATTCAAGGCAGCAAGTGAACGGGCGAGTTGTGTGTTGCGCTCACTGAAGCGCTGAGCGATCTCGCCAAGCACAGTGTCAATTGCGCTGTAAAAAAACCCTCTGCAGTTCCGTCTTGTCATTGTCGTTGTTTTGTCCTGTAGTCTCCAAAACTACAAACTGTTCCAAGTTCTTATGCATTGTGCATCTCCGTTTTGGTGGTGCAGGTGTAGAAGTGCGAGCATCGTTGGCCTTGTTCCACAGATCAGTGAACTCATCCTCAGAGAGGAGTTTCTTCACGCACTCTGTAGCACTCGCCACCAGTTCCAACCCTGTTAGCAAGTCCATGTCCTCTGCCTGCAAGAGTCTGTTAGGGCCATTTAACAACATCAGCAGTTTTTGTACAAAGATAGCAAGAACATGAAGGCAGGCCCAGAGACTTCCCGCAAAAGCCCGATAGCCTCCATCCTCATCTCTGCACCGTAGGCGCGCTCTGCATCAATCTCCGACAGTAAGGATGTGATATCCTTAAAAGATCCTATGATCACAGACACGGTGGCTAAATGTCCCGTCCACCTTTGATCAAGAAGTCGTTTTAACCGCTCACCTTTATACTGTGCAGCAACAGTGGGCTTTCTGAAGAATTTGTACATGCAACAACAAACCTCGAGGAAATCAGTGACAGCTTTCTCTGCTGCCAGTGCGTGGATAACTACCAGATGGAGTTGGTGATTCAAGCAGTGCACATAGGGGATTTCGCTTTCCAATATATCTTGCAACAACTTTTGCACCCCACCGTGCTTCCCAGCCATTACCGAAGCCCCATCGTACACCTGACTTAATATTTTTGACGCGTCAAGTCCTGTTTTTGTCAGCTCTGCAATTATTAGGTCTGTCAATGTTTTTGCATCACCAGCGTCAGCTGTAGCTATTGTGAGTAGACGCTCTGTTGCTTCATTTGATGCCGATACAAAGCGAATGATGATTGATATGTTCTCACATTCAGTGGGGTCCCTCGTCCCATCCACCTTGATGGTAAACCACGATGTGCCTACTTCTTCCACGATGGCATCCGTCACAACATTACTCAATGTGCAGATCAGTTCATTCTGCATTTCCGGACTAGTATAGCTTGCGTTTCGTGGGATATGCTTTATTATTTCGGCTAGCTCGGTGTCTTTTTTGAGTGTGTAGTTTAAAAGCGAGAGGAAGAGCCCACTGTGCCCGTCTGACATATCTTCAAAATTATCATGGCTCCCTCTAAAAGGTGTCTGATTTTCGGCGAGAAATCCCACAACATCTATAAGAGCAGACACATAGTACCGGTTTCTATTTAGCTGGTCAGCATTGAGGAGTGTGGAAATCTCCTTACCACAATCGATGCACCTCTCATTCTCCTTCCACCTCAAAACACAAGTTGAATGTTCCTTTGAAGTTGTGTGTCTGTGAAACCCCCAGCCTTTCTCAACAGCATGTTTCCATTTCCGGTAACCTCGCACTGTGAAAGTAGAGTCCACTGGGCTGCGTGCAGTGTTAAACTTCCTACATGGATAGCAGAATGCTGCATCTGTCTGCACACTGTATTCCAGCCATTCATTAGTCTGATACCACGAGGACACAAACGAGCGACTCTTGTTCTGCAACAGATGGCCAGGGTACCGCTGTAGAACAACTTGATTCGGTCTCTCACTTCCAAGATCATCGGGAAGCGGCTTGACAGTCACACCTGACCCCGAGGCCGCCGCCAAGCGTGGAAACTCGGCTGTCTGCGCTGGGGCTCCAGCCGCAGGGCTGACGTTGCTGGGTTGGCCAGGTTGGCCAGCTTCTGTCAGTATTTCATCGACATGATCGTCTTTTCCTTCTCCTCCTCCTCCTCCTCCTCCAACTCCTCCCACAACATATATTTCATTATCTTCTTCATTTTCGTCGGTTGCATTTTTTCCTTTTTTGAGCCATTTTCGTATATCCATCATCCACGTCTTTTTCTCCTGCTGCGAGGTCGTGCTCTGTGATTCGTCCCTCATGACTCGCGTCACTAATCTCGCAACTCGCGTCACTAATCTCACGACTCACCAGATTTGACGGTTGACGGTTTTATTTATTAAATGATCCATGCATCAAAAACAGGTTTTATCTGCATCATTTCAAATGTAAGCACGATTGCAAACACACATATTTTTAATATAAAATTACTTTTGTAAGATGGAGGGTTGACGGGTTGTGAAGGTCACGTGGTGCATGTGCACTTCATCTTTAATAATGTAAATTTGTGTCTTTTCCTTAATCATATTATGACGATATTACATTTATACCTAACTTACAACCAATCAGGTAACGTGCTCAATGGGGTCTCCATATCGAATACGCTGATTGGCTATTCCTTAACACTAAATGATCCACGATATATATATATATATATATATATATATATATATATATATATATATATATATATATATATATATATATATATATATATATATATATATATATATATATATATATATATATATAACCACCCACAACATCGACATTCGACACGAGGTCTTGGCTGCTGGCGTTGGTGCTTGCGTTATTATCTTTTATCTTGTGGTCTTGGACTGTATTGTCTTGCCAATTGCATTTGGAGATGCGCTGGGAAGCGCACACTTATCTCTTGATTCTTATTCAAAGAAGGATATTATTAAAGAACAGTTTATCCAAGAAGGCTTTATTATTCACCACGTTGAACATCTAGAATAAGGGTTTTAGTTCACACAGGTGAACTCTTAAACAGCAACTTCACAGTGGGCGCTCGTCCTTAAACACTAAGTTGTTCACAGAGTACAACAGGGCATAAATGGGTGGTGTACAAGTGGGGGGAGGCACCAGATGCGCCATGGGGGCATTGCACCCAAATGCCCCCCCCCTAGCGACGGGCCTGCTTCAATCTCTCTTACTTTCAATCTTTCTTCCTTCACACCATCGTTCTGTTCAATCCCTCTGTTACTTTCAATCATCCCTCCAATACCCCATCAGCTCATCTCAACGGTCCACAAGTAACCTCCCCTCCGTCAAATATCCTTTAAACAGTCCCTCATTCACCCTATTGGTCATACCTTCAATCCCGCAGGCATTTGGTCTTCCCTCAATCGTGCCGGGTTCCTTTCCATGTTCCCTCCATCCGCGCGTAGCTTAATGACCCATTGGGTGCTCTCGCATGCATGCTCATGTTGCGTTTAGCATACACATTCGTGGCGCTTGGTGCTCAGCGTGGCTTGCGAGGGATGATGATTCTCGTGGGTACGATACAGTGCAACTGGGTGTTTTCCGTGCAAAGCAGGGGGCTGGGAGCTCTCGTTTTGGCTGTGGGCGTGTGAGGGGTGGGGCGGGGGCTTCGTTGAAACTTCCCTCAGAATTGTGCAGCAATTTCCACAAGTGACGTCATGCACACACCTCGATGCGGACCAATGGGAGGGGGAGAAGGCTTGTGGGTGGAGGGAAAGAAAGCTGATGTGAAGAAGCAGAAAGACGAAGAGAAGAACTTGTGACAAGCTCGCGTGAGTAGTAATGAAGAGCGCTTCTGAGCAGACAGCTCAGAAAGCAGAAATAAACCAGAAGCAAAGGGCAGAAAGCACACAGAAGGCTGATGGAAACAGGAAGGAGAAATGAACAGGACAACTCGCATGAGCAGAAGACTAAAAGACTGAGAAGGCTTGTGAAAGAAGGAACAAAAACATGCGAGGGAAAAGAAAGGAAACATTCACAAGCAGTTGGTGTCGAGCTTCTGGAGAAAAAAGAACACTCCTTCAATGAGTGTCATCCTGCACTCGCGATCCTGTCAGCCACGAAGGATGAGGAAGGTGAACAGTGGCATCTCATCGATGGGGGCCAAGGGAGAAAGAATCTGAGGCAGAGGAGGGCGAGTTGCACACTGACCTCACATATCTGGAATGCCAGGGAGGACGCACCGAATGGGTCTGGGCACCTCAGGGACATGGCTGCATGTCCCCATCGCTTCACATCACCACTGCCCATCTTCCCCATCTATTTTCATCCGCATTCTCCCATATCTTTGTGTGAGGTGAGGGAGAGAAGGAGAGACTGCTTTCCTTTTCTCCATTCATTACTTTTATTTTATTTTCAAGTTCTTCTTGTTATATTCATTGCCACTGAGTAAATGATGGCCAAGTCTTTTGTGTAAGTAAGAAAGATTGAAGAAGAACATGCGTTCTGGAAAAATCTGCTCTTTTGAGCCCTTTTGCTTTCTTGCTAAAAAAAATCATTGTTTTTAAATGATTGCTTCCTTGTGCGTTTGAAATAAATAATTATTTGTTGCTATTTCCAATTTTTCTCGGTTGTCTTTTCCTTTGTTGGTCCAATGCAGTGCACACGTAGGATTAGGCGGGACGTTCTACCCCAATGATTGGCTTCGTTAGCCAGTGCACACCCACTGTAACACTCAGCAGTAATTTGAGTGTGCGTTGAGGGCACTGACCCCATTTAGGTGGCCCTCCACAAGGAAGGTATCATGCGAAGTAGTGTAACCCTGCCTGGATTGGCCATGTCAGTCGGCGTTAATGGTTGCTTAGCAACTTACCGGTGCATGGAGTTATCTGTGCCCGGCGGCCTCAGGACCAAGAGTTCGGGAGGGACCGAAGTGCTTCCCCTCAGGGCAAGCCTCGAACCCCGGATCCGCGACAAAGATATGTATGCATATATTTCTATACATATATATGTATATATAGATACATATACATATATATATATATATATATATATATATATATACATATACATACATATACAACACATATATATATATATATATATATATATATATATATATATACAAATATAGATATATATTCATATGTATATATACATATACAAATATAGATATATATTCATATGTATATATACATATACATATATATATATATAAACATATATACATACATATATATACATATATACATACATATATATACATTATACATATACATATATATATATACATATATACATATCCTTGTGTTGGCGCAGTGGTTAGG